>NC_089498.1:94589104-94910760 GCF_036850765.1 Saccopteryx bilineata
GTGGGGGTGCTGCTCTCCCAGGGGCTGCCCTGACCATGCCCACCCCCAGCAGATACAGTCATGGTTACCACCCAGATGCAGAAGCAGACTTGGTTGGGTCCACCTTCTCCACTGTTTAGTGGTTGTAGGACCCAGTAGATCCAGAGGAAAGAATCCCTCCTAGCTCACTTCTGTGCCCAACAGGGATGGGCCTGTCAGGTGTCTGGGCCCCTAGTATCTGTGGGCCACTGGCAGGTGCCCCCTGTGCACACAACAACCATTACTGTGTTTGTCTCTGTCAGCCATGACAGCCTGAACAAGCCCCTGTCCACCAACCCTTCTTGGGCCTTAATTAAACTTCACCGAAATGTTAAAGAACAAATTCATGCGGGGAAACTTTTAGGGACACCTGCCTTTCAGAAGAGGGTAAAGGAGGCCATGGATGGTTCTTTATGGCAGCGTGTTCCGCCCGGTCTGCAAGCAGGTGGGTCGGTGTCCTGGGTTCCCAGGTCACAGTGCCCTGGCTCCTCTATACCTGTGTATATGGCTGTCACACAGCAGAGGAGCCCTGAGGTTTTGCACACTGACCTGTGGGGGGACCTTGGACTTAAGACCTGGCTTACTGTGTGGACTTGCTCTGCTTTCGTTTCCCTTCTACAAGACAAGGATCATAAATGCTCCTGCCTCTGGCAGTTGTGTTCAGTGGAACAGTGCACGTGAGGCACTTTGAACGGGGCCCCTCGTGAAGAAGGCTCCGCAGAAGTCTGGCTGATGAGGAACGTGGTGAGAAGGGTACGGGGCAGGGAGAGCCAAGGCTGGTGTATCCAGTCTGCCGGGGCTGCAGGGTACGAGAGCCCTGGGGCCGAAGGGGCCTGCTGACCCAACCATGGTCACCAGCAGTCCACTACTCGAGTGGTCAGTCTTTTTCCAGGCTGGCCTTGCTGAGTGAGAAATTAATTATAACCCAGTGGGCAGTTTCCTTTGCTTAGAAGCCAGAAGGAACTGCTGTCAGGGCTGGTGATTAGTGCGGCAGCTGGGAAATCACCTTTGAGCAGGAGTGTCCATCATCTTGGTGAGGCCACTGCAGCTGGTCTGGCGGGGCTGGAAGGGCAGGTGGTAGCTGCAGGTACATGCTAGCTACAGCTTGTGGCCCCGTCCTTAGAAGTGGAAGGCCGGGGCTGTGGGCAGAGGATGAGTCTGGGCTGCTGGCTCCCATGCTACCAGGCTGAAGACCTCAGTCCCCCAAACCTCAGCCAAGTCCAGCCCTTTCCTCACCTCGAGCAGAGGGCTACATGGATGATGCATGGGGGGTTTCAAGAGAACTGAGCCCTGTCTGCAGTTCCATCATCATGAGTGTGAGAAGTAAACTCTGGGCTTGTTTCCCAGCGTTGAATGGGGAGAGTGAAGTCTTGAACCATCATGGATAGCTCAGCCCAGATGTTTAAGGAAGAGCTTTTCACAAGACTGGGGGAGTCCCTGTCCATGCTGGGAGCAGGGGGCCTCTGAGGTGAGAGCTGGCCCCTCTGTCTCTCTTCCTTCACCAGCTGCTCTTGCAGATTGCCAACCACCTTGACCAGCAGGGGCCCGGAAGGACAGATGTCTTGGGAAGACACTGCATCTCACATTGGGTCCCTGACCCTTCCCCCACCGTGGAGCACATCATGGGGGCTCAGGCTAGAAAGATGATGGTGAGAAGGGCCTTGAGAGCTGTGCTGTGTGTGAAGCCGCCAACCAGAGAGGTGGGCAGGAATCCTGGGCTCTGTGTCAGTGGTGGAGCGTGGACAGTTCCAGAAGTCATTCTAGAAAACCCAGCATCCAGTGCGTGCCAGGATGGGTGTTTGCTCCTTCCCATATGCTGGGCCTGTCAAGCTTGCCCTTGTTCTGTGCCCAGCCCAGCCTAGGAAGGCCACTCAGCCTCGTGGCCACAGTGGCACCAGCTGCCCAGTGAAGGCTACTGGCAGCATTTTGGGAAGAAGGAATTTAAGACTGGGACTAAAACTACACTAGGGGTGACTACTGAGCTCTTTGGGCACCAGGGAAGTAGCTGGCCCTGGCATTTATTGAGTACCCAATATTTGCACTAAGCTGTCTATCTGTTGGCCAAATATTCATAGAGGCCAGAGATGTTTTAATTATTTTATTTTTTTCTCAGTGGTTTTGCAAACAGAGGCTTAAATTTAGAGCAACAGGACTGAGACAAGCTGTCAGATTTCCCCAAAGGAGGCAGTGGCCTGGGAGGGAGCACAGCTGAGCTGAACCAGGGAATCATGAGCAGAGGCAGCTGGCCCTCAATGTGAGGTGCCCAGGGACGGTCAAGTCACTAGAGCCAGCCATGGCCAGTTAGCTCAGTGGTAGAGTGTCGGCCCGGCGTGTGGATGTCCTGGGTTCTATTCCCAGTCAGGGTACACAGGAGAAGCACCCATTTGCTTCTCTTCCCCTTCCTCTCTTGCTTCACTCCCTACTCTCTCTCTCTCTCCCCCCTCTCTCCCTCTCTCTCTCCCCCCTCTCTCTCCATCTCTCTCTCTCCCCCCCTCTCTCCCCCCCTCTCTCCCTCTCCCTCTCTCTCTCTCTCTCCCCCCCCTCCTCCTGCAGCGATGGCTTGATTGGAGCGAGTTGACCCCGGGTGCTGAGGATGGCTCCATGGCCTCTGCCTCAGGTGCTAAGAGTTCAGTTGCTGAGCAACAGAGCAGCGCCCCAGATGGGCAGAGCATAGTCCCTTAGTGGGCTTGCCGGGTGGATCTTGGTCGAGGTGCATGCAGGAGTCTATCTGACAGGAGTCTGCTTCCCCTCCTCTCACTAAATAAGAAAAAAAAGTTAGTAAAGCCTGCCCCCAGCCTTCCCTTCACACTTTCTCTGTGCCAGCATCAGACAGGGTTCTGGGGATACAGCAGTGAGCGAGACAGGCCTAGTGAGGACCTCAGAGGCCTGTGCAGCCCAGCTCTTCTCCCACAACTCGTGTGAGTCAAAGCCAGCAAAGCTGATTTTGTTTGGAAGCCTCAGGGTGGCTGGGAAAGTGAGTGTTGTGGTGGTGATGATGTAGTGGTGGTTTGGGGGGTTGGGGATGAAGGTGGTGATGGCAGGGGGAGGGAACTAAGAGGTTGATGATGGTGGGGGATGAGGGTGATGATGGGGGTTGTGAAGTGAAGGTGTTGGTGATAATGGTTGTGGTGAGGGTGGTGGTGTGGTCATGCTGATGGTGTTGGTGGTGGTGATAGGAGTTGGGAAGTAGGGAATGGTGGTAATGATGGAGGTGGTGTAGCCACATACAAGGAGGTGCCGAGTATCCTATTCTCAGTGCCACAGCAGGGCTGCTGAGGAGAAGTAGCCCTTCCATCCTCTGTTCACCCCTGAGCTGAGGCCTGCCTGCTGCTCCCATTCCTGCCATGGGGCCTGGAAGCTCCATGAGCTCTGTGCTAGCAGCTTCCTCATCTGAAATTGGACTGATGAGAGTACCCCCGGGGAGGTCGTGATGGTAGAAAAGTGTGGAGTAGGTGCCATGCTGAGACTGGGGCTGGCATGTGGCGGTTGTCAGTGTCTGCCTCTGTCAGCATGAGGTAAGTTCTCTGAAAGTAGAGGAGCCAAGGCCAGCATGGTCGCGGGCCTGGAGGAGAGGGCTGAGCTGGCCATGGCTCATCCAGGGGAAAGGAGCTGTGAGCAAGGCTGGACTGAGCGAGCTCAAGGCCCACAGCCAAGGTCTGAATTTGGGAGCAGCAGGCTGAGGCTGCAGGAACTGGGCCAGGCCTGAGAGACCCAGAAGATGGGTCAGAAAGATACCTGGTTGAAAAGATATGATGGCTGCCCAGAGCAGGTGAGAGACTGGGAGGCCACTGAGTCCCTGGGTACAGGGAAGGCCCGAAGAAGGTGGCGAGTTTAGTGAGAAGCCTAGCAGGTGCTGTGAGTGGTCACACGGGGCTCCTGGGGTTGGCACGTTGGCACACGTGGGGAGGAGGCATGGCCACAGGCAGAGGGAAGTACTCTGCATCAGCTTGACTGGCCTAAGTCTGAGCTTTGCCTGCTCTGTGGGGAACAAGGGACTCTGGAACCACAGCCACATCATGACCACAATGGGCTCAGGTATTGTGACCTCCATGGGCCTCTTTTCTCAAAGAACGTACAATTACGTATTATGACAGTGTTGGTTTACAGACAAATACAATATTCTTATTGTATTTCTTTCTTTCTTCTGATTTTAAAGTAAATTAAAACTAAAACACTTGTGTGGGCCCCAGGCACTGTGCCCACTGTACCTGCTGGGTGGTGGGCACTGGAGGGGCATGCAGCAACAGCAGTGGTGGTGTATATGCCTGTCTGGAACAGAAGACCCAAGATCTGTGTGTGACCTCACTCATGGGTTGGTGAGCTGCTCAGCCATTCACGTCTCACCTGTAGCTGGGGGCTGTGGTCCTGTGAGTGACCAGCAGCTGAGGCTGGAACCATAGCTGACACCATCAGTGCCTGTGGCAGGCTGCCAGAGTGTTAGTGGGGGCCAGACAGGACCAAGATCTTACTGGTTCTGATTGGCCCTGGTGCTAGCGAACAATGGAGCTATAGGCACAACTTTACGCTTCCGGATGATGCTCTAGCCAACCGAGCTATCCGGCCAGGGCTATAGGCACATCTTTAAAGCTGATATCCCCATATATAGCAACAAAAACAAAAGTAGATAAATTGTATTATATCAAAATTTAAAACTTTTGTGCATCCAGGGATACCACCAACACATGGAGGCCCTGGCCGTTTGGCTCAGCAGTGGAGCGTCGACCTGGCGTGCGGGGGACCCGGGTTTGATTCCTGCCCAGGGCACATAGGAGAAGCGCCCATTTGCTTCTCCACCCCCCCCCTCCTTCCTCTCTGTCTCTCTCTTCCCCTCCCGCAGCCAAGGCTCCATTGGAGCAAAGATGGCCCGGGCGCTGGGGATGGCTCCTTGGCCTCTGCCCCAGGCACTAGAGTGGCTCTGACCTCGGCAGAGCAACGCCCTGGAGGGGCAGAGCATCGCCCCCTGGTGGGCAGAGCATCGCCCCTGGTGGGCGTGCCAGGTGGATCCCGGTCGGGCGCATGCGGGAGTCTGTCTGACTGTCTCTCCCCCCCCCCCCCCCCCCCCCGTTTCCAGCTTCAGAAAAATAAAAAAAAAAAAAAAAAAAAAATCACATGGAAAAGGCAACCTAGGGAATGGGAGAAAATATTTGCAATCGTATATCTGATAAATAATTAATATTCAGAATATATAAAGAACTTCTACAGCTCAATCACAACAAAACCCAATGCAAAAAACAGGCAAGGAACTTGGATGAACACTTCTCTGAAGAAGGTATACAAGTAGCCAATGAGTACATGAAAAGACTCTAAGAACCATAGTGAGATATTGCCTCACACATGAGGATAATACTCTGAAAAGCACAGAAGTTGACAAGTGCTAGCAAAGATGAGGAGAAACTTGAACCTTGTGCAGTTACAGGGTGGGAATGCAAAATGGTGCAGCCACTGTGGGAAACAGTATAAAGGTTACTCAGAAGATGAAAGATAGACTTACCATATGACCCAGCAATTTTGTTTCTGGGTATATATTCAAAACAACTGAAATCAAGATCTCAGAGATTTATACACCGATATTCATAGCAGCATTATTTACAATAGACAAGAGGTGGAAGCAACCTGTGTCCATTAATGGATGAGTGGATAAACAAAACTTTGCTATATCCATACAATGGAATATTGTTCAGCCTTAGGAAGGAGATTCTGACCCATGCTACAACATGGCTGAACCTTGAGGACATGGTAACTGAAATTAAGCCAGTGACAAAGAGACAAGTATTGTATGATCCCACTTAAATGAGGTACTAGGGTCATCAGATTCAGAGACAAAATCAAATAGTAGTTATCGGGCTGGAGAGGGAGTGGAAATGGGGAATTAGTATTAAATGGTCGAGAGAGTTTCAGTTTTATAAGATGACAAGAGTTCTGGAAATGAATGGTGGTGATGGTTGCAAAAACAATGTAGATATTATAGTTAATGCCACTGAGCTGGGCACTTCATTATTAAGATGGTAAATTGGATATTGTGTGTATTTTACCACAATGAATTAAAAAGACTAAGATTCTTTTTAAAGACGGCCCCCCAGAAAAAATTTATTTGCCATAGAGTCTTCCCCAATCTCTGCTCTTTTCCTAAAAGCAAAATAACATTGCAGTCCCTTGCCCAAAGTAGCCCCCAGGGGGGACACAGCGCAGTGACTGCAGGGTGTGTACAGCACGCTGCAGGTGACCCTGGGCACAACACGTGTGCATGAGCGAGCGCAAATGCTCTGGCTAACTACTAATGGCAACCTGGTGTAAGTGTTCCCTAGTCAGCAGGGAGTCATTTCCTGAGCTGAGGGCTGTGGTTTTGTTCTCAGTCTGATGGCTGTTTGCTTAACACCAACGACTGGCCTCACCAGGATGGCTAGAGCACTAGAGGGCACTGCATGCCCAGAAGAGTCTTGTGAACAGGGCAGGCATCCATCCACATGGCTGGCCCTGTGAGCCTCACACCCTGTTGCTGCCTGGCCAACCGTCAGACTCAGCTAGAAAGTATCTTAGCTGCACCCAATCTCTCCCACCTTCCTGGTGCACCCTCTTCCCAATCCAAATTCTAACCATTTCTTGAAAGTGCTCAACCATTCCCCATCCTGTTCATGAAACCATGTATTCATTAGTTTGTCCTTCATTGATTCATCCACTGGCTCACTCATCAGTGAAATGGCCTGTGTAGGCTGGAAGGTGGGAGCACTGAGAGAGTAGGGAAGAGTGTATTGGGAGTGGGGCAAGTGGACCCCCCCCCCCACGAGAAGCTGTGTTTGATTCTGCAAGCAGAAGAGAGTGGATGCTGCACTGCAGGCAGAGGGTAACATCATTCAGCTGAGCCTAGCTGCTCTTTGGCAGTTGGCCTGGGGGGGGTCAAGACTGGGCTCAGGGGGATGGGTTGAGCACTGTGGTGTCGTCAGGGAAAGAAGATGAGGGAGCATGGCAGCTTGGCTTGGGTGTGGCAGAGGGCTGTCTATGGGCTGGGCTAAGGGGTGGAGGAAGGGCTCAGGGTGAGTCTGAGACGTTTGGCCTAAACAGGGTAGAACAGAGTGTCCTTGACTTTGATGAGAACAGTGGGAGGAGCAGGGGAGGGTTGTCCTCTAAGCCAGAGTAGGACATGGCAATGAACAAGTTGATGGAGATGTGCCTCAGGCCCTGGGAATCAAGGTATCAGGGCTGGTGACCTGGTGAGCGGCAGCATCTGTAAAGGCTGTCTTTAGAGCCATTGGGGCTGGCTGCCGTTTTCTAGAGGAGAATTTGGAGAAAGAACAGGAGCTCCCAGTACCTAGAGGAGGAGACCATCACAGGAGGTGAGCAGGCTGGCTGATGGTGAAACTGGGGACCACCCGACGGGAGGTTGTAAAAGCAACTGGAGAGAAGAGAGAACAGGAAGGAGGGACAGTTGGAGGTAGTACAAGTTCAGCAGCAGCAGAAACAGGCACTGGACCTGTGCCTTTGTGGGGCTGAGGAAGACACGGGCCTGCGGAATTCTCTGCCCAGCTAAAATGCCTTCCAAGCATGAGGTTAAAGTGTTTCTTTAAAAGTTTTTTAATTTTCCAATTACAGTTGCTCACTTCAGGCAGACACACTTAGCTCCTGCCAGGCCCTGACAATGGGATTATAGACATTTCTGTAACATAAGTGATCCACCCCTGAAAGTCTAGAGTAGGGAAGATTATTTAAAAACAACAACAAACACAAGACACAAGCTCATGTTTGCTGTGAGTGGGATGGAGTGGAGGGTGGGTGGGGACATGGGGGGCAACAGGTTTGCTTAGTGTCCAGTTAGTCTGGCCATGCATTCACGGTGTTCGTCATAGTGTCTACATTCAGGCTAATAATAAGCAAAACGTATCCCTTCTATGTATCAAGTGTTCAACTAGAATAAAGAGAAAACACGAATGGGGTATGGGCGGAGGGGCGGTGGGTAGATAGGCCAAATCACGAAAAGCTCCTGGGTTGAGGCTGGAGGGACTCCCCCCCACACACACACACACACAACACAGATACAGGTGTTCTGCAAGGGGAAGGGCCACCCTGGGGAGGAGCCCAAGGTACTTGTTTGTGTTCCCAACAAAGATGTTACCTAATTCAAAGGGTTCACCGCTTGGGATGTTGAGATGTAGTTGTTTTTAGATAGTTTTATTTACTTGTGGCGAGTCAAGGGTACAGGATTCACATCCCCACTTTGTCTTCTTGAATTGAGACTGAGGTTTAGCCATGGTTTCTATACACTATTTTCGTCAATCACCTATTGATTTCTTCTTTGTAGTTGGCTACTCTTACCTGATTGGGTTCCTATCAAACACATCCTGTTTACAGTTGCCTATGCAAAACACTGTGCTACATTTTAACATTTAGCAAGAATAACATTTAGTAAGAACTGCCTAGAGCTTGAGAGCCTGGTCCTATCTAACAAAGATGATGGCATTAGGAGATCGTCGGTTAAAGAGACTGTTGGACCTTGATAAAACTTACACCTGCACTGTCTGGCGCTTGGCAAGTGGGGGAGCCGGCCGACTGGTGAGTGCACCTACAGGAAAGGCGGTCCCTGCACACGCACAGGTGCTGCTGCTGACCACACACTCTTCTTAGGTCAGACCATTTCAAATTTTCTTTCTATTAAAAGCCCCAAATCTGGCTTATGTTTTAGTTATTTGGAGCTCTATGGGTTTCCATGGCAAGGTGACCATGGTGAATGTGACCTGGCAACGCTCAGAACAGCCTGGAGGCAGGCCCTGAAGTGGGATGAGAGACCATAGGCATCAGGCCAGGAGGTGCCTGCATGATCAGATGGCACCATAGGAGGGGGTGAGGAGTTTGAATGAAATTCAGGTGATCTGTGTGTGGCCCTTAATGGCCAGGCTGGCCAGGACCATGGAGAGTTGACAAAGGTGAGCCCCATAGTCAAGGCGAGGCAGGGCTTAGTGTGTCTGAAATAAATGAACAAGAGAATGGGGTTGGGGGAAGTGTGCAACAAAGTTAGAGAATATGTGTGTGTGAGAGAATGCAACCATGTCTTGGGGGGGGTGAGTGTGAGTGTGGGAGAGTATAGCCATGTGAGTGTGAGTGTGTGCAACCATGTCCATGTATGAGTGTGATAGAATGCAATCATGTCTGGGGGGGTGAGTGTGAGAGTGTGCTACCATGCTCGTGTGTGAGAGACAGAGAAAGAGACAGATGTACCATTCTGAGTCCAGGAAACAGCACCCACATAGCCATCAATACTGAAGAAGTTCACACAAGCGTTTTTAAGTTATAATAAGAGAACAGTGAGGATCTTAGAGTTCTGTGGTCACCCTCAAACTGAGGGAGGGTACCCAGGGAAGGAGCCCCCTCCCCAGGCTGGGGTCAGCTCACTGGAGCAGCTGGGTTGTAGCCCATTGTGTGTGGAGAAGTGGCAGGGTGACCCAGGGCCAGGGCTGGCCTGTAGTTGTGAGGCCAGCAGGAGGTGACCCTCCAGGGCACAGGGGAACTGAGACTGTGGACAGACACACAAGAACATGTGTGTCTGGGGGCTTCAGGAAAGTGATTGTTGGGCTGAAGCAGGGGCTATGCAGGCACTTAGGGACTGCATGCAGCTAGGACAGCACACAAAATTTCCTCCACCCCTATGTGGCAAGGGCTAGAGAAGGCACAGTGTGATGACCAAAAGCAGGAGTGAAGCCCTTGTGTGCCACAGTGGCTCCACTGATGAAGCTTAGTACCTGCTCAGTGCAGAAGAGGTCTCCAAGAGGGCCGGGTAAGAATTTGTGCCATGTGTGTATATGTGTGTGTGCATGTGGGCACCTGTGTACTCTTGTCAAGGGTTGAATAAGCAAGAGGGAGGGGTGGACTTGGGCCTTGCTTTATCTGCATCAAATGTGAATAAAGATCCCAACCAAGTATGGAGCTTTGGAATCTGCCTTGTCCAGCTACAGACAGGTAAAGGTAGAAGCAAAGCCACAGATAGGTAACAAAGCTTCAATGCCTGTGTGGCAGACTTCAAGAGGGGTGCTCATGAAGGAGATGCTAAACACAAGCACAGGTCCAGCTGCATGCCACAGCAAAAGCCAAAATCTCATCAGGTGCTGGTGCAAAAGGAAACAGGTTTATTTATCCAAGTGCCGTAATCTGGGGGGCTCCTGTCTCAGAGACCACCCCTCTTCCTGCTGAAGCCCATCGTTCTTACAGGGATAAGGAAGGCTTTTATCTCCATCCAATATATCTTGCTAGATTTTGGGTTGCTGGACCCCTGTCCATTTATGTGTGTCGCTTGTGACGTGCTTAGTGTAAGAATCTCCCCCTGCAGTCATGCTGGTCAATGGGGAAGACTTCCCAGGGTTCCTGTCTGTGGTAACTATATGGCACTTCACCCCATTGAACTTTAGTTCTGTGTCTTTTCCCACCTGGCTGGGGGCAGAGTGAGAATAGATGGGGTCTTGGCCCAGTGGACATCTGTCTCTTTCCATATCCTGCACACCCATGTGCACAAACAACATGGTGCACATGTGTGCAGGAACTCACATAGATCTTGTAGTTTCCTGGGGTGTCTTTGGCAGGTGTGCAGGACATGCCTGTCTTATGTGAGCAAAGGCCAACTTCTCCCCCTTCCGCATGGTGCCTGGGCTCTGGGCAACCTAAGGAACCAGCATCACAAGGTGCCACTGGAGGAAGACACTAGTCAAGCCTGTCTAGGCAAAATGTCAGGCGAGGAGTGGGGGAAGAATTCTGTCACTGCACAGCCTTCAGAGGAGGAAGACATGGGTGGGAAAGACTGCAAGTCCTGATGTTGACCTGCCCAAAGTGGCAGAGGCAGGTGCCAGGCAGCCCTCCCCAGCAGAAAGGTGCCAGCAGTGGGGGGCGGTCAGCCAGAAGGGCCCTGAGCCTCTTGGCATTTCAGCATCTGTCTTTATCTTGACTCCTGCCACCACTTGTTAGCCATTATGCTGTATCAAGATGTAGAACTTTTAGCTGTTTGACTGGTGACCTTCCTCATCTCTGAGCCTCCGTGTTCTTAAATGTGAAATGGGGTCATTCAAAGCTCACAGTGGCTTTGAATCTGAAGTGAGAGGTTTAAACCAGTGGCTTTCAACCTTTTCATACTTGAGCACTGGTGAAAATAGAATTATTTCAGAGGCTGCTAAGGCAGACATCAGCCTGAGTGTAAGTGAATTCAACTGAGATCGTTGGGTCTATAATCCTCATGCAACATCAGGATGCTTAACTCTTTTGCAGACAGCGTGAAATTTCTGGCAGAGTAGCCTGCGGGCTGGCTGCTAAAAAACACTGGTTTATATAGGACGTACCTGTGCAAAGGTCTTTCTGCACCCATGCTAGCTGCTTCCCTCTTCAGCATGTCCTTCTCTGGTTCAGTGGGAGAAACAGGCCCAGAGGAGACCAGCATCCTGCTGGTTATGGAAATGGACACCAGTGGCCCATCCCAGGTGCTCTTCATTCACCCACCGAGATTGGGTAATCCTCTGCAGGGCCCAGAATAGAATGACGACGTGAGTCCCTTGTTCTAAAATTACAAAGAATCTCAAGGCAGTATCTAACAGAGCCTGCACGCACACCTTCTCCCACACCGTGGAGCATGTGTTTTTTCCATATAAAAGTGCTTGTGACAAAGAGGAGCACTGAGGCAGCCCTGCTGCAGGGACCTGGAAAGCATTTTAAGTACAGTTAAGTCTGTTCCTGCTCATAGTTGGTGCCAGGCCTACAAATCCCTTTTGGCAGCAACAGACTGGGCCTCACATAGGTTCTGCAAGGCTGTGCTCTGTGAGCCGAGAGCCCACAGCCCATTCTCCCTGAAGATGGTCTGTGTCATGGGGGACTGGGTCAGCTTGGAGGCAGGGGCTCCCAGGAGCTTGGGTCATCCCACCTGCCAGCCCCTGAACCTCTGAAGGTATGTATGCTTAGGGAGGACCCCCAGAAAAGAAGCCCCATACTGGATCTGCTCCTACCTGCCTGGCAGGTGGGGCATGCTGGATGGAGCCTCTCTCCTCGACAAGACCCATTTACATGATCTTGTAAAGTGGTTCTAAAGGCAGCAGGTTCTTACTCGCTGACCAGGGAAGAAGCTATGTGGCCTCTCATGGTGTAACCATGGTCGTCAGATGGCCACCCTGTTCCCTTGCTGGTACCCTGGAGTGAAAATGAAGACCCCCATGGAGGAAAGCCAACCTCTTGTGGGCCTCTGGCACACCCAGGCATCCCTGGTGTGCTGTCTCATGGACCTATACTCATCCTCCTCCCCCAGCAGGGCTCCCTGCAACCCTGGGAGCTGGGACCCACGGTCAGCCTCTCAAACCCCTAGTGGTTGGTGCGTGCCCTTCCACTAGTGGCCGTGGCCAATGTGTGCCTTCCTCAAGCATTCCCAACTCCGCCCACAGCCCCTTGGAGAGCAAATTTTCAGGTTGAAATGCACAAATCTTGACTATACGTTGTTGACGAATGACTGTGCCCCTGTGATCCACACCGCTCTTGGGACATGGAACCTTTATGTTCCCCAGAGCATGTCTCCCACCTTCCCAGTCTGATTTCTGTCATCTCAGGTCAGTCTAGAATCATGTCATGTGTATTCTTTTGTGCTGAACTTCTGCTTTGCCCAATGTCTGAGACCCACCCAACTTGTGTGTGTGGCCAGCTCGTCCCTTTATGTGGCTGCATAGTGTGCCATGCTGTGATAAGCACTGTTGGCTCATCCATTCACCCTTAAAGGGCATCAGGGTTGCCTCCAGTTCGTGGCTGTGGGTGACTTTGGCATTGGTAAATAAGTTGATAAGTTGTCTGGTGGACATTTGTTTTCATTTCCCTTGGACAAATGGAGTGGAATTTCTGGGTCATATGGTAAGAATGTGTTTGACTCTAGATAAAAATTTGTTACATTCTTAGGTAAAGTACTTCATCTGTTTTGAGCAACATCCGCCTGCCCTGCTTGTCTGGCAGCTTCTACACTTGAAAACTCTGGCCCCCTGTGACTTGTTCAGAAACCCGCGTGACTGAACTCTGTGTTGTTAACATGCTTATCTAGCTCGGGAGATTGAGAATAATTCTGCAGCTGTGTGTATTACTCCTTTTCCTTCTTTTTCTATTGTAAAGCAGTACCTTTCAGCTAGTATTTAACTATACCAATAATTGTGTGTTGATTTCCTTAGAACTACTGATGAGAAAATCATACTAAGTTCAGAGTTTCACATTAGTGATTTTTATTTTATCTTTTTTTCTTGGTCTACGAAAATATTTTACCAAAGTGTGAAGTACAGCTGCTGGGGAACCAGTGTGCCTAGGGGGCCTGCCCCTGGCTCCATCACCCCTCCTCCTCCCTCACTCAGTTCCCTGTTCCCTGCAGCCCCGCTGGGACTCTACTTCTCCAGGGACGCTTACTGGGAGAAGCTGTATGTGAACCAGCCAGCTGGAATGCCCCTGCTGTACGTCCATGCCCTGCGTGACCTCCTTGAGGAGGTGCCCAGCTTCCGCCTCGGCCAGCACCTGTACAGTGCCTACCGCACACCGCTGCACAAGAACAACTGGGTTCGCATCCAGGAGGACACCGGCCTTCTCTACCTCAACCGGAGCTTGGATCACAGCTCTTGGGAGAAGCTCAGCCTCCGCAGTAAGGGAGCAGAAGCCCCGCCCTCACCTGCTCGTCCCAAAGCCCTCAGCACAGGCACTGAGCTCAGAGGGTGGCCTCTTGCCGTGTAAGAGGGAAAGAGGCTGGGCTGGGGCTCAGTGTCCAGCCTGGCGAGGGAGCCAGAATAAGTGTGGGGGCTGCTGATGACTCTGGGCTGTTTAGAAGCACCTGTGTGAAAGGTGTAGATGCTTCTCTCCATGCCGGGCCCAGTGCCTTTACCAGTTGGTATGGCAATGATTTAAGGCTGTGAGAGAAAGGTTAAGGGAGCCTGGAAAAACCCCAGGGTTTTTATTTAGTAAACGGTCTGTAATTTGCCAGAGAAACAACAGTTTTCACAGAATGCCCATGTCATCAGCAGCAGCAAGCTGCCCATTGGCACCTGGTGGGGACTTGAGCCTGATGCCAGGGAAGAAAGTGGGGCAGAGGAAGACCTGGCCAGATCCTCAGAGCAGGGGTCAGAGCCCGAGTGGAGGCCATGTGTGACCCTGGTCCGGAGGGAGAAGAGGGCAGGACTGTGAAGCAGAGTTTTGCTTGTGGCACAAAATGATCATTGCACACTCAGTAGCTCCTCACTGGACCCTGACTCCAACTCTGAGCTGCTGTGTGCAAGTAAGGGGAGCGCAGCCTGTGAATGCAGGTGAGTGGCACTGCCCAACAGGGCAGAATGACTGTGCTCATTTGCCAAATAAAATCAAGGTCTTCAAGTAGAAAGGGCACCCCCAGGACACCCCAGATGGCTCTGAAGGAGGTAGTGTCTGAGATGGATCTTGTTTAAGCACACACATAGTTGCCATCATCTTCATCCCAGGCCCAGTGTGGGAACTTGGAGAGCCAAGGTTGCTGGGGTGGAGGCCAGAGTGGAATTTGCCAAAGCTGCCATTTCATAGAAGGCCCCTCTATGTGTGATTGGAGAGCAGCCTCACACACCTGTTGGGTCCAGTCCTTAGAGAAATCACATGGTAACTTGAACAGGGAAACTTTGTATAGAGAACTAGTAACTAACGGATTGGAGCAATGAAGAACAGGCTAGCAAGACACAAAAAGAACTAATAACTAGGGGAAGAGCAGATGGGAGGAGTGGCCATAGCACTAGGGCCTAGAGAGGATTCAGGAAGAGCCCCTCACCCTAGCTTGCGGTTCAGACCTCATTGGAAAGGAAGTCACTGTGAAGCATCCATGATGGAATTTGCTGGAAACCCCACCTGTAGGTGTTAGGTACTCTGCCCACAACAGGCTGTGTCTCTGCAGAGATGTTCCATGGTGAAACTGCCTGGGGGGGTGAAGGCAGGAGGCCCACCTTCAGCAGAAGTGGCCCTAGGGAAGCTCTCCACCTGATGTTAGACCCAGGGGAGGAAGAATTTAGCTGAAACCTGAATGATGAGAGATGGGCCCGTGACACACCTCTAAGCAGAGGAAGCAGAACCCCAGGGCCCTGAGGCAGTGGGGCGCAAGCAGGAGGTGATGGGCCAGTTCTGAGCAGAGGTCTGTGGGCCACAATGGAGACTGGGCTTTCCACTAACCCTAGCTGCTCACCCCACCCCTTTCTGTTCCACAACACCTAGCAGATGTGGCTGACACCCCTCTGGCCTGACTTCTCTCTCCGCAGACGGTGGCTTCCCCCTGCTTACTGTCTACCTCCACGTCTTCCTGTGGCCCACATCCCTGCGTGAGGGCGAATGCCAGTGGCCAGGCTGTGCCCGTGTGTACTTTTCCTTCATCAACACCTCCTTCCCGACGTGCGGCTTCCTCAAGCCCCAGGAGCTCTGCTTCCCTGAGACAGGCCTCTCCTTCCGCATTCGGGAGAACAGGCCTCCTGGCACCTTCCACCAGTTCCGCCTCCTGCCCACGCAGTTCCTCTGCCCCAACATCAGTGTGACCTACAGGCTCCTGGGAGGTGAGTGTTGGCCTTGTGAGGCCATTCCTTGGTGCCTACTGTGTGCCAGGCACAGACCAGTAAGCCCGTGACGTGAGTTGTGCAGTGCCCTCTGTCGCCACCCCACCCTCTCCTCTCACATTCCAGCAGTGTGCCCGCACTGGGCCAGGCACTGTTCTAAGGGCTGATAAGGGTGTGACAGAACCAGTAGAACTCCTGCCTGCCCGGAGCTTCCATTCCTGGGGAAGATGGGGAACACCCTGGACTAAGGAAATCAGGTGGCCTCCGCAGGGGGCTAGATGGGCAGGAGAGTGTGGAGTGGGGGAGACTATGGTCTTAAATCAGGTGGCCAGGCAAGGTGCTGGAGCAAAGGCACTAGGGCACCAGGCAAGCAGGGCCAGCCCCTTCAAGAGTGGGGCCCCCACCTAGTTGGAGTGCTGTGAGTGACGGGAAGGGGAACTTGGATGAGGGCAGAGAAGTTCCTGGGAGTGGGTGGGGCTTCCCACAGAGGGATTGGGGAATCATGGGAGGCTTTTGCAGGGGCGGAGGGCATTGACAAGACCTAACTTACCTTTAAAGGATAAGTCTGGCTGCTGTGTTGGGAATGACATGGGTGGGGGTGGTTTAGGGTGGAAGCATGGAGACAAATTCTGGGAGGCTACAGGAGAAACCCCTGAGCAAGAGGACGAGGACTGGGAGGGGACCATGGGACAACGAGAAGCAGGGGTGTTCTGGGCACGTTTAGAAGGAAGATCCAGCAGTTCCTGATAAGTTGAATGTGGAGTGTTGATGGAGAGAGGTTCCAAGATCCTGCCTGAACAGCGGCAGGGGCAGCCGCCTTGATGAAATGGCCCTGCCTATGGGGGCCATGCCTCGTGATAAGCATGGTGGTGTGGGGAGGACAGAGTGGGATCACCCGGTAAAAACTACTTAAAGACAAGAAAGTGGTACCCAGCAAGGACACAGAGGCTGCACTGCTGGTGTGGGGAACCTGGATTCACACCGTGTTATCACAAACACACAGTAATGTTAAAGAAATCTCTGTAAAATAGAGGTCACTCGCCTTGCCCCTTCCTTTCCTTTGTCCTGTGTGCGGCAGGATGACCTTGTGCAAAAGTGTCACAAAGCATACGATTTAGCATGCTGCTCCTTCTGCCTAAAAATTGTGTAATTAAATTTTGTTTAGCATGTTTTTTTGTAACCATCAACGATGGAGGGAAACTTTGTATGATACGTATTTCCGACATCTGTAATCCAAATGTAAGTACTGTACTCGACTCTGGTGTGAGAGACTGGTGACTCCCCACCAAGTGGAGTTGACGTGACCTTCCTGTGATGACCTTCAAGCCTTCAGCATTTCCTCTCGTCTGGGTTTTCCTGGAGGATGAAGCTCAGGACAGGCTTGGGGTAAAGAGCATGCTGTCACTACTGGCCTCTCCCTCACGGGAAGGTGGGAAGATACCTCAGTGTACACAGTGCCTGGGGAGAAGCAGACGACCTTGGTCTCATTCACTCATTTCCTGAGAAGGAGACTGAGACCCACAGAACCATAAGGACCAGCCTCAGGGCAGATAGCCAGGAGCTGCAGAGCATGGGTGCAAACTTGGCCGTGGGAAATACTGTGTGTGAACCTCAAATCATTTGCCAAATGTGCCCTGTGTGTGTTTTCGAGTGGTGGGGTTGTGGCTTTCCTTCTCACATTCTCTAAAGTGAGTATGTGTTGCTGCCATAATTTTTAAAAAACTGACATGGTTTTCAAAAAGCAAATGCCAACAGCTGAGTCTCTGGGCCTGCAGCCTGGCTGAGTTGGCGGCAGCACCAGCCAAAGCGAGGTGTGCATCAGGCTGCAGAGCCCTCCTCCACCAGCACAAGTGAGGGCTGCAGCCCCAGGAAGCTCATTAGCACACAGCCCACCAGAGGTCTCCAAACTTTTTACACAGGGGGCCAGTTCACTGTCCCTCAGACCATTGGAGGGCCGCCACATACAGTGCTCCTCTCACTGACCACCAATGAAAGAGGTGCCCCTTCCGGGAGTGCAGCGGGGGGCCGGATTAATGGCCTCAGGGGGCCACATGCGGCCTGCAGGCCGTAGTTTGGGGACGCCTGCAACTGTTCCTGGAGCACCGTGCCTCCCACTTAGCCGAGCAGGGGAGTCCCTCAGAGCCCAATCCCCTCCTTTGCCACCACCCCAGCTGGGCCCTAAGGAAGGCAGCTCAGCAGTCCCCAACCCAGGATCACAGCCGGGGTTCCTGGTCTGCTTGGTGCACAGGTGTGAACCTGCCCTTCCACTGCGCCTCGGACAGCCAGGAGGTGAGCATGCGCTGGGCCCTGGACCGCGAGCTCCAGGAGAAGTACGACCTGGTGGCTGCCTGCACGGTGCTCGTGGGCTCCCGTGAGGAGGAGGTGATGGTGCCCTTCCCCGTGACTGTGTACGACGAGGACGACTCGGCGCCCACCTTCCTCGGGGGTGCTGACACTGCCAGTGCTGTCGTGGAGTTCAAGCGGAAAGAGGTGCCTGTTCCCCTGTGTGCTTGTCCACTGTCATCCATCTAGTCAGTGTCTGTCTATCCATCAGCTGTCCATTCCTGGTCTATTCAGCTGTCCATTTGGCCATCCAGCCATGAGGATCACCACCCTTCTAGTTGTTTTTTGTCAGTTGTGTCTGTTGGGGCTTCCTGCCTTCCTCCATGGCAACCTGGCCAGCTCCCATCCTACCCCTGACTGGGAGGCCAGGGGTTCTGGGGGCCCAGCCTGTGTCCCAACAGGTGGGCAAGGCTGAGAGTATCATCTGAAGGCACAGATTCCCCCAAGAAGGGGAGAGGACAGTGGCTGGCTGGGAGGACACTCCCTTCTACCAGCACTCAGCCTTCACAGGGGAGGCCTTTGAGGCTCCTGGAGGGTAGCCAGCAGTGGGCAAAGGCAGGACTGGGAACTCCAGGGGCCGTCCCACCCAGCCAACCCCCCAGCCCTCTCTGGTGGCACAGATGGAGCATAACAGCCACCTGCAGGGCCTCTGGCTCTCCTGCAGCCTGTCAGTGGGCAGCTGTAACATGAAGGTGGGCAGGTGGCATTTTGTCTTTGCCTGCCTCTCTAGGCACCACAGGACTAGGTTTGGTGAGGTGCCAGTGACAAAGAAAGCACATCTTGTGAGGACATGTCCCCTGAGTCTGGCAAGGATGGCTGGGGTTGACAGCAGGGAACCTAGTTAACAAAAAGAGCAGAGGTGCCCTTACTTACAGCCCTTTCTAACTTGGTGTACAACTGCCTGAAAGACAGTGTTCTAGTATACACATGAGCTTAGCTCCTGGCTCTGCCAGGTGTCGCTGTGTGACACTGCATCTGCTCTACTCCATCTTCAGAGGAAATCTGTAGATACCTATCACACCTGTTGCACAGGTCAGGTGAAGCACAGTGGCTCGGAGGGTGACAGGACTGAGTTGTCAAGTGGCCCTGTGGGGACTTTAACACAGGTCAGCCTGTCCCTAGAGCCAGTTCTGTGTGTACTTGGTCTGCCTGTGGGGCACATGCTGTCCCTCAGTCCTGGGCTGCAGGAGCTCTGACTGGCACCTCCGGTTTTCTGCAGGGCACTGTGGTGGCCGCGCTGCATGTCTTTGACTCAGATGTGGTGCCAGCATCTGGGGAGCTCCTGAGGCGGTACACAAGCACACTGCTCCCTGGAGACGCCTGGGCTCTCCAGACCTTCCGTGTGGAGCACTCACCGAACGAGACCTTGGTCCAGGTCAACGGCAGCTTCGTCCGGGCAACCATTCATGACTACAGTAAGAGGGGCTGGGCGTGGCCTGGCTGGGCCCCCAGGAAACTGGGAAGCACCCTGCTTCACCCAGACACCTGGCCTGGCCCTCGGAGCCCCAGGCAGATGCTCCTTCTGTCCTCCACCCAGGCCTTTGTCTGTGCTGGCTCACCTCAACCACCTAGTGGGTTTTTACACACTGTCCTCTATCCCTGAATTGCCCCATGTTTGATCCTATCAGGGCCCCATTACACCTCCTTATACTGACCCCAAACACGTATGTCACACCTGAGTCCATCCTTGGACTTTGGTTTGGCACCTACTTTGCTGCCCCTCAAGTGCCCAGGTACCCTGGGTTTATTTCTACCCTGTCCCAGCCAGCAGCTCTCTCCTAACAGAAGCTGGTGTACAGAAGCAGCTCTGTTCTTGTGCTGGAAGGCCCTGAGACAGCTGTCCTGTCTGCCTCTGGAATGTCCTTGCAGGCTGGGTGCCAGATGCTGCCAGGTCTTCCTGTAGAATGCGGCATCTTCCATAGCTGCTTGTCCGCTCTGCCTCCCTTCCCAGCCCTCCTACTCGTGTTTTCTGGGATCCTCTTTCAAATACCCCTCTTGGACTTGGATCCTTGTTTTGTGATCTGCTTCTTGGGGAGCCCAGGGTCACTGATACTTTTACCTCTTGCTGCCTGGCCTGGTTCTGTTTTTTTCACACCCTCCCCTCCTCTGCCTTGTGTAAAGGAACACATCAGCATGCCCTTGCACTCTGCATTCTGTTTGCCAGAGCCACCCCTCCATCCTCTATCTCTCCCGAGCTAGAACCGTAGCCTTGGCATACGGCAGCTGCACAGAGGTGCACAAGCTCCTAGGCTTGGGGGGCCTGTGGAGTCCAGGCTCCAGGGGAGGCTGCTGCTGTTTAGAATTCTGTGAGGGCATCTGGCTAGTGCATTTTCCCAGGGCCTTGGTGGTGTTGGGTCCTCACCTCTGTATGCCCTCCCACACACATACCATACACTCTACACACTCCACACACATACATATCCCATATATAAGCCCCATACAGACGCATACATGTACCCCATACACAAAACACACATTACATCCTCGTACATACACACTCCACACACATAACCCATACACAACACACACACAGACATTGTGTACAATGTTGTCTCCCGGCTGAGAAGGGTGTCTGGACTTCCAGCGCAGGACTAACATTTAAACAGTGGTTCTAACTGGTCACCAGCTGCCAGGTCTGTTACCTGTGCGCCGTGTGTATGAAAGCACATGTTTTCAGCAATGTGCATGTGTGGGCAGGGTGTGCATCTGGGAGGAGGCATGCAGTGGCGTGGGGCAGTCATCACCATGCCCCACCCGCAGGACTGGTTCTCAACCGCAGCCTCCCCATCTCTGAGAGCCGCGCCCTGCAGCTGGCGGTGCTGGTCAACGACTCCGACTTCCAGGGCCCAGGGGAGGGCCTCCTCATCCTCCACTTCAACGTGTCCGTGCTGCCCGTCAGCTTGTGCTTGCCCAGCGCCTACTCCTTCACTGTGAACAGGCGGGCCCATCTCTATGCCCAGGTGAATCTTCAGCCCACTGCCAGCCTGGGAGGGGGAGGGGAGTGGGTAACACCAGATGGGTGGGGCACTCTAGTCTAGCAGATTGCAAGCACAGCTGGGAGTGAGCAACACCCTGACCCTGGGCTAATAATAAGCACATGGAGTGGCCCAGGGGGAGCCTGGGGCACAGGGCCTCGTCCTGCTCGGTACCTTTAAGATAGGTTTTGTGCTAGTGTAAGAGCAACGCCAGGTAAATATACACATGCTGACTTGGAAGGATGTTCCTGGTCGATTATTAAATGTAAAGGTGGTTTGCAGAAATGTTGGTGTCCTATGGTTCCATGTATTCAAAACCAACTCTTCATGGGTGGGAATCTCCTAACAGAGGTGCCCCTGCTGCAAGGAACGGGAAGTGCATCTGCATTGTCAGAAAAAAGAAGTGGAAAACGTAGAGTAGTCAATATTCGCCAAAGAAGGTGGATCAAGGTGTTTAGCACTTTGGTACAGTTCTTTCTAGGATGTTTCTTGGAAGCACGTTTTAAAGTTTGCTTGAAATCACAATGGGCATGCGATTTAATGTACTGCTTCCAACGGAGCAGATGTGGGTGTTGCTTAGGGCAGGGGTCGGGAACCTATGGCCCGCGAGCCAGATGTGGCTCTTTTGATGGCTGCATCTGGCTCGCAGACAAATCTTTAATAAAAAAAAAATAATGACGTTAAAAATATAAAACATTCTCATGTATTACAATCCATTCATTTCCTACCGCTCAAGTTCATGGTTGCGGATGGCTGGAGCCAGTCACAGCTGTCCTCCAGGACAACACCAAATTTTTATTGGATAATGTGTAAGGTACATGCATCATTGTATGGCTTTCACAGGATTACATTTTAAAATATGTAGCGTTCATGGCTCTCTCAGCCAAAAAGATTCCCAACCCCTGCTTTAGGGCCATCTGTATTGTCTCAGTGGTAGTTTCTGTGGTTGGTTCCCATGCCACCTTCATGTGCAATAGCCTCCTGGGTCCAGCACAGGAAGAAGAGGGTGTCTACCTCCTCCTTTGGACATATCGAAGCTCCCTGACTTGCCACCATCCTGGTCCTTTTGTGGAAGGTGGCGTCAAAGGGGGTAGAGGGTGACAAGGCAGACCCTCTCTTCCAGGAACTTCAGCGTGGTCCTGCATGAGATAGTCTGCCACTCTACAATCACACAACCGAGTGCAGTGCTCTGCACCAGACAGGTGACCTGGCGGGGGTGGACCACCCAGCCATCTGCACTGAGAACAGAAACTGTGCTCTAGGGCAAAACTGGTGTGGCCAGAAGAAGGGAGGGAAGCATATAGGAGGGAGCCAGTGGGCCTTTCTGCCTGAATGAGGGAGCTGGTAAGATTGATCCAGGGCGTTTGCTTTTGGCTGCAGAGCCGGCCGCTGAACCAGACCTCAGTGCCCTGCTTCTAGGAGCAGGGATCGGTGGGGTGTGATCATCTGGGCAGGGCAGAGCCAAGCAGGTGGACAGAGGATGGGGAGTTCTGGGGGTGCTGCCGTTCCCCGGTAACTGGGGACTGTTCCGGGACAGCCACCCTGCTGAGGTATTCCCATTGCCCCATGCCTAGGTTGGGAAAATCTCTGTGGAGAACAGCCAGGAGTTCACTGGCATCCACATGCATTATAAGCTGCAGCCTTCCAGTACCAACTGCAGCGCTCTGGGGATGCTTGACTCAGCCGATGGCACCATGGGGACCCTGTTCGTGAATGCCACAGAGGCCCTGCAGCGGCCTGAGTGCACACAGCTCCAGCACATGGTGGTGGCTGTCGACAGGTCAACCCGCAAGCAGGCCCAGGCCCCACTGCTTGTCACTGTGGAGGGGACATGTGAGTTCTGGGACCCCATGAAGGGTGGATCAATGGGGCATATTACTGTGAACATCCCCCACACACAGAAGGGACTTGGTCCTGCTCCTTCACATGGATTGAGGGCTTCCCTGAGCCTGAGGCTCCATCCTTAAAAAGTGAGAATAACAGTGTACACTGCATAGCCGAGCTGGAGAGACGACGGGGGGAGGGGGGGTGTTGAGCGTGAAACAGCTCCTCCCAGAAAGACTACGTAGTAAACAGGGCTGCTCCCTGTTACTAACATCAGTGCATCCTGCTCATGCACTTGCTTAAGGGCTATCAGATAAAACACAGCATCCTGTCTGGCCAGGTGATGGCACAGTGGATAGAGCATCTGCCTGGGATGGTGAGGACCCAGGTTCAAAACCCTGAGATTGCTGGCTTGAGCATAGGCTCATCTGGCTTGAGCGCAGGCTTACCAGCTTGAGTGTGGGATCATAGACATGACCTTATGGTCACTGGCTTGGGTCTAAGGTCACTGGCTGAGCAAGGGGTCACTGGCTCAGCTGGTCAAGGCACGTATGAGAAGCAATCAATGAGCAACTAAGGTCAACTCAACTATGAGTTGATACTTCTCATTTCTTTCCCTTCCGGTCTGTCCCTTGTCTCTCATAAAACAAACAAATACACACACAAAAACACTAGCATCCTGGTTGAATCTGAGTATTGGGTAAAACAAAGAAACAATTTTTTAGTTTATGTCCCATGCAGCTCTGCAGAGTCGCCTGAGAGACAAATGTCTAGGTACATCAACAAAACATAACGGACATAGTTATATGAAGTGGGTATTTATTGTTTATCTGAAACTCAGGTGTAGTTGGGCATCCCTTACGTCCTTGGCCACATCTTCACTCCATACAGTCTCAGCCCAGTAACGGTCCCCCTTTGCGACTGTGATGCCACCTCCCTTCCCCAGCAGCCCCATTGCTCCTTTGCACCCGGTGCTGTTACTCCCTCCCTCTGGGCTCAACCCCTGGGGGAAGCGTAGCCAGTGCTCCTCTTGTCCATGAGGTTGGCTGGACACTGGCCCAGGCTGGCCTCGTGTGACTTGCTTTCTTCCACCCCTAGACATGGCCGAGGAGCCAGGCTGCCCCCTGTCCTGCGCAGTCAGCAAGAGGAGGTCTGAATGTGAGGAGTGCGGTGGTCTGGGCTCTCTGACAGGCAGGTGCCAGTGGAGACAGGGAGATGGCAAAGGTAGGCCCCATGTAGAACCAAGGGCCTGCAGCCAGGCAGTCAAGGGGGTGACGATAGCTGAATGGAAATGGGGTCCATGCGGCCCCTTCTCACTCCTTATCTGTGCCCCAGAGCTTTGTGCTTGTCGTGGCTCCTGATTCTGGGAGGCGGGTGTGGGTTCAGGGTGTGGGTGGCAGGAGGACATTGAGGCCATTCATTGCCGAGGGAGCAGAGGTACTCGTGGCTGCACTCCCTTTGTACTTGGAAAAATCTGGGCCAAAGCTTGGACATGCAAGGGACAGAGAGGGTCTACTATGTAGGCTCCAACCCGGGGAGTGTCTCCTGAAGCGGGAAGAGCCTAAGCTGGCTTCTGTGTGAACAGTGCCCAGCTCCAGGCTGCACCCACCACAATGAAAGTCCCTCTCCTCTCAGGGTACTGCCTTGAGAGGGTCTGGCCTCTTCTGTCTCCTAGAGGTGAGGCTGGCAGAGCCTTGGGATGGCCCAGCCCCTCCGTCCCTCACCACCCAGGCCTCCTGTGCATTCAGAACCACCAGGCACTTCTTGGGGATGCCCGTGCTGATGGGGCTGCCATGGAGGGGTAGGGTTGGCCCCGGAGGCCCCAGGGTGCTGCTCTCCTGGTCTGAGAGTCCAGCTGCGGCAGTGCCCCCATGTGGTAGTGACCAGCCTGCTGTATGTTGCAGGAATATCCAGGAACTTCTCCACCTGCTCCCCCAGTATCCGGACCTGCCCGGATGGTCACTGCGATGCCGTGGAGAGCAAGGAGCCGAGGGTCTGCCCCCAGGACTGCCTCCGTAAGCAGCGCACCGGGCCTGTCTGCCAGCCTGAGCTGGGGCAGTGTCCCGGGCAGTGAGCAGGGGAGGCCTGGACTCCCACCTGCATGTCAGCCAGAGCAGCCACGTTCCTGGCTTGTATGTGCCTGGCCTTTTCTAACATTTTATGTGAATGAAGTACTCTTCCCCATCCCCCCCACCCAAAAAATACCCATCGGAGCCTGGTGCCCTGATGGTCACTCCACTGTCAACCTGGCCAGCTCACAGGGTGCAGCCCCCCCCAGGGGTGTCTGCTGTCCCCTGCTGCCCCTTCTCTGCTGAAAGGCAGCCATGTGTGGACCTCAGTGAGGACCCTGGGCACCCTGTGGGTTTCTCCCCCTTCCCACAGTGATCGGGAAACAGCATGGGAACAGCTCCTGCTGAGAGTCCTGTCTGGGTGACCTGGACTTCTGAGCTCAGGAACCCCACACTCCCACCCCTGCAGGGAGGAATCGCTCACACACCTGCCTGAGTGGTCCTAGCTCATAGGGTCGCCTAAGAGGCTGAGCAGGATCCCTCTGTCAGCAGGAGGCAGCGGCAGCATCATTGGTGGGCACGAGCCAGGGGAGCGCGGAGGCATTAAAGCTGGCTTTGGCACTTGCAACTGCTTTCCTGAAGAGAAGAAGTGCTTCTGTGAGCCAGAGGACAGCCAGGGTGAGTGGGGCCGAGCTCTGTACACCTCCCAGAGGCCAGAGGGAAACGGAAGGAAGGCAGGTGAAACCCAGCAGACACTCCTTTTTCTGGGCCTCAATTTCCCTCTATTTGCAGACAGGGAACTGGGTCCAGGCTTCAATATGGCCCGCAGTTCATGACAAAGGCTGAGCTGGAAAAATTAGTTCTTCTACCCAATAACTCAGTGTCTGCTCAGATTGTCCTCGTGTTCTGTACGATGCTGATAACCCCTCCAGATAAGGGATGTCTTCGGCCGCACCTGCCCTGCAGCCTGCGCTGTTGGAGTATTTGCAGGTATTCTCCTGCCTTCACCCCAGCAGCACCGGCCAGGCTGTTCAGTCGGTCAGAGCAGCATTCCCTAGCTGCTGTGGGCGTGGCCAGCTGGAGAACTGCACCATGCTGGCTCCTGTTGGGATGCAGGGGAACCCCGTCCCTCACAGCCACCCCTTCCTGCAGACCCGCTGTGTGATGAGCTCTGCCGCACAGTGATCGCCGCGGCCGTGCTCTTCTCCTTCGTCATCTCTGTGCTGCTGTCCACCTTCTGCATCCACCGCTACCACAAGAATGCCCACAAGCCGCCCATTGCCTCCGCTGAGATGACGTTCCGCCGGCCCACCCAGGCCTTTCCGGTCAGCTACTCCTCGTCTAATGCCCGCCGGCCCTCCCTGGACTCCATGGAGAACCAAGTCTCTGTGGATGCTTTCAAGATCCCAGTAAGTTTTCACGTGGGGCCCTGGGAGGCTTGTAGGTCACACCAGCCTCTGGGAGCTACACCCAGGGAGGGTGACACGGAAGGCTGCCCTGCGCCTCACAGCAGCTAGTGCATTAGTGTTCCAGCAAGCCCCAGCCTTCATCAGAGTGACCTGCAGGGAGGGCAGAAGGCCGTGGGGTGAGGAGTATGGAGGCAGTTTAGCGAGCAGGGACTGATGGGTGCTTATTCAGATGGACTGAGATTTGGGCCCTAGGCGCACAGTGAGGGAGTCCATGCCCTACTAGACTGTGAACTCTGGTGCCCCAGAGGCTTGGGGGCCCTGAGGAGAAGTATGGATTTTTCTCAGAGAATGGGACCCCTAGAGGTTGAAGTTTAACAATAGAGGTGTTCAGTCTGTCTTCATGTTGATAGGATGCTCTGCTGGGGAGTCTATAGTAGAATGGGTGCACATGTGGGAGCCCAGTAGTGAGGCACTGTCCCTATGACATGGCAGCAGCGAGGAGGGGAATCCATGTGTGGCCTGGAAGATGGGAGCTCAGAGGGGTGCATGGGCCCCTGCAGTGAAACCAGGCCCTTTGGCTCTGTGAACAGGCAGCTGACAGAGTGCCAGCCAGAGCCAGCAGGTCTCCATGTCTTCTTCTCAGTGGGAGGACCTGGATCTGTGGTCCCTCAGAGCCCCCATCCTGGCCAGGCCCCCCTCTGCCTGTAGTGCTCCTTCAGCATTCTCACTGGGAACTGCCTGAGGGGTCGGAGCCCAGGTTCTGAAAGGGACTGAATAAAGTACTCAGTGAGGGTGCTGGATAGGGAGAGCTCAGCGTGTGTCCCTCCTGGGACCTCCTGGCAGGAAGTTCAGTATCCCAGGGCCATGGGGCCCTGGCAGGGCACAGCCGGGGCTGGGAGGTAGCTGGGGCTTGTAGCAGGAGCCACTCAGGGGGTGCCCGCCCCTTAGTGAGGGTCCGGCCATGGAAGTCACTCCCAGAGGCAGCAGCCACTGTAGCCTCCCTAGTAGCTTTCTTAGTTCTGGTCACTCAGCAGTTGAAGGGTCTGCAACCTGGGCCCAGCAGGCTTTCAGCTTCCACAGTCAGTCTCTGGGAGGATTCAAGTAACTGCTTCATATACCTGGGTAGTTTGCAGTGAGGTCCACTAGAAGAGCAGGTCTGACGGGTGCTCACATAGTGGATGCACACCACCTGGGCCCACATCACCTTCTGCCCAGAATGCAAAGTGAACGGAGCCCAGCCTGAGACCCAAGGGCCACACTGACCAGCTCTGAGGCCTCAAATCTAGTACTGAACCTCAATCTCAGTTCACTCATTTATATAAAGTAGGGAAGACGATATTTAGTATTTTTAAGAGAATCAAGTTGGTGATAGCCACTTGTGCTTAATATGGTCCCTGTGTTGTAAATGGACTTGTCTCATGCAGTGTGGAGGTGAAGACACCAGGGCAGCGATGATAGTGCTGTCAACTCTGACCCTTACTGTGGATTCCTAGGGAGCTTAAGACAACAACCAGAACACCTGGGAGCTGGCTGGAAGGTACCCCCCGGCCATGGTGCTGAGAGGAGGCTACCTTTGTGCTCCAGCATCAGAAAGCATGGCTCTGGTTGTTGAGGGGACACGGGTTCCCAGCAGTGTCATTGCTGTGGGTTGGGTGGGCCTGGCAGGGCACATTGTGAGCAACCATGGCCAGCAGCCATGTCCACACCCAGCTGCAGGGATCCCTGGGGAGACAGACTCCCAGTTCTGGCACAGGAGGGGAGGTCCCACACAGGCTTCTGCATTCCCTGTCAGAATGCATGTACACAGGCCAAACTGAGTGTTTGAGGAGGCACCCTACAGTGGTCCTGAGCATGTGAACAAGACTATGGTAGGAAAACCAGATGTGTGAAGGGGAACGTGATACTAAGCAGGTATGCGCAGGTTCAGGGCGATAGCCAGCACCGTGGGAGTAGCAGTGTCTTCCACACAATTGGATGGAGGTTCCCGGGGAGGTCGCCCTGGATACTCCACCTACAGGTGGAGGCTCTGGGCTAGGATGCAGCTTAAGCCACTGGTGCCAATTCAGTCTTCTTAGGTTTCCTGGGCGTCTTGAGGGGCAGCACAGCAGGGCCTGGGCTGCAGTCTAATCAGAGCCTTGCAGGCTTGGTGTCTAAAGTGGGGATGGGGAGATAGTGCCTGAGAAGATTGGGCCTGACTCCCAGGGAAGAGGTCATGCTTCCTCATGAGCACCTGCCGTGTTGAGTAAGCCCTGAACACCTCATTTGAGAGATGAGGACATGGGCTCACGGTAGCCCAGGGCATGTTCAGTAAACTGAGGACCAGTATGGGTGCAGGCATCAAGTCCCAGTCTATAGAGACCTGTCATGGAATGGCACTCCAGGGCCTGCCTCTTGGGTCCTGCCCTTATGGCCATGGGTGACTGATGACTATACCCTGCTGGTTCAAATCACGGTCAGTTCTCTACACACTGGAGCTTGTCCACCCAGGGCTCATTTGTGGGTCTCGCCTTATTCCTTTTCTCTTCCCCTTACCTCTTCTCTTCCTTCCTTCAACCCCAATGTAGGAGGATCCGAAGTGGGAATTTCCTCGTAAGAACCTGGTTCTTGGAAAAACTCTGGGAGAAGGCGAGTTTGGGAAAGTGGTCGAGGCAACAGCCTTCCGGCTGAAAGGCAAAGCGGGGTACATGACTGTGGCCGTGAAGATGCTGAAAGGTACTGGTGCAGGCAGCATGCACAGGGGGCCCCGCCGTGCACGCTGAAGGAGCCTCGAGGAGTAGACGAGCTGCCCCATGGCAGCCTCTATGGTTGTTCTTGAGTGGCTGCAGTCTGAGGACCCCACCCATCATTGATGGCCTTGGTCAGGGTGGCCCCTGGAGAGGCAATGTGAGGACTTTCCTGCCTCGGAAGGTTCTAGAGTAGTGTTGCTTCTTTACCAACACTGAGTAAAGATCTGAGTTTTTAAAAAATGAAAAAGCCCTTTTTGTTTTGAACTAATACCTCTTCCTACCTCACTCTGCCCCATTCATTGCTCTTGGCAGTCTGCTAGGGTCCCAGTGAACAGACCACCTGAGAAGACTGGTCCCACCCCTAGGGCCCCCAGCATGCTGTACCGCCCCAATCTTGCCGTGAGTGACCAATTGTGCCACAAGCTTGGCTCTGTGCAGGCACATGAAAACACACATGTGTGCATACACATTTCTCCTCAGACTGGGCAGATGGCCCTCTGGCCGTGGCTGGGCTCTGGTCCAAGTGGACTGACCAAAGTCCCAGCAGCAGTGTGAGAGTTGGTTGATGTATACATGAGTTTTAGTACAGTAGTCAGTGGGGGACACAATACAGTGCTCTGGATGCTTCCCCACGCCCTCAGACTGGGAGTGCCACTTACCCAAGAGACTCCTGCCCTATGGGCACAATGGGGCCAGCCTGGGGCCTCCCTGATGTGATAGAAAGTCCTGATACCTGATACTTTGTCTCCTCTGGCCGTCCTCCCGCTCTCAGACAGGAGAGGCAGTGGCATAGCACAGCAGGCAGTCGGTCATGGGATGCTGACCTAGGAGACGGTTTAGCCAGAGCTTCTGACTCAGTACCTCCACACCAGGCTCCTGGTGGGAACCCAAACCCAGCTGTGCCCACTCTCAGGATACACATCGTCCTCGTAGCCAGAGGACTTTATAAAATCTTGTGATCTTTTTTTTTTTTAATAGTTTTGGGGTTTTTTTAAATTATTATTTTTATTTATTCATTTTAGAGAAGAGAGAGAGAGAAGGGAGGGAGGAGCAGGAAGCATCAACTCCCATATGTGCCTTGACCAGGCAAGCCAGGGTTTTGAACTGGCGACCTCAGTGTTCTAGGTTGACGCTTTATCCACTGCGCCACCACAGGTCAGGCGTGATCTTGACCTTTCTCCAGGGCCTTGCCACCCCCATTCTGCTGATGCTTGGTCATTGGGACATCAGGAGTCTCCTTACCTTTCCAGGATTAATTGGGGGTGGGGGGGCTCTGTGCACTCCTGTCTTTGAAATATAGCAACAGCAAGGAAATACTGCCACATAGACAAAGCCCAGCCCTGAGAGGGTGTTCATGGAGAGATCCCCCTTATGTGGATGGTGGTTCCTGGGGTTCTTATTCCCTGGATGCAGGGGAGGCTGCTGTTGATCATCCTATGGGCTGAGAGTAGCTCTAACTACAGGATCCTTGCGTAAGGTATCTGAGAAGAGCACAGGTCTGTGCAGAAGCCCAGTGTGGCTAATGTGACCTTGCTGGTCACAGAAGGGTCTTCCAGAAAGGACAGGTTTGCAGTCTTCTCTGTTGACATGTGTTTCAGAAAATGCCTCCCCCAATGAGCTGCGGGACCTCCTGTCAGAATTCAACCTCTTGAAGCAGGTCAACCACCCCAACGTCATCAAGCTGTATGGGGCCTGCAGCCAGGATGGTGAGGCCAGGCACAGGCCAGGAGCTCTGGGCTGCTGTGCTCCTCTTACCCACTCCCATCCTCATCCTCTCCTTCTCTGGCCCTTGTTCTCTGTCCTGGAAGCATGCTCTCTGGCTCTGGCCCCTGTGTCAGTGAGGGGGATGCTGCAGGAATGTCTACTGGAGCTGCCCAGAGGTCTCTGGTCACGTTCTGGTTGTCAGCACCCTGCTCCAGGCAGATCCCCTGGGCAGGGAGCTCCAAAAATGGATGGTGCCTCCCAGGCAACTACTGGGGACTAGGCATGCCATGATCTCCAAGTGACCCTAGCCCTGCCTGACAAAGACATTGTCACCAATTCTCACATAAGGGCATAGGAGACCGACTGCGAGGGGCTCCTCACTGTGTGTGCACATGTGTCTGAGCACATGTGTTGGGGGTGGGAAGGGACGGAGAGCCAACAAAGAGGGCAGTAGGGATGCTGGTCAGCAGTGGCAGAACTCAGGGCTGGGCCAAGGGCAGGACTTCAACCCAGGAGCTGCTAAGAACAGGTGGATCATGTATGATCCAAACCCTCTGCCGTAGAGCCAACAAAGAGGGCAGTAGGGATGCTGGTCAGCAGTGGCAGAACTCAGGGCTGGGCCAAGGGCAGGACTTCAACCCAGGAGCTGCTAAGAACAGGTGGATCATGTATGATCCAAACCCTCTGCCGTTCCTAGGCCGTGCTGCAGCAGCACTGGGCATGTAGGAAGGCCTAATATTATCAGAGCAAGTGTGAGCATCCCCAGGAAGCACTGAGTGTGGTCACCCTACCTTGGGCACCCTAGGATAACCTCATGCTCAACCACCTGGGCAGTGGCTCAGCATGCGCCTCACGGGGTGGAGAGCAAGTGATGGGATTCAACAGGTCCTGGAGCTGCCTGGAACCCAGGCACTTGCCACCCAGAACAGGGCTGTGTTCACCTGCCTCTTTACTGGTGTGGTGCAGAGCTGCCCTGCGGGGACCACAGCCCCTTCTCACTGAGCTGCCCTGCGGGGACCACAGCCCCTTCTCACTGGGCTGTGAAGAGCCCGCCTCCAGCCCCTGGCCAGCAGCCAGCCTACAGCCCCTCTGTCCCCAGGGCCACTTTTGCTCATCGTTGAGTATGCCAAGTATGGCTCCCTTCGGGGCTTCCTGCGAGAGAGCCGCAAGGCGGGGCCTGGCTACGTTGGCAGCAGAGGCAGCCGCAACTCCAGCTATCTGGACAACCCAGACGAGCGGGCCCTGACCATGGGTGACCTCATCTCCTTCGCCTGGCAGATTTCACGGGGCATGCGGTACCTAGCTGAGATGAAGGTGGGTGCCACTCCAGCCCCCCCCAACTGCCTGTGACAGGCCTGGGTTCTAGGGGTCCCTGCTCTTGTCTTCTCTGCAGCTCGTCCATCGGGACTTAGCTGCCAGAAACGTCCTAGTGGCTGAAGGGCGGAAGATGAAGATTTCGGATTTTGGCCTGTCCCGGGATGTATACGAAGAGGATTCCTATGTAAAGAGGAGCAAGGTACCAGGTCCGGGGTGTGCTGGCCTGAGATCCCGGGCTCGGTGGGGGCAGCAGTCAGGGTGCCCACAGGGTGGGGGCTGACCCCTTAGACTATCTGGAGAGAGCAAAGTGGATATTTAGAGTATAAACTTCTAGCCCTCATCCCCAAACCTTTCTCTGATCTTTTTTTTTTTTTTTTTTTTTTTTTTACAGAGAGAGAAAGTCAGAGACAGGGATAGACAGGGATAGACAGGAACAGAGACATGAGAAGCATCAATCATTAGTTTTTTGTTGCACATTGCAACACCTTAATTGTTCATTGATTGCCTTCTCATACGTGCCTTGACCACGGGCCTTCAGCAGACTGAGTAACCCCTTGCTTGAGCCAGTGACCTTGGGCTCAAGCTGCTGAGCTTTTTGCTCAAACCAGATGAGCCCTCACTCAAGCTGGCGACCTCGGGGTCTTGAACCTGGGTTTTTCGCATCCCAGTCTGATGCTCTATCCATTGCGCCACCGCCCAGTCAGGCTCTTTCTCTGATCTTGAATCTTAAGAGACCCAGTTCAGGACTGATCCCCCATCTGTTCTTTCTCTGCCTGAGGACCACACCCTGCCCTGCAGAGCTGGCCCTTGGAGAGCAGGGCCCCAATGTTTCTCTTGCTTTTACTCACTATCACTTTTGAAGGTCACCTAATGCTGCAAAACAGCCATCCCCTTCTCCAGGGTCCCTCTCCCTTCTACAGAGTGGAGGTCATAGTCTTCTTTCTGTGTTATTTAGCTCTTTCCCAGAAGAGAGAGAAGTAGCCTTTCTTTTTTTCTTTTTCTTTTTCTTTTGAAAGAGACAGAGAGAGAATCAGAGAGAGGGACAGATAGGAACAGACAGACAAGAAGGGAGAGAGATGAGAAGCATCAATTCTTTGTTGTGACACCTTAGTTGTTCATTGATTGTTTTCTCAAATGTGCCTTGACTGGAGGACTACAGCAGAGCAAGTGACCTCTTGCTCAAACCAGAGACTTTGGGCTCAAACCAGCGACCATGAGGTCATGTCTATGATCTCACACTCAAGCCAGCGACTCCATGCTCAAGCTGGTGAGCCTGTGCTCAAGCCGGATGAGCCTACCACACTCAAGCCTGCGACCTCAGGGTTTCAAATCTGGGTCCTCTGCATCCCAGTTTGACATTCTATCCACTGTGCCACCATCTGGTCAGGCAGAAGTGGCCTTTCTTTGCAGGAAGGAATGAAGCATGTTATATAGGTGGAGGTTCCTCTGGGGCGGTGCGCTGGGAACCCCTGGCCAGGTGAGTTGAAAAAGTACAAGGAGGCTTGTAGAGGCCTCAGTATTGGGTTCTCAAAAGATTTCTCCAAATCTCTGAAGTGGGTCATTTGGAGCCTCTCTGGGGAAACCCGATTCACAGCATTGTCCAGTTGCTTGTGGCATTTGTCTCGGCCCTCTAGTTCTGTTGCCCATTTAGCCCCTCTCCTGTAGTCTCCCTCTGACAGACCAGACAGGGCCAGCTCACAAGCTGTGTAGGAGTCACAGCTGACCTGACATTCAGAATACAGGCTGCTCAGAAAAAAGTAGCACAAGAAGCAACTGCACCTTGGTTTCACCTGTGCGGTGGGGAGAAGCCCTTGTGCTGCTGCGGGAGTGAGGACGATGTTTCGTGGGTTCTGGGGTTTCCGTTCTGACAGTGTATCTCAGTATTGCTGAAGGGGGAAGTGGAGAAGGGCTACTCCCCACTACATCCCTGTTAAGGGATGTGGACAGAGCCTTCCTGTTGTCCCACCAACCCTCTAAGAAGACCCTGTGTCACAGAGCAAAGAAGCACAAGGAATTCAAACACAGGGTCCCAGAGAGCACGGGCTGCAGGCAGTGGTGTTGCAAACATATGCCCCAGAAATAGTCACATTTTATTAAGGACATGAATCCTAAAGAATGCTTTAAAGAAAAAGGAATTATAGTAAATGCTGCATTTAAAAAGTGTGCACATTTTCTGACCAGGTGGTGGCGCAGTGAAAACTGTGCACATTTTTAAATTGATTTGTGCCTAAAGACTGACCTACTGAAAAACTATTTTTAAAGTTGCATTGTGGATGAGACACATTCTAGTCGAGATCTCCCATGACCATATACAAATGACAACGGGTAGCACAACCACCCTGCAGAGCCACCTGAAGACTAGCTGATGAACAAAACTGTAATCAAGTATATAAATAAGTAATGGCATAGAGATGGGTAAGAAGGGCAGAGTTGCAAAATGGGCTGGTCCCACACCCACGTGTGGTGGTGGTGAAGAGTTAGGAAGGACATCTCAGCTGCTGCGGTCCCCAGTGAGGAGCAAGGGGTTACAGCCCCACACCAGGCTCCGCAGCCTTGATCACCAGAGCCAGGAAGAGAAGTTCCCCACAATAGCTGGCTGTGAAAATCGGCAGAGATTCTGTCCAGGTGAGATGGAGGGCTGCTGTAGACCCAGGTGTCCTCTTAAAAGGCCTGAGCATAGACTCACTTGCTCATAAACGCTCTCCCTAAGTTCCAGCATAGGGACAGCAAATTGAAAAGTGCCAGGGACAAACAGAAACTAAATAATCTGGTTTTGGTGCAAGGGCTAGAGGGGCACCTCTGTCCTGGAATAGAGTACCTGCAGGCACCATTGCTGCTTTTTGAGCCCTCCCCCAACCCAGCCTACAAGCACAGCCAGGCACAAAGTCTGAGTCCCCTTAACCAGGCTGGCATGGTCTCCACACCACCCTGACGATTCTCTTACACCCTGCCTGGTCCGAACCTCTTTCAGAGGGTAGTCCACACAAGCTGCCAACCTGGGCTCACACTGTAGAATTTTCTAAAATTTCTCAAAGGTCCACAAACCCCAAACAAGAAACTACTGGCCTTGGCATGCCCCCCTGTACCTCTTTTTAAGCAGCCCCAAGCCTGACAATGGTGGCAACCAGCCTTGGTTCATAGCATAATCACTCATAGCTGCCTCTAAGCCCAACACGGAAAGATAACAATGGATAATCACTTTGTAACTCCTACCAGATAGCCTTGGCCTGCACTGGAGCCCCATCCAAAAGGCCTCAAAACCAACACACATGGTTTTAGACCACACCAGAACACCACCCAGTTAGCACTGGAAACATCACACCCAAAATGTGGACTCAGCAATTACCTGAGTCCCATGACAGTGAATCTCACATCTGGAGTCAGCTCCCACACAACAGCTGTTCGCTACAGATGTGGCCAGTCCTCACAGCCAGTCTGCATGGGGGTCAGTCCCACCCACTAGGTGCCAACAGTAATCAAGGCTCAACTACAACAGAATAGGACACACAACCCATACAAGGACACCCTGAGAGCATCCAGCGCTGGTAAATGGGGACTGTGCCAGTGGGCCCTACAGGACACCTGTGACATAAGGCTACTCTGCCAATACTGGGAGACGCAGCAGCTCTACCTAATACAGAGAAACAAACACAGGGAGGCGGCCAAAATGAGGAGACAAAGAAATATGTCCCACATGAAAGAAGAGAACAAAACTCTAGAACCAAATCTAAATGAATTGGAGGCAAGCTATCTACCGATGTAGAATTCAAAACTTTGGTTATAAGGATGCTCGATGAATTTAGGGGAAGAATAGATGAGCTTAATGAGAACTTTGACAAAGCAATAGGAAACATAGAAAAGGAGATAAAAAGTATGGAAAAGAAATGAAGACTACAATAAACTGAAATGAATACATTAGATGGAATCAACAGCAAATTAGATGAAGCAGAGGGTCGAATCAGCGATTTGGAAGAGAAAAGCAGAAGCACCCACCAGAGCAGCCAAAACAAAACAAAAACTCCCTAAAAATGAGTATAGTTTAAGAGATGGAGCCTCTGGTACAACATCAAGCATAACAAGATGTACATCATAGTGACAACAGAAGGAGGGGGAGAGACAGAACAAGGAATTGAAAACCTAAGTGAAAAATAATGACTGAAAACTTCCCCAGCCTGGTGAAGGAAATGGATACACAAGTCCAGGAAATGCAGAGAGACCCAAACAAGATGAACCAAAAAAAGCCCGTACTGAGACACATCATAATTAAAATGCCAAAGGTTAAAGAAAGAGAGAATCTTTAAAATAGTGGGAGAAGGCCCTGGCCGGTTGGCTCAGCGGTAGAGCATCGGCCTGGCATGCGGGGGACCCGGGTTCGATTCCCAGCCAGGGCACATAGGAGAAGCGCCCATTTGCTTCTCCACCCCCCCCTTCCTCTCTGTCTCTCTCTTCCCCTCCCACAGCCAAGGCTCCATTGGAGCAAAGATGGCCCGGGTGCTGGGAATGGCTCCTTGGCCTTTGCCCCAGGCACTAGAGTGGCTCTGGTCGCGGCAGAGCGACTCCCCGGAGGGGCAGAGCACTGCCCCTGGTGGGCATGCCGGGTGGATCCCGGTCAGGCGCATGCGGGAGTCTGTCTGACTGTCTCTCCCTGTTTCCAGCTTCAGAAAAAATACCAAAAATATATATATATATATAGTGGGAGAAAAGCAGTTAGTTACCTACAACGGAGCTCCCATAAGACTATCAGCTGATTCTCAACTGAAACTTTGCAGGCTAGAAGGGATTGGCAAGAAATACTTAAATGAAAATCGAGGACCTGCAACCAAAATTATTCTACCCAGCCAGGTTATCATTCAAAATTGAACAAGATAAAGAGCTTCCCAGACAAGAAAATCTGAAGTTTATCACTACCAAACCACTAATACAAGAAATGTTATAGAGATTTTTTAAGAAGAAGAAAAAAAATGTAAAGAAGAAAATACAAAAAAATCTTCCTGAAAAAAGCAGACATGTAATAAAAGCAGTAGATCAATCAACCAACACTGAAGCTAATACGGAGGTAAATAAGCAAAGGTAGCAAGATCATGTGTAATTGCAACAGTGAATTAAAGGATTTGTACAACATGCAAAAAAATAAAAAATGACAACATAAGTATAGGGGGGTGAGTAAAAGTGATAGTGATTATAGAATATGTTAAGCAGTTACTCAATTATCAACTTAACACCTAAGCAGTTATCATCTTAAAATAGACTACTGTGAACATAGCTTGGAATATATGAAGCATGTGGTAACCACAAACCAAAAATCCACAAGAGGTACACAAGAAATAAAGAGAAAGGAATCCAAACAACACTACAGTAAGTCATCAACACACAAGGTAAGAGAGCAAGAGAATAAGAAAGGAATAGTAAAGAACTAAAAAACAATCTGAAAACAATTACTAAAATGCAGTAACTACATAGGTGTCAATATTTACTTTAAATGTAAATGGATTAAAAGCTTCGATCCAAAGGTAAATGGATAAAAAAGAGGTGGTACATACATGCAATGGAATATTATGCAGCCATAAAAAAGAGTAAAGCCTTGGCCTGACCAGGTGGTGGTGCAGTGGATACAGCATCGGACTGGGATGCGGAGGACCCGGGTTCGGGACCCTGAGGTCACCAGCTTGAGCGCGGGCTCATCTGGTTTGAGCAGAGCTCACCAGCTTGCACCCAAGGTCACTGGCTCGAGCAAGGGGTTACTCGGTCTGCTGTAGCCCCACGGTCAAGGCACATATGAGAAGCAATCAATGAACAACTAAGGTGTCGCGATGAAAAACTAGTGATTGATGCTTCTCATCTTTCTCCGTTCCTGTCTGTCTGTCCCTATTTATTCCTCTCTCTGACTCTCTCTCTGTCTCTGTAAAAAAAAAAAAAATGACTTCACACTTGCAACAACATGGATGAACTTAGGAAGTACTGAGGTAAATGAAATAGGTTGGACAAGAGAAAGACAAATGCCATATGATTTACTTATATGTAGAATCCAAAAAAACTAAGAAGACAGATGCAAACTTATAGATACAGAGAAACATTGGGATGGTTGCCAGGTGGGGGGTTTGGGGGCTGGGTGAAAAGATGAAGGGACTAAGAAGTACATATTGGTGCCCTGGCCAGGTAGCTCAGTTGGCTAGAGCATCATCCCAGTATGCCATGATTGTGGATTTGATCCCTGGTCAGGGCAGACACAAGAATCAACCAGTGATGGCATGAATAAGCATAACAACAAATCGATGTCTCTCTCTCACTCTGCGTCTCCCCGCCTTCCTCTCTCTAAATAAATAAAAAAAAATTTTTTTAAAGAAGTGTAAATTGGCAGTTACAAAATAGTTTCTGGGATGCGAAGTTAGTTCAGCACAGGGAATATAGTCAGTAATATTGTAATAACTATGCATGGTGTCAGGTGGGTACTGAACTTATCAAGGGATCACTTTATAAGGTATATAAATGTCTAATCACTAGGCTGTACAGTTTAATCTAATATAATATTGAATGTAAACTGTGATTGAAAAAATAAAAAAATTTTAAGTTGCATGAAAAATTATTTGTTAGATCTGACCCCAGCACCTCTTGCAGTGGGGTGCAGTCTTCCAAAGGATGCTGAAAAGGCCCAGACATAAAATAAGGGAAATACCAGCCTCAAGGCACATAAACAGATCTCTTCTCTCAGAGCTTCTCAGAGGAGCCTTTAGTGTGTGAGTTAGCGTCAGAAGTCCCTAAGGTAGAAGTGCTGGACGTTAGTTTCCCAAAGTTGTTTGCCCTCAGAGATCAGCGCAGATCTTGCTGGATGGTGTTTTTGGCCTACCAGGGGGGCAGCACCACCCAGGGGCTCCCAGAGTTACCCAGATGTGACTCTAGGAAACCTGGCTTGGGTTTGGTATCAAGTTCTGGGGTTCCTTCTCCACAGAGATGTTGTGCATGACAAGCAGGCCCTGTGTGTCTGTGGGCAAGTTAGCAGACTCCTCTGGCCTCAGCCATGTCTGGGAGGCCAGGCTGAATCACCGCCCCTGAAGCTGTGCTGCCAGTTGTGTGCCTAGGAGCATCTGGCTGTCACTACTCACACCCTCCAGAGCAGGGAGCACCTGCCACACCCTTCTTTGCACTCTCCTCCTCAGTTCCCATGGTGTCGGATCAACACGAATGCCCTTTCTTTCACTTCCTCTGTAGGGCCGGATTCCAGTCAAATGGATGGCAATTGAGTCCCTCTTTGATCATATCTACACCACCCAAAGTGATGTGTAAGTGTGGGTACTGCCTTCCTGGGGTGGAAGTTGCCTGTGACATCCCAGGAGGCTATGACTCCTGCCTGGGCAGGTCAGCTGGGGAACAGCGCTGGCCATGAGTGCCTTTCAGCCCATGCCAACCATCTGCAGTGACAGCCCACCCAATTTGAGGGAACCTCATGTCTTCATTTAGCAGGTGACCAGGGCCCAGGCAGGAGCTCTGAAAGCCACAGTACCATTTGTGAGAGCAGTGAGCAGGGCCACAAATCGCCCTCACCTTCCCCTCTTCCCATCCCCTCTCCTCTCTCCCTCATGTGGGAGTTCCAGTGACACACAGGACCAGGCACACAGGCGTCCCCCCCTTGTACCTGAGCAGGACTGGACACAGGCAGGACCCCTGGCATTGGGGCCCACCCACAGGAGGGAATGGCCCTGAGTAGGTTCTAGGCTAGTGTGCCCCCAAACTGTTCAGATACAGGAACCAAAACTCAGTCTTCAGGTCAAATTACAAAAATAGTTTTCAAAAGCACAGCAGCTTGTTTCTCCCAAGTGTTCTGCTGTCAGTAGACATAAAACGCCTTGAATGGTGTGGGCTGTGAAAAAAGCCGTTTTTACAGTTTTAAACAACTGTTTTCTGATTGTGGAAGTTGACCATAACACAATTGGGAAATTTAGAGGAACATATAATGAAGAGACTGAAGTCACCACCCCTAAGTAACTGCTGATTCATGCCTTCACAAGCATGGCTTCTAGGGTTTCATGTGCTATGCAGGGGTTTTCTTTTTATCACTATAGGAGTCTCAAGTGATAATACTGTTTTGTGATATGATTTGGCCCCCACTTGACTAAGTTTTCCCTTACAGTTAAGGGTTTTTTTAATTGCAGGGTTTTTTTCTTCTAAGACTTGATGAAAGTTTCCAAGCACACAGAGAAAGTGAAGGACGTGTCCCAGGAACCTGGGCCCTTGGCCTGGGTCCAGCCTGTGTTTGGCACACTGGTTGGGCTGCTCTGGGCCATCCCAGCTGCAGGGGCAGGGCAGACAGATGGCCGTCCTCACCTCCATTCTGTGTCCATTGGAGCAGTGGGACTCGGGCTGAGACCTTTCTCTGAAGGTGGCCAGGGGCCCTTAGGGCAGATGGGTCAGCAGCTGCTAGGAAGGGACAGATGGCTGAGCTTCCCAGAGGGCACTGCAGGCCTGTTGTCACCACCCACTGGTTGTCTTGCTCCTTGCAGGTGGTCTTTTGGTGTCCTGCTGTGGGAGATTATGACCCTGGGGGGCAACCCCTACCCTGGGATTCCTCCTGAGCGGCTCTTCAACCTTCTGAAGACAGGCTACCGGATGGAGAGGCCTGACAACTGCAGCGAGGAGATGTGAGCAGGCTTTGCTTTGGCCCAGCTTCTCTCTGATGCAGACATACGGGTTTTGGAGTGGAGGAGTCCAATCATTTATTCCCTCCCCCTCCTGAGCAGCCTTGGGCGCCAGTCTGTGGCGAGCTTGGTAGTGGGGAGTGACAGGGCAGAAGTCACAGAACCGCACTTGCTCATGGCCACAGATGCCAAGGGTCCGGCTCTAGTGGGGGCTGGTGGGAGTGGGGGAGCTTTCTGGGGGACCTACAGGGATGAAGGGAAGCTGAGCCTAGAGTAGGGGTTGTGGGAAAGATAAGGTGGTACTTCAGACTAAGAGAGCAGCTGAGCTTAAGGACAGAGACCTGGCCAGGCAGGTTACTTGGAGAGGGGCAGGTAATTCATGCTGGCCCATGGACACATATTGGAGAGTGCCCAAATGGAGGTGCAAAGGCAGGCAAGGCACAGGCAGGGGGAGCCAGACTTCAGCCTAAGGGTGTAAGTCTTCACATACAGAAGTTGTCCCAGATAATTCTTAGAGGACGGATTGACAACACATAAGAAAAGGCTTGTCTGTATGCAGAACCATGCTGGTCAGTTTAGTCTACAAAGTCAGTGTACACCTGACATGTGCCTGGCTCAGGGCTAAAAGGGTGAGTGGCATCACCTTTCTGGGAATCCGGGCTGGCAGCCAGCTGGCCCAGCGCTTCACACAAGACAACTGTGGCGGCCACGCAGCCATGTTGGGACCCCGCAGGTGTGAGATGGTAATGAAGGTAGGTATAAGACAGAGACAGACGTTTTTGTTTGTTTCTGTACCTAGTTCATCCTTCCTAAGAGTTTAAGGACTGGCATTTCCCACTCAGCCACCATAGTAGACATGGCATCTTGTTAACTATTTAACAGTGTCCCTGAAAGGGACATGAAAACAGGTTTTCTCAAGAACAGGGAAGCTTACAACACTGGCCACCCTGAGCCCCCGATGACCCCTCAAACCCTGGCCCAGCTCTGAGAAGGATATCAGTGAGGCAGAAACTACTTTGAGGTTTGAGAACAAAGCACCCCTGGCCCCAGGCACTGTGCTGGGCATGGAGGCCATAACAGGGTAGTCCTTTGCTGGATTGTAGCCACCCATCTGCACTCTCACCAGGTACAGTCTGATGCTGCAGTGCTGGAAGCAGGAGCCGGACAAGAGGCCAGTGTTTGCTGACATCAGCAAAGACCTGGAGAAGATGATGGTCAAGAGAAGAGTGAGTACTGAGAGCAGATTATCCACATGGGCCACCGACAGGCCGAATGTGGCAGTGGGGTGTATGTGTGGGAGGGGCAGGGGGAAGCGGGTGGTTCCAGCCCAGCCCAGGTCCTTTGAGGTCCCTGTGCAGGAGCAGAGCACAGCTATGCAGTGGGCGATGGCCATGTTCACTGCTGATGGCTCCAGACCCCTTGGGCTGCCTTTTACATTATGAAGGCACCAAGATTCTTAGCTGACACTCAGGAAGAGACAGGTGTGTAAGGGAATATTCCAAAGCCAAACATAATCACAGGAAAGAGTTAAAGTGCAGGTGCTAAAATCAAATATTGTGAGAGGCCAGGGGCCGGCCGGGGTAGGAAGTTACTGTATTCCCCATGTATAAGACGCACATTTTTTTGAAAAATTTGGGGTCTAAAAACTGGGTGCATCTTATATAGTAGTTATAGATTTTTTACTTGCATTTCCCGCTTTTTTGCCCTTGTTTTTGCTCTCAATGTTGAAGTCAGTGATTTGTCATCAGACACAGATGAGGACAAGCTAATGGATGGGAGTTCTGACAGTGATGAGGAGTTGTATGAATTTTATGATAAATAAAACTTGAGTTCAATAACTTTATGTAATACATTTTTTTCAAATTTTGGGCCCCAGAATTAAGGTGCCTCTTATACACGGGAGTGTCCTATACCTAGGGAAGTATGGTGCTCAGATGTAGCACACCAGCCCCTCTGAGGACACCTTGCTGTAGCCACACATGACCTATAGGGAAATGAATTCCAGCAGGCCAGGTCTTCTGTTTTAAGGTATATTTATATTAAGCTTCACAGTTTTTGATGTTAGCAACTCACTTAAATTTTCAAAAGCCCAGGGTGGGCCAAACAAAGCACACCCAGGAGGCTAGATTCAGCCCATGTGTCTCCAGTTTACATCTCTATAGGGAAATGAGATGGTCGACAAAGCTTCAACTAATACTCACTGAGCAGTTGGTGTCTGTGCATCGTAGTCTAAGATCACGGGAATACAAGTTAACAGGCACAGATCCTGCCTTCACGGTGTTTACATAGATGTTTCATCCTCCCATTTACCAACAGTGGTAATTCCTGTAGACAGGAAAAGCAAGACGCATGGGCCAGGGCCCGGCCATTTGTAATGAAACCTAACATTGGTGTGTCACTTAGAGCCACCAAGTCCTGCGAGTGCAGGGTCGCCCTAAGCAAGTGACAGGTGATGCTGAGAGAGAGCACTCCTAAGACAGGGCTGAGAGACAGGAAAACACTGGGGCTGTCTTCACATATGAACTAGGGCAGTGGTAGCAGCAGGCACTGCAGAGACCTGCTTGGGAGCCAAAGCTTATGAAAAACCCACATTAGTGACTGCAGATTTCAGAGTCCTGACAGGAAGTTCCAGGTGGCAGCAGTCCTTGGAAGAAAGCTGGAAAGTGTCTCACAGATGCGCGATGTGTCTTGGCACTTCTGCGTGAGTACCAGAGCCTCGGTTATAAACAGGCCAGTTCCCCAGCGGTGGGCATGGTGCACAGTGCTGCAGAGATAGGACTAGAACAATGAAGGAGAACATTTCTGCCCCAACAAGGTGACTTTCTAGGGAGGAGTCATGAGGACTGTGCGGAACAGAGCCAGGTGAGGTAGGGTTGGAGGCCCTTAATGAAGGCAATCTGATGAGGTGCTCAGGTCTCTCTGAGGAGCCAGTAGGCTGGTGTGGGATGGGACATGACCAGGGCTTATGTCCAGGGGCATGTCCAGTTGTGGCACACATGGGGGAGGTGGTGACCAGCCATCTTTCTCTTCCAGGACTATTTGGATCTGGCCGCATCCACCCCATCCGACTCCCTGCTTTACGATGATGGCCTCTCAGAAGAGGAGATGCCCCTGGTGGACTGTAATAATGCTCCCCTCCCTCGAACCCTCCCCTCCACGTGGATTGAAAACAAACTCTATGGTAGAATTTCACATGCATTTACTAGATTCTAGCAACATTGTTCCTCTCTGCACTATCCTTATTCTTGGGAATGCTTTTTAAGAGTCTTTCTGGTCTGAATGAAACCCTGTACCTTTTTATTTGTAATGTCTGACTTTGCCTCTGTTTACATTCAGGCATTTTTGCAACTATGTTTTTTTTTAAAGGATGTGAAAATAAGTGTAATTACTATATTTTCCAGCAATTTAAGATGGCAGAGAAGAAAGAGAGCAAGGAAAATATAGAGAAAAATGATGAATAAGTCATTTCTGGGGTGGGTATCCAGTCATGGTAACTGCTTGGATAAACTTACCAAATCTGGGGAGGCGTTTAATTTAGAAGGGGGAAGTCGGCACCACCCTGCCTGCCCTAAGCACACAGCCAGTGAGTGGTTCCCCCAGACTCCATCTGGGTGAGTGGGCAGCCCTGGGAAGCCACTCAGTGCTGGGTGCTCTGGCTGTATAGCCACCACTGGGGAGGTCACATGCAGGCTACTGTTTTCACATCCTTTGTGTTACACACCAACATGACGGTTGTCACTTACAAAGCCAGTACCAAAAGCGAGAGCAAGTGCTTTTTGAAAGGATGTGTGTTGTGGTGCTGTTGTCTTGCAATGGACAGTAAATATGGCTCTTGCCAAAACTCCTTCTTTTGTCTTCCATTAAATACTTGAAAAATTTTTTTTCTGTTCTCTAACTTTTTTTTTTTAATCTTGGGAGTTTCGAGCAATTTTCAGCTGTGATTGTTCCTTTTGCATGCCTAAGTCACTTGATTCCTTGTTGGCTTTGGGGTCTAGTGCTACCTGCCATGTGTCCTGTTGCCGCTGTGAGACTCACCTATGTGCACCCTTCGTCTGGAAGCTCCTGTCCTGCAGGGTAGATGTGGGTGGGAGACAGCAGGCTTCTTTCTGTTAGAGAACTTTTTACAGCAGCTGCCTGTTGCAGTAAGCCACCTAGTACAGCGACACGTTGATGCTTTGCACTGCCCTAGGGAAAGAGTTAAACAGGTCAGCAAATGCATACCAGGTTTGAGAGTCTGAGGCTCATAAGAGTCAAAACTGTTCTGTTACAATTACAACAATATCACATAGGAGAGCTTATGATATTTACCCTAGATGCGTGTTTTGGGAACTTGGAGCATGAAACCATTTGTGCAATTGGCATAGAAACTAGAAGTTTGGTTTGAACTTCAAAGGGAGTTTTGCCAAGGCGTGACTGTCTACACATGAACTTTGGGTTCTTCAGTGCAGAACAAATGATCTGTTTTCATTTTTAGGCATGTCAGACCCGAACTGGCCTGAAGAGAGTCCTGTACCACTCACGAGAGCCGATGTCATTAACACTGGGTGTACAAGATATGCAAATGATAGTGTATATGCTAACTGGATGCTTTCACCCTCAGCGGCACAGTTAATGGACTCATTTGATAGTTAACATTTCTTTGTGAAAGGTGATGGAGACTCCTGAGGAGCCGGAACATGCCCACACTGTCCACCGGCCCCTCGCTGTGCCCTTTCTTGTGGCTGGTGATTTTTCCCTCCCAGCAGGTGTGCGTGCTGGATAGAGGTTCAGAGTCCAGTGTTTAGGCCCCTCCTTTCTCATCAGCCCTCAGCGGTGCCAGTGTCAGTCTGTGTTTATCAGGGATCACCGTATTCTGTGCTCACACATTTGGGTCCCTCACTCACTACCTGATCTGCTTGATTTTTCTGGTTGCGACCAAAAAAAGCAACAAGATTTAAACACGAAGCACACATCCCCACTGCGTGCGCACACACATACACAGAGGCAGCAAGGAAAAGGACTAGCTGGGACAGCCTTTCCTTGCTGAGGGTGGGAGCCTGGCAGGGCCCTAGTGGCGGTGTCCAAACCCTGCAGGGCTGTGGTGGGAGAGGATCTTGGGACAGGCCTCGGATTAGCATTTGAGATCCTAAGATTTTTTTTTTAATTATTATTAAAAGGAAACCTTTTCTTGGAAAGACACTTGATTTTTTTAAAAATCACAAGTAACACGGTTCTTAGATTTAGCACAGTAGAGAGATTTGATGCTCTATTTGCTGTGTAGACAGGAGGTATGAGGAAAAGAGAGGCACATTTGCCCCATCACTTGACTGTCAGAGTGGTCACTGCCCCATTAGGAACAGTATGAAGAAAAGGGGCATTTGAGAGAAGGGGCCTCCAGTCCAGGGGTTGCTGACAGCAGAGATGAGCCTGCTGTGAACCCTCCACCCTGGCTGTCGGTACACTGCACACTCAGTACCAAAAAGCCATGGCTCCCCTGGCACATTAGGAGTGGGTGGGGCTGGTGCTCAGTTTAAAAGGCACTATTCAGCTTGCTTTGTTAGAAGTAGCATTGACAATGACCAAGGACTGCTACACTTCCAATTACAGTCCTGATATAGAAAAGATGGTATTTTTGGCTCTTACAGAGTTTCTGTAGAAAAAGACATGTATCCACTTTTCCTGTGTTTGTAACTTAATGCTGCTAGAGTAAGACATACTTGTTTCTTAGGCTCTGACTGTGACTCATAAGCTTCTGGTCATTGTTCACTGCTCGTCTGTGGTAACAGACACTGCATTCCTCCCATCTTGGGGTAGCTTGTGGAAAGTGTTGGGGGGCTCTTCTGTACATCTCAGCACTGTGGCTTCACAGGAGAGGACTGCTCACCAAACACTGCCCGGACTGCAGAGGCAAAGCACTGTGAATGGACTGAACTGTAGTTTCATTACAATACTGTATTTTATAGGCATTTCACAAGCAGTTTGTGGCCAGGAGGGCTTGGCTGAGGATGTGTTGGAGCCTCGTGTGTGTGTGTGTATGTGTGTGTGTGCACACGAGGCCAGAGGGAAAGCTGGGAAAACAGTTGGTGGAGATGTAGGATGGCTGTTGTGGCCATTTTTTCAGATACACTCTGATCAGTTCTTTAAAAGATAGTTTTTAGCTTTTGGTTTTCAGATTTGCTTAATGCTAGTCTTATTAAATAAGGATACACTCTCAAATTATCCAACGTGCACAGTCAATAAGTGAATTACTGAAGTAGGTTTGTCCTCAGCAGGGTGAAAACTCTGGGTCTGAGTGACTGACCCAGGGAATGGGAAATAAACCCTTTAATTAATCGAATTGCCTAGTCCTGAGTTATAAAAGTACTCCTACTTACTTATCCAGCAGAATTTTCCTGCATATAATGCAGAAGTTACTAAGTATTAAGTATTGCTGAGTATTAAGTAGCAACCTTTCAGTTATTAAAATTTGTAAAATTTATGAAAAGTTGTAAAACCATGTCATGTCAATTTGCTTTTGTAAATCAAGGTGAGTAAGAAAATAATTTCAGTTATGTAAATAAAATCATATACCATAACACATGTAAACTTCTTTTCTCTATTTGACTCCCTCCTTGGGAACATCAGGCTTTTGACTTTGAGGTTTTGATACCAGGATTAAAATATCACCAGGGACTCTGTTGGGTGATCAGGGGGCACTAACAGTGCTGGCGACTTAGGAGGTTCTTGGTGATAGTGTCAGCTCATCTTGCACAATATGTGTGTGAGCAGGCAGATTCTAGTAACTTAAGACTCAGCTAGTTCTGCCATTCAAAGAATTCCTTCAAGTATTCTCAGAAATAGAACAGTGGCCCTGGCTGGTTGGCTCAGTGGTAGAGTGTCCATCCTGCGTGTGGATGTCTCAAGTTAGATTCCTGGTCAGGGCACACAGGAGAAGCACCCATCTGCTTCTCTATCCCTCCCCCTTCTCTCTCTCTCTCTCTCTTCCCTTCCTACAGCCATGGCTCAATTGGAGCAAGTTGGCCCTGGGCACTGAGGATGGCTCCATGCCCTCTGCCTCAGGTGCTAAGAAGAGCTCAGCTGCTGAGCAATGGAGTAATGTCCCAGATGGGCAGAGCATCACCCCCTAGTGGGCTTGCCCAGTGGATCCTGGTTGGGGCACGTACGGGAGTTTCTGCCCCCCCCCCAATGAATTAAAGAAAAAAGAATAGAACAGCAGCCAATGTCAGGCTCAGGTGTTTGCAGTTTCCTAGCAATGTGCTTGCTGCTCATTTCCTAAAGCTGCAGTTGGACAGTTGTGGGAGAGAGGATATAAAAATGCATATTCATGATGGAAAGTCCATTGGAAGTTGGAGGAAAAATTATGCCCCAAACCACTATGAGGTTTAAAATACTGAATGCTTCTCTTTCCATCCTCCCATTGGATTGTGTAGGAATTCTGTGAGCTGCTTCTCAAAATATCTGGCAAGGAGCAGGTGGGTCCGGGGGCCAGCATAAGCTATTACCAACATAAACCTGAGTCGTGGTTGCTAAGGACCTGTATCATCTCCTGGGTGCACATGTATGTGTGTGCACATATGGGCTCCTTTGTGCCTGACCCAGGGGCTGCCCACACCCCAGTGCTACCACCGCGGGCCATCAGCGCCTGCATCCGCTCTCAGCTTCCTCCTTCGATCTGGACCACAGGGACTGGAAATAAGCCCAATTTCTAGGGGCAGTCATTTGCTACAGCCTTGATCTTTGAATGTTTGGAAACCCTGTAGCTGATGAGAAAAGCTAATACTAAAACACTAAAAGCCCCTTTTCAAGAACACAGAACTTCTATAAGGAGTGTTTGGTTTATGGTTTAGAAAGCACATTCTCCGCCATCTTCCACAAACAATCCCTTCCCACCACAAGACCAGCTTATTTGGGTGCAGACATAGTTGAATAAAATGTCTGAGAACAGGACTTGGATCAATATTACATGTATAAAATAAAATTTGAAGGAAAAGCACATTTTTTCAGTAATAATAAACCACCCACACACACAACCAGTTACAGAAGGAAATGGCTTTCTCTCCTTCCAGCATATCTACCCAGTGAATATTGGTGAAATGAATATTCTTATTTAGGGTGGTTATGGAAAGTGCCTAAGAAATTGTTAGCTCTATGGCCCTGGAAGACACAGTGAGAGTGGGTGTGAAGGACACGGGCAGCCCGGTGCACGCCCCACACGTCTCAGCACGAGGCACATGTAGAGCTGCCTCTACCCATGCACTATTACACATAGAAAGCACCTCTCCTCGGTGCTATCCCCATCCCCTCTCCACCACAATGGCCTTGTTAGAACTTTGCATGGTCTATCTCTTTGGGGAGCTGGGACTCACGTGAAGGATTACCTTAAGTGAGATGATACAAAATTATCTGGTAGAGATAATACCTGGTAGAGAAGTTCTCAGGTTGGGGTGCCTTGCCATACCCTGCAGGTGAGGCCAGAGGGGTGGTTGTCAGCTAGCTGGGAGAATCAGCTTCCCTCCTCGAGTTAATGCACACACTGTGAACACTCAACAGAAATCATGGTTAATCCTTGCAACTCAGGTTTCGATTGCTGTGTCAAGTAAGAAGGTATTTTCACAGATGTGTTCTGAGATATGCTAACTCACAGGACCCAGCCAACTGAGACCTCTCAGTGGGAGCCCCAGCAAGGAAACAGGACAAGGAGGCCACCTAGCTGTAGTGGCTATAGGCTTCAGGGACATGGGCATCCTGGGGAACTGGGCCAGGCAATGTGGAGGGAGCAGTGACCTGAGGCTGCCCAACACTGTAATGTCAGGAATTCTATCCTATACCAGGAAAGACCACAGTCCTACATCCCTTTTGATGACACTGAACAATTCAAGTTCAAAATGTGGGCATACAAGGTAAGGAAAGCCAATTCTAAACCTAAAAAAAGTTATTTTTTTGAACAGGAACTCATTTTGATGTTTCATACAGACAGTGTTTACATTGCACACTATCAAGTTGTTGAATAAAAATGCAAAGTCTATTTTAAGTGTCCATGTTTTTACTGATCTTTGTCAATTTTGTAAACAGTGCCAGAGTAAGCCTTGTTTTTTTTGTTACTTTTGTTTCTCACATTACCTCCAGTCCTATCTGCACTTGTCATTCCCGCTGAGGAAAGTCTACCTCAGGCAAAGGCCTAGTCTGGAGGGTGGGGCAGGAGTTCTTACAGTGCCCCTGTCATTGCCCTGTCCTGCAAAGTTCTGCCCACCAAGGTCATATGATCCGTTCCACACTTTTTGCCTCTCAGAACTTTAAAAAGCTTGAAATTTTTCCTGGAGGCTCGATCAGGAACATCCCCAGGGTTTGAGACTTCATGAATTGGGGGGGGGGGGGGAGGGAAGGAAGACTGTAGAAAAGATTTAAGAATAAGAATGCCAGCTTGAGCGCAGAGTTGCTGGCTTGAGAGTCGATCATAGACATGACTCCACGGTCGCTGGTGTGGGCCCAAGGTCGCTGGCTCGAGCAAGGGGTCACTCAGTCTGCTGTAGCCCCCCGGTCAAGGCACATGTGAGAAAGCAATCAATGAACAACTAAGGTGCCTCAATGAAGAGTTGATGCTTCTCATCTCTCTCCCTTTCTGCCTGTCTGTCCCTATCTGTCCCTCTGTCTCTCTCTGTCTCTGTAAAAACATAATAGTAATGCAGAGGGGCGGGTTCTGGTCTCTCTCAAGACAGTCATTGGAAGAAGTAAAAGAATTGTGGGAGGAAATTGTATTTTTTTAAGAGAGGTCCAGTAATCTAGAATCCTTAGCTTTGTAGAAACAAAGACCACCAAAATGAGGACAAGCAGAAGCTATTTATTCTGAACTTGCTGTGGCTGGGACTCCACCACCATCATCTGGTTTTGGCAGAGACACAAAGGCAGGCAGAGGTGTGCAAGAGCTTAACAGCGGAAATGAGGTGGGGAGACTTCAGGTGTGTTGTCATCAGAGGTGGTTGCCATGGTGAAGCTGGAGGTAGGCTGACTAGAAGCAGGGCACGTTGCGTGACTCACCAGGGAGACATAGCTGGCTTCCTTCAGTTGGATTCAAGTTGGAAATGGGAGCAGAAAAATAGGAAAGCTGACAGTCATTGACCAAGTCAGTTATTCTGGGTTGATGACTGCATAGGTTTGGTTATATGTGGTCCAACCATTGTCAATGCATAATCAGTCTTGGTCCCCAATTTTGGTCATATTTCTTTTTTACTTGTATGTTAGTAAGTTCAAGGAAGTAAAAAAAAAAGAAATCCAGATCTTCAACCACTTAAAGATTGATTGTTCAGTAATCTCCATGGACAAATCTATCATGAGGTCTTGATCTTTCTGTTTTATCATCATGATAATCACCTGACAAGAAAGTGGCTGTGCATAAGCATTTTGGACCCTGGATAGAATGCAGTGGACCAACATCATGATCACTATGACAAAGACAAGAGCAATCAATAATCCCTGTAAGGTGCTATGAACCAAGAGCTCCAATCCCGGCCAAAACAAGTCCTATATAAGCCATGAGGATTCACTTTAAAGAGACAAGTAGCTTTAGTTTTAAGACATCATATCGCCTGTCCCACTTTCCTGGTTTCACTGATCCAAGTACCATATTAGGAATGGCACAGACCATGACTCACCAACATGAAATCCAGACCAATGTCCCTCAGTGCTCACACCAAAAAGTTGAGACGGATCTGTGTTCCGTCTAGGGAAAAGGTGGTACCATTAATGAGCTGCCAGAATTGGTGATAAGTTTTTCATAGTCCTGTGTGAGGAATTCCCACCAATAGGAGTCTGTTAACAATGAGTAAGCCATTCCCCCAGGAAGAGTTCTGAATAATCAAGGCTGGTTTTCATTTGGAACTAATTTCTGAATCAGAATTTTCAGCTTTGATAATTTACAAAATTAGGATCTCTGTGCAGACACGCTTAAAATACTATTCCTACATGCAGGAGATGTTAGTCTGAAGCAAACAGAACCAGGCATCCTGACCACAAAACATGTACTATCTTGCAGAGACATGGAGATTTAGGGGGAAAATCTGTTCACAATAGAAGGCCTGAATCAGTTCTTACATCAGTTGGTTACATATTTGGACCTCTGTGAGTCTCCTATAGGCAGCATGTATTTGGCTCTTCAGCCTTTGATGGTTGTTGAATTCAAATTTAGGGTGTGAGTGATAGACTATAATAACTGGTTCTTTTTCTGGGAAAGAAGGATGCTAAGAAAGTCAAAGGTTCACTTGTTTAAAATCTTTTGTTCATGTTACTACAAATGGATCTGCCATAAGTTATAATTTTCTACTGTTTCCTTTAATGAGGCTGTAATTTCTCAGAGGTTTTCATTGTGGAGATTTGGTGATGGAGGGAAGTTGATGAGATCTAGGACTGTGCCTGTTTGGGATAATCTAATAATGGCATTAGGATTAATATAGTCTGACCTAACAAGTATATAAAGAGCAGAGATCAAAGAAAAAGACCAATTACTGGTGGATGAAAACCAGGGTCTACAGAACTATTGAGAAGAATGGTTACATGCAAACAGATAAACAGGAATCAGGGGGCTTGGTCCAACATTTTGAACAGAAGCTGTCTACAATACTAGGTCATGTGCTTATTCTACAAGGCTTAGCCAGCTGTCTCCTCCTGAAGACTGGTTGCTTTTAGAAGATCTCTGAGAATCCTCAGTTTGAAGTTACCTATTGGAGTAGCCTTCCAATTGTGTGGAATTCTAGATTTCTTCTTTAGTTGTAAACGTGAACTCAAGGATTGATGCTATCAAGGTTTCATTTCTGTGACATATTCAAATCTAAAACATATTCAAAGCCCATAGAGAGTGGAAACTGGATAAAATTCATCTAAAGGTGTTCAAAGGGCCCCCAGGGCTTTGGTTCCTGTCTGTATCTCACTTTTATAGTTTTTCCAGGATTATGTTGTTGGCTGGTGACAGATCACTTAAAAATAACCTCTAGTCTTTTTAAAGCTTCTCTTCTAGCATTGATTTAAGCTAGTAATCAATGTATAACTTATGAGTAGTTTAAGGGAGAAATTTAGCTAATTTGAACTCATTTAAAGCTACTGAGCAACTACCTTTGGCACACCATTTGGATCCAAGGTTTAAATTCTACAGTAGCCTGCATACCTGGTTCATGAAGGTCCATTTGCCTGGACCTTTGGACCTGGCAAATGGAATCTGATGGTCTTGGGAGAGCTTTTGGGGAAAAGCTCTAGTAAGAGTTCTAGACAAGGGAAAGAGAAGGGAGGAATGGATAGAGGTATAGTAGGAAAGAGATCAGAAGGATGAGGGGAAAAGGGAGAACTGGATATATAAGAAAACTGGAGGACAAGCAGAGAGGGGTTTTCCTAGGAACATGTGTTTGTTGCTCCTTGTTTGTCAAATTGCTCATTAGCTTTACCAAAGAATCTTTTAGTGAAATAAGTTTTTAATCAGAATGCTGTTGGGAGTCCTCTGAATGTCAATAAAAAATGCTGACATTGGGCCTGGCAAATCTTATTCCCTTTCTTTTCTAATGTATCTGTTGAATGAACAACTTGTTCAAGTTGAATGTTCCGTAGAGTGGTTAATGAAGGCCCAGAATTTCTTGGTGAAGTTATGCCATTTAGAGATGCCAATATTGGGATCATAAAGAGAATGCATACAAAAGCAGGATTTTTTCCTGGAGGAGGAGAGGACAACATCACGAGAGCTGGTGACAGTGAGTAGGAATATAATGCCTATGCACCTCTCAGGACACAGCATCCAGATGGAAGAACCTCATCCAGTTTTATTGGTGACTCCACAGCAAAGTTTGTCCTAGTGGATGCTGGTCTGGTGAGAATCCCAAACTGAATGGATCTATGAGGCCAACTCCAGCAACACTGTTCTTGGACCTGTGCCTGTGTCCTGTTCTATGATTCTCTTCCTTGTGACACTTTCAGATAGCATACAAAACAGTAACAAAAAAGACAGCAAAAAGGATGAGAAGTATGGCCTGCTTCCATCAAAGATGCCAAACACATGGGAATCAGTAACAAAACCTGAGTACCACACTGAAAATAAATAGCCAAGGAATTCAACGCAAAGAGAGCAGAGGTCAAACCCAATGCTGACCTACCATGTCCTTGTGGACTTGATAAACCAAAAACAGCAAGGCACAAACAAGGCCTCTGTGGATATTGCACCTGATTGAAGGCTGCGGATTGAGGCAACAAATAGAGCAGACCATGTCTTGGTAGCAAAAAAACTTTGAAAAAAAAAAAGAAGATCACAGAAATGAATACAGGTTTGCTATAACAATGGAGTTACCCCCTCACACCCCACCCATCACTTGCTTTTGGCAGAGACACTAAGGCAGGCTACGGGAGTGCAAAACCTTTATAGTGTTTTTTTTTTTTTTTATAGTGTTTTTTTTAAGCCTCAAATTGGAGATTTTGGGGGGAAATGTTAGTTTTTGTTTGGTTTTTTTTTTTTTTGTACTTTTCTGAAGCTGGAAACGGGGAGGCAGTCAGACAGATTCCCGCATGCGCCCGACCAGGATCCACCCGGCATGCCCACCAGGGGCGTCTGCCCATCTGGGGCGTCGCTCTGTCGCAACCAGAGCCATTCTAGTGCCTGAGGCAGAGGCAAGGAGCCATCCCCAGCGCCCAGGCCAACTTTGCTCCTTGGCTGTGGGAGGGGAAGAGAGAGACAGAGAGGAAGGAGAGGGGGGAGTGGAGAAGCAGATGGGCGCCTCTCCTGTGTGCCCTGGCCGGGAAGAACCCAGACTTCCGCACGCCAGGCCGACGCTCTACCGCTGAGCCAACCGGCCAGGGGTTTAGTTGTTTTTTATTTTTAGAAAAACTACATTCTTCTGATATTAATCATACCATGATTATACTTTAGCATTTCCCCAAGGGAGCTTACTAATGTATAAGCCCCAATATATCATCCATTATCTGCTATAAAATTTGACTTATGCATTATCTTCTCTCCAAATTCAAATCATATATATTTAGCATTTGATTTGGCAGTCAAAGTGATAATAAGCTAACCACTGATGGAATCTCAATTATTTTGGAAACAACTCTAATGGAGGATTCAAATAACAATTTAAAAGAAATGACAACTAACCTGAATCCTGCTGTTTCCATTTCATGCCAGGTCCTGTGCTGGAAGAGCCTCTGCAATTCCCCGAGTTTCTGTTTTCTCCTCTGTAAATTGAGGACCGTAGGTACCCCACACGGATGGCAGGAAACTTGCACAAGGCTGATCTCTTTAAGACAGCATAACCAGAAACCAGACAGAAATCTTAGGCAGTAAACTTAATCAGGCATGCTGCCTGCTTGAGGAGCTAGTCAGTGGCAAAAGGAGGGATTCCTGCATGTTCTTTTTTTTTTTTCTGAAGCTGGAAACTGGGAGAGACAGTCAGACAGACTCCTGCATGCGCCCGACCGGGATCCACCCAGCACGCCCACCAGGGGGCGATGATCTGCCCCTCCGCGAGGTCGCTCTGTCGCGACCAGAGCCACTCTAGCGCCTGGGGCAGAGGCCAAGGAGCCATCCCCAGCGCCCGGGCCATCCTTGCTCCAATGGAGCCTCGCTGCGGGAGGGGAAGAGAGAGACAGAGAGGAAGGAGGGGGGGGGGGGTGGAGAAGCAGATGGGCACTTCTCCTGTGTGCCCTGGCTGGGAATCGAACCCGGGACTTCTGCACGCCAGGCCGACGCTCTACCACTGAGCAAACCGGCCAGGGCCCATGTTCTTATTTTAATCAATTCAATTCATATATATTGAACATGTACAGTACTTACTTGCAAAGTACTGGGAGATGAAAAAGACATGGTCGTTATCTTCGGGAGTTCACAGACCCATGGAATCTATGACTAGATAAAGTCTTTACTCTTGGGTCAAGTTAGGGGGAAGAGTTGTTAGGAACACATCCTCTCCTCCTGGAATGCCACTTCTACTGGATGCATCCCACGGTCACCTTAACCTTCTGCTCCAACTTAACACACTTACTGATGACAGTGAGCTCCCACTGCCTGTCGCCCACTAAGCACAGCACCAAACACTTCAAATACAAAATTATGTTTAATGCTCACAACAATCTTAGCAATCACGTGCTATTGTTAATTGTCCCCACAAGACAGCTGAGAAAACAGAGGCTTAGAGAACCTAAGCTCAGATAACCTACCAAGGTAACTTGATAAGAAAAGCAGAGCGGTGGGGAGGCAGATCCCAGAGCCATTCTCTCAGCACAACCTGTCCACCCAGATAGACACAGGCAAGGTGTTGCAGCCTGGCATCCTCTCGTCTTCTCAGGGCAGGATTAAGTACCATAGGGACATCACTGGAATAAGCAGTCGAATGGGAGGCCTTTCTTTTTTCCCCCTCACTGAACTCACACAATGTGAGAGGCCTAGAAGCCACTTCCCAGAATGTCTACCCAACTCACATGTAAGGAAACTCAGGTCCAAAGAAGTGTTGTGACTAGCCTAAAGTATGCACGGACACACAACACACATATTTCTAACAGATAACCGACTTATATGCCAGTTGTGGCGCTTTGCAGGCCGGACATTGGGCGCGGGCGGGGCCGCTGGCTGGGCGGGGCCGCTGGCTGGGCGGGGCCGGCGCGGAGCGAGCCCGGGGGCGGTCTCGTTTCCTCACGCCTACCGGAAGTGGCCGTGTCGGCGCGGCGCGCGGCCCCGGGCGGCGGGACGTCCCCAGCACTGCTGGGAGCCGCCAGCGGCCTGCGGCGTCCGCGCGCGGACCCGTAGCGCGGTGAGTACCTGGGGCGCACGGCCTCGCCCGCCTGCAACCCCGACGGCTCCGGTGTCCGGCTCGGGACCCCCGTGCGGCTGGCTCCGGGACAAGCCCTCCGGGGTCGTCGCCGGTGTCAGAAGCCGCGGGTTTTCGGAGCATTTCGAGCAGAGATCGTGGGCGTGCTCGTTTGTTCCTGTCCCTGCTGTGACATCGCGTCTTCTGTCGCCGCGGCCGGGCGGCGGGCGGCTCCCGAGGGGCGCGCGGAACAGCACTGTCGGCGGGGCTCTGGGCGGGCGCCTCACCGGTTCCTAGTCCGGCTTGAAATGACCTGGTCTTGAGCCGCCGGCTGCGGACGCTTCTGCAGAATGGACGTCTGACCATAAACGTAGCTTTTGTCCTTCAGTCTGCTCTTAAGAGTGACAGGCGGCGTCTGGACAGTGAGCCGAGCCGTTTCCGGTGGGATTCATGTTGCCTTCTCATGTTGCATTAAAATAGTGCTGCACGCACAGGATGTCAGCGTCGGTTTTCTGCTGTCATTCTGGTGTAGTTAGTGTGAAATTGTCACGTGACGAAGATAGACAAAAGGGATGTTGAGTTTCCAGTATTGATGGCCTAGAATTTTTAGATAAATAAGCATCGTTTTCGCTCCAACCATTTTAAAAATTGCATTTTTCCTTATCTTTATTGAGGTGTCAAATACAAATGAAGTCATCAAGTGCATAAATCTTAACCGTACAGCTCCATGAATTTTTTATATATTAATTTGTGTCATCACCAGCTTAAGTTACACGTGTATATAAAACCTTTCCATCATCTCAGAAGTCCCCCTCTGCTTTTCCAAGTCAGAAATACCTTTGCCCCTTATTAGTATTTGAATTTCTGTCTTCCTCTGTTAGTCTTGTCTTTTGGGGGCTTAATGTTGATTTACCTGCACAGTGTGCTCAGCCCACTACTGTGAGGCTCACCCGTGGGGTGTCAGGAGTCCATTCTTTATTGCTGTGCAGCTTTCATTTGTATGATTATGTGGTGGCTCTTCTGTTGATGGATATTTGTGTTTCTGATGTTTGTCCATGTGTTTTGAAGTTTACGGTGGACGTTCTTGTAAACATCTTGGTGTTTCTGTAGTCTGGAATGGTTGAATCATAGGCCAGGCAGAAAATCACGTTGACCATGGAGCCTTCCTTTTTTAAAGAATAGAATTTCTTATTTTAACTTGGTAAAAGGCATAAGTATTATGATGTTAAGACTTAAGTGACTCATTATCATGTTGTTGTTGTTATTATTATTATTATTATTATTACTCTTTGGATAGCTTATCTATGATGATCTGATCTTCTACCAGACTGTTACTATTTCTATAACTGTGTGTTGAAGTTGTCCCGGAAGCTTGTTGTGTAACCCTTAGGTAAAGATTATGTTATTCAAGTTAGTGGTTGTTAGGGGAAATGAAACACCAAAAAGAAATGACTAAAACTGATTGAAGAATATGAAGAATCAAAGAATCATGGGATTGCAAATCCAAGAATTTATTACATTGTTTTTGTCATACTACACAAGTATGGGTATAAATATGTAATTGAATTACAGGGTTGGTTACAAATGTGAATTTGCTAAGGGAGTACAGTGATTTGCAGGGTACTGTACTAAGATACAGATACATTTGTAAGGGGAACAAACAACAAAAGTCACTAAGCATTTGTGGGAAGTCAGTAACATGTAAGAGATGCCCCAGACTGAGCAAATATAAGACTAGACCTGAAACAATGGAGTTTGTGTAAGAAACAGAAAAAACTTTAAATATTAGTATGCTCAGATTTAGGAGGATATCATGCTTTTTGAGCACATAACAAGCTGCCCTGAAAACAAGTCATCAGTTCTTGAATATTAAAACACAGATAATGGGAAAAAATAGCCGTGACATGGAAAATTGATCCAGAAGAACCATTTTATATATTATAGGAGTTCTAGGAAGTAATATATATATATATATGAAGAGAGCCTGACCAGGTGGTGGCACAGTGGATAGAGCATTGGACTGGGATGCGCAGGACCCAGGTTCAAAACCCTGAGGTCACCAGCTTGAGCACGGGCTCATATGGTTTGAGCAAGATTCACCAGCTCAAACCTAAGGTTGCTGGCTTGAGCAAAGGGTCACTCGCTCTGCTGTAGCCACCCCCTACCCCCCATCAAGGCTTATATGAGAAAGCAATTAGTGAATAAATAAGGTGCTGCAACAAAGAATTGATGCTTCTTCTCATCTCTCTTCCTGTCTGTCTGTCCCTATCTGTCCCTCTCTGTCTCTGTCACACACAAAAAAAAAATATTGGAAGAGAAGAAATAACCACAGAGAAAATGGAAATGATGAGAGTAGGAATATCCAGGCAGTCTTGGACAGCTGAAGCCAAATAGAAAGATGTATTAGGAGACAAAATACAGTACATACTGGCAAATATAAATCAACCCTTCCCTCTCTAGTCTCTGTTTCTTCATCTGTGCAGGGGGATGATCAGGAAGTGTACCTTTTTAAGGAGCTTGTGGAAAGATTGAGGGGTTCTTCTGTGTTAATGCCTCCTCCCCATTCTCCTACCCTTGCAACTCACAGTAGATGCTGCATTTCCAATTTTTACTGTATAATAGAATGGAACCCAAATATTGTCAAAGGAACAAAGGAGGAAAACAAGGAAATTTCTCTGAATAGAAGTATTTGAGTTTGTGAATGGAAAAGACATACTGAGTCTTAAAAGAATATTTAGACACGCCTGGATACGTTGTGATGCAGTTTATTCATTTCATGGATAAATATACAATCTCATAAACTTTCAAGGAAAAGCATATGGTTATCTATAAAGGGGTGGAAATCAGACTTGTAATTAGACACGGAATGATAGCTGACAATGCAGCAGTCAGCTAACTAAAACGTGCTCATGAGACATGTTTTGAACTCAGAATCTCATCCCTAACTAAACTGTCAATCAAAGTGGAAGAAAAATAGCCTGACTAGGTGGTGGCACAGTGGATAGAGTGTTGGACTGGGATGCAGAGGACCCAGGTTAAAAACAGCTGGCTTGAGCACAGGCTCATCTGGCTTGAGTGCAGGCTCTCCGGCTTGAGTGCAGGGTCGTTGGTCTGAGCATGGGATCATAGACACAACCCCACAGTCACTGGCTTGAGCCCAAAGGTTGCTGGCTTGAAGCCTGGAGTCACTGGCTTGAGCAAGGGTCACTCGCTGTCCTGTAGCTCCCCAGTCAAGGCACATATGAGAAAGCAGTTAATGAACAACTAAGGAAACTGTTCTGTCCTTATCTGTCCCTCTCTGTCACACATACACACACAAAAAGTGGAAGCAAAATAAAGTCATTTTCATCCATACCCACGAGGGATTCCCCAGGATGTACTATATCAAATAAAAAATCAATCCAAGATGTGGAGTTCAAGAAATAGTGACCAAAGAAAACAGTAAAACTTACTTCTCAACTCCAAGGTATTAATAACTATACTAAGAATTTGATGCAATGTTAAGGAATTCATAAAAGAGTAAGTATAGTTATAAAGTCTGTAATTTAGAACATTCAACATCATTTTAAAGTTGGTTGAAAAGGTGGGAACTTGATTCATTGACATGTTAAAGAATCCATGTATATATATATATACTTTTATAAATAAATTTTTATTTTAATGGGGTGACATCAATAAATCAGGGTACATATATTCAAAGAAAACATGTCCAGGTTATCTTGTCATTCAATTCTGTTGCATACCCATCACCCAAAGTCAGATTGTCCTCTGTCACCTTCTATCTAGTTTTCTTTGTGCCCCTCCCCTCCCCCCTCCCCCTCCTTCCTTCCCCCCACCCCCCGTAACCACCACACTCTTGTCCATGTCTCTTAGTCTCGTTTTTATGTCCCACCAATGTATGGAATCCTGCAGTTCTTGTTTTTTTCTGATCTACTTATTTCACTCCGTATAATGTTATCAAGATCCCACCATTTTGTTGTAAGTGATCCGATGTCATCATTTCTTATGGCTGAATAGTATACCATGGTGTATATGTGCCACATATTCTTTATCTAGTCTTCTATTTTTTTTTTTACAGTGATTAAAGCCTTTAAGCAAACTCTTGGCTAATAGAGCAAGAATCTATAAAAGAGTAGTGTCCTTAACATGTTCACCAAGTCCAAGTTGGTCCCAACACCATGCCAAATCCCTAAAAAATGCAACTCAACCCCAGTTCAGTCTGTTAGGAGCTGTCACAGGGAGCAGGAGTCCGGGAAAAGTCCACATCCAGGAAAAGTCCGCATGGCACTGGAATTGTCGTCACAATTCTATACTTTGCAGCTCATGTCCAAGTCCCAATGACCGCTGCTTCTAGCTGGTAATGATTCAGGTAGACTGGAAAAGCCATCTGCAGCATGTGTGGAGATGGAGCTTCTGTTCTCCTCTGCCTGGAGAGATGAGACCAGGGTGCTTTTCCCTGGAGCTCTGCGACTGTGGCATGGTAAAGAGAACCTTGGGATACACTAAGCTGGGTGGCAAATGTAGATTCATAATAGAAGTTGGCAAAAGGGGGAAAGAAAGCTCTAAATTAGGAGTAGGTCCCAGCCTGAAATACGAGTGGGGCATTGAGGTAGGAGGAATAAAGGAAACACTATATATTAAACAAAGCAGCAGAAAATAGGACTGTCAACACCCACAACAGAGATCTTCGAGGGAAGAATAAAAAACCTGACTATTCAGGCAAGACATAGTTAAGTGGCCCTTGTGCAAGTGAGATCAGTTTACCTGCTTCTTGGAAGAAATACCCTAGGCTTGTCCACAGTGTCATAGATGGGGCCAGCGGCCCTGGGCACCTTCAGCCTTCCGTGGCAAACCCTAGCATCCTGGGCAAGGTTAGGTCATAGGTGGCTGGAGCAGGGCTGGAAGAGACTGAACCCTCCCTTAGAGGAGCGAGGGGGAAGCCTACCTTCCAGTGTCCCTGTTTCCTCACAGCAGAGGCATGTAAGTCTGGCAGGCTTTAGCTCAATGACCTTCCTTTCCACTATTGAAGCAGAACCCAGATGGCATCCTATGAGACCCCTTTGGGGCATTGGAGCCTTTAAGGGTGTATCCTAAAAGCTGGTAGTTCCCCTGATCTCTATTGGGCTTTTTCTGCCTCTAGGTATCTTAAAAGCCATGCTCAGAAGATCTTGCTGAGGGGTTTGAGGATCCCCATCCGCCTATATAAATCTTTTCCATATATCTGGAGCTATTTGGAAATAGCTCCATGTATCATTTTTAATGCTCAGTTGCTCAAGAAATAAAGTCTAATTCCTTCCCTTACAAATTTTCATGCTTCGTAACATTTTAGTTTTATTTTTCTGACCGGTCATGTTTTCCAGATAATTTTCTGACTTTTGAGTGTGTAAAAAGTGAACTCAAAACTAAAATTTAGGCCTGACCAGGCAGTGGAGCAGTGGATAGAGCCTTGGACTGGGATGTGGAGAATCCGGATTCAAGACCCTGAGGTCTCCAGCTTGAGCGCGGGCTCATTGGGTTTGAGCAAGGCTTATCAGCTTGAGCCCAAGGTCGCTGGCTCGAGCAAGGGGTCACTTGGTCTGCTGTAGCCCCTCAGTCAAGGCACATATGAGAAAGCAATCAATGGACAGCTAAGGAACCACAACAAAAAATTGATGCTTCTCATCTCTGTCCCTTCTTGTCTGTCTGTCCCTATTTGTCCCTCTCTCTGACTCTCTGTCTCTGCCACAAAAAAAAGACAAACCATCTAAAATTTAGTTTTTGAAAACTTTAAGAATAATTCTATACAGAAAATTTAGAAAGATTATCAGAATAGAACTTTAAAAATAATAGATTCATCCTGGATGGTGTTGCACACTAATGTCACCCCAATAAATTCAATTAAAAAGTAAGTAGATTCAAATTATTTGTATTTTGCAGAAGCAGTAGGTTACTTTTACTGTAGAAGTTAGTTTTGCACACTGCAGTGTAAGTATCCTGGAAATGATGTATGAAATACGCCTTAGTAGGATAAAATTGTGGAATCAGAAAGTTGAATAGAAACTCCTTAAAGGTCATATTATGAACTATCTTTAACAGTTTCTGTTGTTTTGAAATCACAAGGCAAATAGGAAAGATGTAATAAGACCTTCAGAGTAATATGATTATACTTTTTTTTTTTTTTTCAGGATTGGGCGAGGGACTTAGTTTTGGTTTATAAATCCAAACTTGTAGTCAACAAGTTTTCATACTTATTTTCTTAATGACCAGATTGGCATTTTCTTACACATGCCTCTTTGGCACTACTACTAAAACTGTAACTGATTTGGTTTTATTTTTTAAACAACTTCATTGAAGTATAATTGACATATAATAAACTATACATATTTGAAGCATACAGTATGATAATCTGAACATATGTATACATCTATGAAATGATCAACAAATCCAAAATGATAGAGTGTCAATCACTACCAAAAAACTTCTTTGTGCCCTTTTATAATTCCTTCTTGGCAACACCTCTTACACACCTGCCACATGCTTCCTTACCTACCTCACCTATCCCAGGCAGCCACTGACTCAACCTGTGTTCTGTCCCTACAAATTACCTTTTCTAGAATTTTTTATAAATGAATTCATATACGATATACTTGTTTGTTGTCTGGCTTCTATCACTCAGAGTAATTATTGAGATTCACTCATGTTGAAGCATGTATTAGTAGTTTATTCTTTTTTATTGCTGAAGAGTGTTCCATTGTATGGCTGTACCACAAACTGTTTATCTATTCACCTATTGATGGATATTGGAGTTATTTCTAGTTTTTGGCTGTTATATATAAAGCTGCTCTGAACATTTATGAACAAGTCTTTTTATGACTATATGCTTTCACTGATCTTGCATAAATAGGAATGGAGTGTATGGTAAGTTTATGTTTAATTTGTTAACCCTTTGAGTAGTGAGTTTATTTTATGCTCGCTGACTGCCAGGAGTGAGGTTTTTGGGTTTTTTTCAAAAAATGAAATTAGTTCCATTTACAGTTTTATTAACTTAAGTTTGATAACCAATTTATGGAAACAAGAAGAACATACATTTGCCTTTTTTGTTGTTGTTGTCTTACACATTTTTAAAATAAATCAATTGTACTCTGTATGGTCAGGGGGTACAAGGATATACATGAACATTTGTACTACCCAAAGGGTTAAGAAACTGTGAAAACATCTTATGTTCCTACCAGCAGCTTATGAAATTTCTAGTTCCTCCACATTGTCACCATCACATCAGTCTTCAATTTTAGCCATTCTAAAATTAGCCATTCGGGGTAGTGGTATCTCATTGTGATTTGAATTTGTATTTTCCTAATAAATAACAATGTTGAGTATTTTTTATGTGCTTATTTGAAGTGTCTGTTCAAATCTTTTTTGAATTTTTAATTGAGTTATGTTTATTTTGTTATAATTGTATTCTGATAGCTTTAAAAATATATCTGAATACATGTCCTTTATGATATATGCTTTGCACATATTTTCTATGAGTGTGTGTGACTTGTCTTTTCATACTTTGTTTTCCAGTTACACTTGACTTTAAATATTATATTAGTTTCCAATGTACAGCATACTGGTTAGACATAACTTATGAAGTGATCCCTCCAATAAGTCTAGTATCTACCTGGCCCCATACATAGCTATTAACAACATTATTGACCATAGCCTGAAGAGGTGGTGGCGCAGTGGATAGAGTGTCGGACTGGGACACAGAGGACCCAGGTTTGAGACCCCAAGGTCAGCAGCTTGAGGTCACCAGCTTGGACCCAAGGTCACTGGCTTGAGCAAGGGGTTTACTCAGTCGGCTATAAATATTTACTGTTTTCATTGCTGTAGCCCCCTGGTCAAGGCACATATGGGAAAGCAATCAATGAACAACTAAAGTGCTGCAATGAAAAATTGATGCTTCTCATCTCTCTCCCTTCCTGTCTGTCTGTCCCTCTCTCTGACTCTGTCTCTGTCAAAAAAAAGAAAAGAAAAGAAAAGAAAAACAAATTACTGACCATATATATTCCTTATGCTGTACTTTATATTCCCCAACTGTTTACTGCTAATGTATATTTCTTAATTCCTTCACCTTTTTCACCAAGGCCTCAAACTCCCCTTCCATCTGGCAGCCATCATTTTCCTCTTCGTATCTATGAGTCCCTTTTCTATTTTGTTTATTCATTCATTTTATTTTTTAGATTCCACAAATAAATGAAATCACATGGTATTTTCCTTTCTCTGTCTGACCTATTTCACTTAGTATGATACCCTTTAGATCCATCCATATTGTTGTAATTGGTAAGATTTCATTTATTTTGTGGCCAAGTAATATTTCATTGTATGTATGTATCACTTCTTTATTCAGTCGCCTGCTGGTGGACACATAGGTTGCTTCCATACCATGGCTATTTTAAATAATGCTACAGTGAACATATGGGTGCACATATCAAATTAGTGTTTTGGATTTCTTTGGATAAATGCCCAGAAGTGGAATTGCTGGATCATAAGGTAGTTCTATTTTCAATTTTTTGAGGACTCTCCACACTGTCTTCCACAGTGGCTGAACCAATCTGTATTTACACCAACAGTGCACAAAGGTTTCCTTTTCTCCACATCCTTATCAGCGCTTGGTTGTTGATTTATTGATGATAGCCATTCTGACAAGTGAGGTGATATTTCACTGTGGTTTTAATTTTCATCTATCTGATGATTAGTTATATTGTGCATCTTTTCATATGACTATTGGCCATCCATACATCTTCTTTGCAGAAGTGTCCATTCAGGTTCTTTGCCCATTTTTAAATAGATTGCTTGTTGTTTGGTGTTAAGTTGTATGAGTTCTTGATAAATTTTGTATATTGACCCCTTATCAGATATATTATTTGCCAGTACTTTTTCCCATTCAGTAGGTTGTCTTTTTGTTTTGGTTCCATTGCTATAAAAAAAAAAATTTAGTTTTATGTAGTCCCATTTGTTTATTTTTTCCTGTTTCCATTGGCTGAGAAGCTAGATCTAAAAAAATGTCACTAAGAGCAATGTCAGAGACTTTGCTGCTTATATTTTTTTCTAAGAGTTTTATGTTTTTGGGTCTTATGTTAAAGTCTTTACTCCATTTTTAGTTTATTGTTATATATAGTGTAAGAAAGTGGTCTAGTTCTTTCTTTTCTTTTTAGATACCTGTTCAGTTTTCCCAACACCATTTATTCAAGAGACTGTCTTTACCCCATTGTATATTCTAGCCTCTTTTGTCCTAGATTAATTGTCCATATAGGTGTGTGATTATTTCTGGGTCCTCTGTTCTATTCCATTGATCTGTGTCTCTGGTTTTTTGCCAGTACCATTCTGTTTTCATTGCTATAGCCTTCTAATATAATTTGATATACTCAAGAATGGTGTGGCTATTTAGGGACTTTTGTGGTTCCATATAAATTTTAGGAGTATTTGTTCTAGTTCTGTGAAATAATGCCATTGGTATTTTGATAGGGATTGCATGGAAGCTATAGATTGCTTTAGGTGGTATGGACATTTTTAACAATGTTAATTCTTCCTATCCATGAGCATAATATCTGCTCCTTGGTATATAAAAATGCAACTGGCTTTTGAATATTAATTTTGTATCCTGCTCCACTGAATTTATCAGTTCTAATAGTTTTTTTTAGTTAGTTTTTTTGCTAGAATCTTTAGAGTTCTCTATATGTAGTGTCATGTCATCTGTAAATAATGAGAGTTTTACTTCTTCCTTTCCAATTTACAGCAATTGATGCCTTTTATTTTTTGTGTGTGTGTCCAGTTGCAGTGACTAGGACTCCCAATAATGTGTTGAATAAAAGTGGTGTAAGTGGACATTCTTATCTTGTAGTTGAGCCTTCATTGCTGTTGGCACGTAAATGGGTGGGTTTGCTTCTCAAGCTGATTGGTTGTGAGGACTGGCCATGACTTCAGTGCATGAGCTGTTGTTCAGAGACTGACACTATGTAGCCAGAAGTGCCACTGGGTCACAGAGGGCTCCTTCCAGCCTGAGTGGGAAGGCACAGTCTCACAGAGGATTTCCGTTGAAGCCTGTGTGGTAGAAAGCACAGAGGTCCTCATATTGACAGTAGCCCTTTTTGTGCAAGTGTCGGCAGATGAGGTGGTCAAATTTGTGTTTTATAACCTGGATATCATCCTTGGGTGGTCAGGTATTCTTGACAAGCATCCAGCTTCTAAGCCTTCAGAGATATCCCTATTCTTCATGAAAGCCTCTCCTGGAGGGACCACCATGGCCTGGTCCAGGAAAAGGAAGTTCAGCATTGACCCCCTCATAAACCATGACCATACGGGCTGGACATGGGGCCTAAGCCTCCCCAAATTGGCCATTTGCCCTAGGGAAGAAGTAGGACACTCTGCAGTGGTGGATTATCAGTCTTCTTCATCCTGAGGACCTCTGTGAAGAGAGCCTGCATTCTTTTGTGTTTGGCTCCTTTCACTCAACATCCTGTTGGTGAGATTCATCCAGGTTGCCTGTATCAGGAGTTCATTTGTTTTCATTGCAGTGTAGTATCCCATTGCGTGCACACATAGCAATTTATTCATTCTGCTGATGACCAACATATGGGTGGATTCCAGTTTGGGGATGACTTGGGTCACCAGGATTTACATTCGCCATGGTGGGAGGGCCCAGAAGGCTGAGTGATCCAATGGGACTCCATCCTTTTTGTCTCTAGTTGGGGCTGCTACGCTGATTCTGCTGCTTTCATTTTGGCATCATGGTTGAGGCAGTGGCTGCAGTGGGATTTGGAGGGTAGTTCATTGTGATTTTGATTTGCATTTCCCTTTGACTAATGTTGAGCTTTTTTTTTCCTTTTTATTTTCTTTTTTTTTTTTAGAGAGAGAGAGAGAGAGAGAGAGAGGGATAGATAGGGACAGACAGACAGAAATGGAGAGAGATGAGAAGCATCAGTCATCAGTTTTTCGTTGTGACATCTTAGTTGTTCATTGATTGCTTTCTCATATGTGCCTTGACCGCGGGCCTTCAGCAGACCGAGCAACCCCTTGCTCTAGCCAGAGACCTTGGGTCCAAGCTGGTGAGCTTTGCTCAAACCAGATGAGCCCGCGCTCAAACTGGCGACCTCTAGGTCTCGAACCTGGGTCCTCGGCATCCCAGTCCGATGTTCTATCCACTGTACCACTGCCTGGTCAGGCTGAGCATTTTTTCAAGTACTTATAGGCCATATTTATATTTCCTTAGAGGTGTCCATATAGGTCTTTTGTCCACAAAGTTCTATATCTTTTTCATGTTGAGTTATAAGAATTCTTTATATATTCTAGACACAGACTTCTATCAGATATATGATTTACAAATATTTTCTCCCAATCTTTGCGTTGTCTTTACACTTTCTTGATGATATCCTTGTAGCAGAAAAGTTTTTCATTTTAATGAAGTCTAATTTATTTATCTTGTCCTTGGTCTTTTGATGTCATATCTAAGAAATCATTGCCTAATCCAAGGTCACCAAGATTTTACACTTATGTTTTGTTCTAAGATATTTATATTTAGAGCATTGGTCAATATGGTCATTTTTATGTTGTTGTTGTTTTTTAAGAGAGAGAGAGCAAGAGTGAGAAAGAGAGAAACATCAACTCATTGCTCCACTTAGTTGTGTATTGACTAGGGATTGAACTGGTGACCTCAGGCTCAAGCTTGTAACCCTGGGCTCAAGCCAGCAATTCACACTGGCATAATTGATGTTCCGGGTCAATACTCTATCCAGTGCACCACCACTGGTCAAGCTGTTTTTACTAAACTTTTTAATATAGGGGGAGGTTGGGACAACTTTCATTCTTTTGCAAGGGAATATCTAGTTGTCCCAGAGTCATTTATTGAGAAGACTATTTTTGCCTATTGAATTACCTTGCCACCTTTGTAAAAAATCAGTTGATTTAATGTGAAGGTTTATTTCTGGACTCTAAATTCTGTCCCATTGATCTATATGTCTGTTCTTCTGATAATACCTCACTACTTTGATTACTGTCATTTGAAGTAAATTTTGAAATGATAAAGTATGAGTTCTCCAGTTGTGTTGTTACTCAAGACTGTTTGGGCTATTCTAGGTTCCTGGAATTTATATATAAATTTTAGGATCAGTTTGTCAATGTCTGTAAAGAAGTCGGGATTCTGAAAAGGATTACTTTGAATCTGTAGACCAATCTGAGTATTGCCATCAATAATATTTCGTCTTCTGATTCATGAACATAGATAGGTGTCTATTTATTTAAATCTTCTTTTACTTTTCCAACAATGTTTTGTAGTTTTCAGAGTATAGGTCTTTTATTTCTTTTGTGAAAATTACTAAGCATTGTATTTTTGGTATAAATGAGTTTTTTAAATTTCATTTTCAGATTATTCATGGTTTGTATATAGAAATGCAGTTATTACAATTTTTATATATTGATCTTATAGCCGTAAACTGACTGAATTCATTTATTAGTAATAAAGGAATTATTTATTAATTATTATTAATAAATATTAAAATGAATTATTTTAGGGAATTTCTTAGTATTGTCTGTATGCGAGATTATATAATTTGCAAATAGAAATCATTTTACTTCTTCTTTTCCAATCTGGATGTATTCTATTTTATTTTCTTGTCTGATTGTCCTGGCTAAAACTACTTCCGTACAATGTTAAATAGAAATGACAAGAACAGATCATTTTGTCTTGTTATTGATCTTAGGGAGAAAGCATTCAGTCTTTCACAATTAAATATGAAGTTAGCCTGAGTTTTTTATATATTCCCTTTATCAGATTGAGGAAGTTTCCTTCCATTCTTTTTTTTTTTTTTTTTTTGACAGAGACAGAGCGAGAGTCAGAGAGAAGGACAGACAGACAAGAAGGGAAAGAGATAAGAAGCATCAATTCTTCATTACAGCTCCTTAGTTGTTCAGTGATTTCTTTCTCATATGTGCTTTGACCAGGGAGCTACAGCAGAGCAAGTGACCCCTTGCTCAAGCCAGCGACCTTGGGCTCAAGCCAGTGACTGTGGAGTCATGTCTATGATTCCATGCTCAAGCCAGCAACCCGTCACTCAGGCTGATGAGTTTCCGCTTAAGCCGGATGAGCCCACACTCAGGCCTGCGACCTCAGGGTTTCAAACGTGGGTTCTCTGCATCTCAGTCTGACACTCTATGCACTGCACCATTGCCTGGTCAGGCTCCTTCTATTCTTGTTTTGTGGAGTGGCTTTATCAGATGTAGGTATAGAGAACTTTTTTTTTTTTTAGTTTTTAAAATTTTTTATTTGCATATTTTTTTAAATGTATATTTCAATAATTAAAATAATTGTAACAAAAAAAATGGCACTCTGATTAAACTGTATTTTACAACCTGCAAGACACCTTGGACCAGCTTGGTTTTTACTTTAGATTTTATTGTCTCCCAATTTTGATGGTTGCCAGATATGTGGGGGTTCAGGGGATAGGTGGAAATGGTGAAGGGATTAAATAGAAATTGGATGACACAGAATAGTCATGTGGATATAAAGTAGAGCATAGGGAATATAGTCAATATTCTAATGACTATGTAACAACTATGTATGGTGTCTGATGAGTATGAAATTTATTGGGATAAATTTATTGGGATAAATTTCATATAGTAAGTTATGTAATGTCTAATCACTGGGGTGAAACTAATATAATATGTATGTCAGTTGTAATTGAAAATGAAAATGATTTAAAAAAAGGTTTGTTAAGCAGGACCAAAGCTATGTTTAATCTAGAGCTAATTGTTTCCTACTACTGAGGCAAGACTACCCATCTCTTCATGAATTTGGAAGTTTTTCCATTCTGTCCGGTGGGAACTATTATTCACCCTGTATGAGTGCTGAGTTCTCTGTCCTCTAATTTTTTGTGTGGTTCTTTCCTTAGCATCAGTTTCTTCATATGCTGTGCTTATCAGAGCTCTGCTGAATTCCCAGAGTGTCCTTTTCAGGTCTCTAGAGTTATCTGTGCAGCTCTCTCCTCTCAGACTGTATCTTCTGAACCTGGCTGCCTTGGTCTCCTCAGACTCATCAACTTGGCCAGCTCCAGCTCTTCAGCTGAAGGAATCTGCTGGGCTCTGTTTAGGTTCAACCTGTGCTATGGCCTGGAAACTAAGGCAGTAATCTGGGCAATTGTTTCTGTTTCTCCATGAGTCACTGTCTTTTATTACCAATGTTCAGTATCTTGAAAACCATTGTTTCATATTATTTGGGGGGGGGGGTTGTTTGTTTTTGGTTTCAAGTGTGGGTAGATCTGGTCCCTGTTACTCAATCTTAGTTGTAAGGGAAAGACCCTTTAGTCTGTTTTAGAGAGTAAGAATTGATGGCTTCTAAGACTTTTTCAACTCTGGGATCTTTGATTTTGTATTCCGTATCTTTTTTTTTGCATGCATGCATGCATGCATGCATGAGAGATGGAAAAAAAAAAGAGAGACAGACAGGAAGGGGAGAGATGAAATGCATCAACTCATAGTTGCGGCACCTTAGTTGTTAATTGATTGCTTTCTTATACATGCCTTGACCGGGGGCCTGTGACCCCCTTGCTCAAGCCAGCAACAATGGGGTCGTGTATATGATCCCATGCTCAAGCCAGCGACCCCCACGCTCAAGCTTATGAGCCCGCACTCAAGCCGGCAACCTCAGGGTTTCGAACCTGAGTCCTCAGAGTCCCAGGTTAACATTCTATCCACTGCACCACCCTGTGGTCAGGCTTGTACTCCATATCTTTAACACCTCATTTTTCCTGTGCTCTCCTCAGAACACTTTACTATCTGCAATTTATACTTTGAGGGTTGCTTGGGATTAATATATCTATATATATCATTGTAACCCCAAACTGTATATGATATACACTGCTATTTTCAGTGGTGAATTAAATTTTTCAAGATACTTGGTGATAACTGAAGTAATTAATGGCTAAGGGTAGTTAAGTCCATGTTTTGTGATTTAGCCATAAGAGGTTTGAATCTATCCCACATTTTATATAGACATGTGCCACAAAATGTACCCAGTACATCATTTTCACAGAAGGCATCAGGCTTTCCTAATCAGGAAGGAAATGACCAGGACTCATGTTGCCTGGTCATCTTCCACAGGTTCTGCTAAACTGGTAGAGACCATCTGTTAAAAACCTACATATCTTTCTTGAAAAACTTTGTTAGAATGAAATTCTCCCTGGGATAGAGGTCTATTCTGTCTCCTGTCAGCTAAGTTTAGCCATCTCTATTTCTATAGTTAAGAATCCTTAGTTTAAAAAGAAACAATTGGTTGTGGTATGAACAGTACCATATAATTTTGTAAATGTATGCAAGGTTTTTGATATTTTTCCCCTGCAAAAAAAAACAAAACAAAACACAAAACAATAAAACATTAACTATTCATGTTTTTTCTTCTTTCTTTCTTTCTTTCTTTCTTTCTTTCTTTCTTTCTTTCTTTCTTTTACAGGGACAGAGAGAGAGTCAGAGAGAGGGATAGATAGGGACAGACAGACAGGAACAGAGAGAGATGAGTTTTTCATTGTGACACCTTAGTTGTTCATTGATTGCTTTCTCATATGTGCCTTGACTGTGGGGCTACAGCAGATTGAGTAACCCCGTGCTCGAGCCAGCGACCTTGGGTCCAAGCTGGTGAGCTTTGCTCAAACCAGATGAGCCTGCACTCAAGCTGGTGACCTCGGAGTCTCGAACCTGGGTCCTCTGCATGCCAGTCCGACGCTCGATCCACTGCGCCACCGTTTTTTCTTTATATTGATATAAACTCTAAGCCTTTCCACATTTGTGGGAAATTGGCTGCTCTGAAAGAATTGTGTGATGTAAAGCTCCAGTAATCTACTGGAGGATTTTGGATGTAAAAAGTGTTTCTTAATGTGTCTGTGATCTTTTGAAATTGTTTTTTCCTCCACTTAATTTTAAGGCTCTTAGACTGATCTGAGCCATAAAAATAAATGAAATAGAGTTCTTGAATTGAATAAACTGGAAGGACATCTCTCTAGTAAGTCATGATTAAGGTAACAAAAACTGCTTATAGAAACTCAGTTCCCAAACTGTGATGTGCGATTGGTGGGCATGGTGTGTTCATGGAAATAGTTGGAGAACACAAACTATACTAAACGTACGGTAATTTTAACGTTTCTGTAACCAAACAATACAAACACAGGTTCAGCTGCCTGCCACAACAAAAGTCAAGATTGTAAATCAGGTGCTGGTGCAAAAGGAAAGAGGTTTATTCAGGTGCCAGGACCTAGGAGAATGGTGGACTTCCATCTCAAAGACCATCTCCCCTTGCTGCTCAAGCCCACAGTTCTTATAGGAATAGGGAGAGTTCCGATTATCTTGCTAGCTTTTGGCCCTTGAGCCATGTCTATTCATCTTTCTAGCTTTTGGCTCTGCTAGGATCCTGCCCATTCTTTTTTCTGGCACTTAGCGCTGGAACCCTGTCCGTTTGCGTTCATTCAGTAGCTTTCGGTGCTCTCAGTGTAAGAACCTCCCCCTGCAGTCCTCTGGGCTAATGGGGGAGGCCCCCTGGTGTTCCCTGCCTGTCTATGGTAACCTTTCTTTGATTAATTCAGGAAGTCATGGATATGTAGATATTGGGTTAAGAGTATTACATCTCATATGTTAGTATTTTGTAAGATATTTTTCTTAATATACGGTCTACCGGAAAGTTCTGTTCGTTTTTGGAATAAAACAAAATACAAATTTTTCTTACCGTCAGTGAACTTTATTAAATAATATAATTGCCATTATTATTAATGATTTCTTGCCAGTGTGAGGGCAATTTGTAAATCCCATTTTTGAAAAATGTTTTATCTTTTGATGCGAAAATTGAACCAGTGCTTGTTTGATATCTTCTTCATTTTTGAATTTTTTGCCCTTCAAAAAATTTTGTAAGGACAAAAACAAGTCGGAGGGTGCTAAGTCCAGGGAATATGGTGGATGCGACAGAATTTCCCAGCCTAGTTCTGCAATTTTTTGACAAGTCCCCAAAGCAGCATGTGGCCTGGCATTATCATGATCAGTATGATGTTCTTCCTATTGAACATCGCCGGCCTCTTTTCTTGGACTGCTGTCTTTAAATTATCCAGTTGCGGCCCTGGCCAGTTGGCTCAGTGGTAGAGCGTCGGCCTGGCGTGCAGAAGTCCCGGGTTCGATTCCCGGCCAGGGCACACAGGAGAAGCGCCCATCTGCTTCTCCACCCCTCCCCCCCTCCTTCCTCTCTGTCTCTCTCTTCCCCTCCCGCAGCTGAGGCTCCATTGGAGCAAAGATGGCCCGGGCGCTGGGGATGGCTCCTTGGCCTCTGCCCCAGGCGCTAGAGTGGCTCTGGTCGCAACAGAGCGACGCCCCGAAGGGGCAGAGCATCGCCCCCTGGTGGGCAGAGCGTCGCCCCCTGGTGGGCGTGCCGGGTGGATCCTGGTTGGGTGCATGCGGGAGTCTGACTGTCTCTCCCCGTTTCCAGCTTCAGAAAAATACAAAAAAAAAAAAAAATTATCCAGTTGCTAACAATACTTCTCCGAATTGAGCTTTTCGTTTGGTTTTAAAAGCTCATAATGTATTGGTCCTCGAATGTCCCACCATATACACAACATTCTCTTATTCAGAGTCAAATTTGGTTTAGAGGTGGAAGGGCTAGGTTTTCTGGGTTCACAATATGCCCTTTTCCTTACGATGTTTTCGTAGGTAATCCACTTTTCATCCCCAGTTATCATCCAGTTCAAGAAGGGCTTGATTTTGTTCCAAGCAAGCAGAGATGTGCATATGACGACACGATCATCCAAATTCTTCTGACTTAATTCATGTGGCACCCATCTTGAATATTTCCACACCAATCCTATCTTCCGAATATGGTCCGAAATGGTTTGCTGAGCTGAATTAAGCCTTTATGCGATCTCCGATGTTGTCAGAAAAGGATCTTGCTCCAACATGGTCTTAACAACATCGTCATCGATCAAAGATGGTCGCCCAGAACGTGGCTTATCAGAAAGGTCAAAATCACCTGTTTCGAATTTTTCGAACCATCTTCTGCATGTCCTATCAGAAACTGTACCTTCACCAAACACTTTCAATAAATTTCTACATGCTCTGTAGCATTTCTTCCTTGTTGAAATTCGTAAAAATTACAGTGGCATAAATGAACTTTATCAGTAGCCATGGGTGCACTATCGCTTCCCACATAAGACTAACATGAATCAACTTTGTTTTAGTTAATTTGCTATGTCAGTATGTATACATTAAGTGATAAAAATAGAGAGGCACACATGCGCCAAATAAACATGTGCTTACGTGTTGAAATTTGTTTTGATAGAAACGGACAGAACTTTCCGGTAGACCTGATGTTTTCTCCCACAATTTACTGAATATTCTAAATCATGGTGCTCAACATACAGTGGTCACAGAGGTTTACTGAGGCTGCCAGCAATTTGATGTACTTAAGAAAACAAAATTCTGATTGATTCTGATCTGTTTTTTTCAGAAAGGACACCACCCAAGTAATGGAATTGTACGTGATTCAGCAGATCAGATTTATTCATTCTGGATATCATGGTGACAATAGAGGAAGTATGAATACTTTCTTATTTCTGTAAGTAGTCTTGATGGCTGAAGGAAGAAATTTTTTAAGCTACAGCAACATTTATTTTGGTAACTCTTATGGAAATCCTGATTTTGTTTTTTATTTCTTGGTAAACTTTTGCTAAAGGTATGAACAAGCAAAGAACTTACTACATTAGGGCAAGTCCACATTAATAAGAATGCCTAGGAGAGGATTGATTCTTCAGACCCGGACCCACTGGCTGCTGTTGGGTCTTGCTTTACTCTGCAGTTTGGTAGTGTTTTTATATCTTCTGGAATGTGCTCCCCAGACTGATGGAAATGCATCTCTTCCCGGGGTCATTGGGGAAACTTATGGTAAAGAGTACTATCAAGCCCTCCTGCAGGAGCAAGAAGAGCATTATCAAACCAGGGCAACCAGTCTGAAACGCCAGATTGCCCAGCTAAAACAAGAATTACAAGAAATGGGTGAGAAGATGAGATCATTACAAGAGAGAAAGAATGTAGGGGCTAATGGCATAGGCTATCAAGGCCACAAAGAACAAGAACCTAGTGATCTTTTAGAGTTTCTTCATTCGCAGATCGACAAAGCTGAAGTTAGCATAGGAGCCAAACTGCCAAGTGAGTATGGGGTCATTCCCTTTGAAAGTTTTACCTTAATGAAAGTATTCCAATTGGAAATGGGTCTCACTCGCCATCCTGAGGAAAAGCCAGTTAGAAAAGACAAGCGAGATGAATTGGTAGAAGTTATTGAAGCTGGCTTGGAGGTCATTAATAATCCTGATGAAGAGGATGAACAGGAAGATGAGGATGGTCCCCTTGGAGAGAGACTGATATTTAATGAAAATGACTTCATAGAAGGTAATGTAAAAAACGTGTTGGTCCATAGTTATGTTAGTATGATAAAATGCTGTTACTGTATGCCAGTATTGTAAGTCAGTCATCTTCCACAGTATTTAAGTGTTTCCCCACTTCATTCCACCAAGAGTTTAAAGTGTCTTTTTGGAAAAAGTTATAATGTGATTGTAATAAAGTCGAGAATAAGAACCAGTGAAATAGAATAAATCTAAGCTTATATAGAAGAATACTATCCCAAGTTGCAGGGCTCTTAGGGCTGTTTGTGTATTTACATGTGTATGTATTTGCAGTCCTCCCTTGTCTGGTATTGATGTTCCTTTCTTATATTTTTAAAAAAATGTATAAACTAAGATTTAAAAACCACTTGATAAAGTAAACACCTAATTTTGTAGATTGGTAGTTTTCTATATTTTGGAGGGAGAAGAGAAGCACATGTGAGAACTTCAATGAAGCATACATAGTTTTAAAAAACACATTTGGCATTTGGAAAAGTATTTTCCTAATACAAACTACAGAAAATGCATGGATTTTTATATATTAAGATGAGATATGGCTCAGAAGTTAAGGAACACTGTTATGAATTTGAAATATTTGTTGATTGTTATACAGGTATACAGGAATAATTACAGATCCCACCCATTTCTACTGTAATATCCCCTGCTAGATACTAAATTGCAGACTCAAAACCATTTTAGATATAAACCTTTCTTTAAAGTACTCTTTTCTTGACTCTATAAACAGTCTGCCAAGTATGGTTTTTTGACCCTGCATTGTCATGGATGTCACTGCTGTGCTGTAGTGTAGCACCTGGAGATCTTCAGAGGCCATCAGGGAGAGCAGTGTGTCTTCTGACTTTTCAACTGTCTTCTCCCTGAAGCCACCTCTTTTTCTCCTGAAACCTCCTGCCATTTTTTAGTGGATCATTTCTCTCAAAACTCTTCTAATTTTTCTGCAAGCTTAGCTTTTTGTCTTTTCACTCTATATTTGTGAAAGCTGCAAAGTATTGTAACTAAGGAATATGTGAAATGTCTTCACATCTGCCTGAAAAGAAAGTACCAAATGCCAGTTTTATATCCTTTTTTTTTTTTTACATTTATTTATTTATTTATTTATTTTTTAAAATAAATTTTTATTAATGGTAATGGGATGACATTAATAAATCAGGGTACATATATTCAAAGAAAACATGTCTAGGTTATTTTGTCATCAAATTATGTTGCAAACCCCTCGCCCAAAGTCAGATTGTCCTCCGTCACCCTCTATCTAGTTCTCTGTGCCCCTCCCCCTCCCCCTAACTCTCAAAAATATGGAACGCTTCACGAATTTGCGTGTCATCCTTGCGCAGGGGCCATGCTAATCTTCTCTGTATCGTTCCAATTTTAGTATATGTGCTGCCGAAGCGAGCACTCCTTTTTTAATTATTATTATTCAATGAGAGGAGGGGAGGCAGAGAGACAGAGCCCCACATGTGCCCGGACCAGCAAGCCACTAGGGGCAATGCTGTCCCCATCTGGGATGTTGCTCTGTTGCTCAGCAACTGAGCTCTTCTTAGCGCCTGAAGTGGAGGAAATGGTGCCATCCATAGCACCTGCTGCCAGTCCGCTCCAATTGAGCCATGGCTGCAGGAGGGAAAGAGAGAGAGAAGAGAGAAGGTAGAGGGAGAGGGGTGGAGAAGCAGATAGGTGCTTCTTTTGTGTGCCCTGACTGGGAATTGAATCTGGGACATCCACACACTGGGCCAATGCTCTACTAGTGAGCCAACTGGCCAAGGCCAGTTTTATATTGTTTATAACTCTGTTTAGAGTCTTTCACAAGATTTTTCTTTGCATGGAACATATTTTGTCCCTCGTTTTTCCTCCACTGTGCCGCTTCCCTTACCAAAAAATAATTACTGACGACAACTGAGCAACTCCTATTCCTCTTCCCAAACTTCAGTTGAGATGGCACTCCTGGGAAGTCATCTGCAACCTGCAAGCCTAAGATAACAGTGTTTTCTTTATAACTGTTGCCTTGTTTCCTTTCTCCATTCTTGTCATATGGTATTGCCCATTTCCTGCTTTGTAGTTCCTGCTTGACTTGAGTCTCAGGAGTGGGACCGGGTCTGTTGTGTTCTTGTTTTATTCCCAGATATTGACAATGACTCACATATCTGTAGGTCTAACCTTTCTACTCAGTGTCACACTTAAAAATCAGCACAGTAGACATCTATATTTTTCTCCCAAAGGCATTTCAAGTCACCATATTTAGATCTATACTAATTTTTCTTTGCCTGACTTCACTGTACTCAACATATATGTGTGCATGCGTGGTGTGTCTTGTTATTACATCTTTATTTTTCTGTCTCACTAAGCCAACCTTATCTCAAATTTGAGACCATGTACCCCTTTTTATTTCCCAGTGATTGACACAAAAGCATTCAGTTCATTTTTCTTGGGCTGAGCCAAGCAACCAAAGTTTTGACTTTCAGGTATAGAATTTAATATTGCTAGAAGTACTTTTTATCATATGGTTACTGTGTTAATAGGCTCTAGTATTTAAAAAAATCATATGTAAAAAAGGAACAATTGTCATTTGAAGCATATGTTATGGATTGAATAATAATATAGCAGAGCTGTGAACTTATTTTAACCTCTCCTTTTATAAAGAAATAGTTGTGGGGATAAATATTTTCCCAAACAGACAAAAACCCTACATATCTGGTTTCATACTTTTGATCTTTGAGTAAAATCAGTATTCACTTTGACATGGAGACAGCTTTGTTCCTGACTCTTCCCTTCAGGTTATTACCGCACCGAGAGAGATAAGGGCACACAGTATGAACTCTTCTTTAAGAAAGCAGACCTTATGGAATATAGACATGTGACTCTCTTCCGCCCTTTTGGACCTCTCATGAAAGTGAAGAGTGAGATGATTGACATTACTAGATTGACTATTAATATAATTGTGCCACTTGCTGAAAGAACTGAAGCATTTGTACAGTTTATGCAGAACTTCAGGTAACTCTCAGGGCCTAATGGTTTGGCTAAGCATGCCCGAAAAATATCACACCTCATGTACATTTACTTAATCTGTCTTCACTGGCTAGGATTACTTAACATCTTAACATTATTGCAGGGTAATTTTGTAGGCTTTAGGGAGCTTCTTTTTTTTTTTGTATTTTTCTGTAGTTGGAAACGGGGAGGCAGTCAGGCAGACTCCCGCATGCGCCCGACTGGGATCCACCCGGCACGCCCACCAGGGGACGATGCTCTGCTCATCTGGGGCGTCGCTCTGTTGCAACCAGAGCCATTCTAGTACCTGAGGCAGAGGCCATAGAGCCATCCTCAGCACCCGGGCCAACTTTGCTCCAATGGAGCCTTGGCTGCAGGAGGGGAAGAGAGAGAGAGGGAGGAAGGAGAGGGGAAGGGTGGAGAAGCAGATGGGCGCTTCTCCTGTGTGCCCTGGCCGGGAATTGAACCCGGGACTCCTGCACACCAGGCCGACACTCTACCACTGAGCCAATCGGCCAGGGTGGAGCTTCATTTTTTTATACTTTTTTTTTTTTCCGTAAAGCATGTATAGCATATTGTGTTTTTGGCAATTTGAACTAAAAAGTAAATTGAAGGTGACAACTATGAGAAACAAAATTTGATGACTTTTATAATTGTGTGTGAATTTGTTTAGGACAAGTCAGATTTTAAAAATAACTTTATTGAGGCATAATTTACATCAACAAAATTCACATATTTTAGGGATACGGGTTTCATGACTTCTGACAAATGTATACTCATGTAGCCGCCTTCATGATCAAAATATAGAACATTGCTATCTGCACAGAAATTCCCTTAACAATTTTAATTATAAAATTGAAATAAATTTTAGAAATACAAACATTCAACAAAAATGGGAGAACATTATTCTTTCTTGGGACTAATGTTTTTTAAAAGAATGTTTTGCCATTAAATTTAGATATTTTAAAATTTTGAAGTGTTGAAGAATTAACTATGTATTAGAATAACTATTTGAGGAAAGTTTTGCTTTTTTGTTTCAAGAATCACTGTTTTAAATACTTGAATATGCTAATTTTAATGTTTTGTAACCCCAGTCTTTATTCATATATTGAAATTGTTGGATTTAAAACTAATTAACACACTCCTGTAGCAGAATATCTAGAAGTCCTGCTTCAGTTTTGCATGTTTGAATTAGCTCACTTGAGATCTGATTTCCTAAATCATTTCTTATTGCCTTTCTTGGAATTGCCTTCAGATGCTACATTATTCTTTTTTTTTTTTTTTTCCTGTATTTTTCTGAAGCCGGAAACGGGGAGAGACAGTCAGACAGACTCCTGCATGCGCCCGACCGGGATCCACCCGGCATGCCCACCAGGGGCGATGCTCTGCCCACCAGGGGGTGATGCTCTGCCCCTCCGGGGCGTGGCTTTGTTGCGACCAGAGCCACTCTAGTGCCTGGGGCAGAGGCCGAGGAGCCATCCCCAGCGCCCGGGGCCATCTTTGCTCCAGTGGAGCCTCGGCTGCGGGAGGGGAAGAGAGAGACAGAGAGGAAGGAGAGGGGGAGGGGTGGAGAAGCAGATGGGTGCTTCTCCTGTGTGCCCTGGCCGGGAATCGAACCCGAGACTTCTGCACGCCAGGCCGACGCTCCACCACTGAGCCAACCGGCCAGGGCCAGATGCTACATTATTCTTTACAGTAAGTAACCTCTTTTGTAGCAAATATTTAGTCCTTGCTGATAGGTGTAATTTCTGGTACTAGCCAATCTGAAAAAAAAAATTCTTGAATCAAAAGATGAATATTTATTTATTTGGTTCTAAACTGACTAGGTTTATTTCCTTGAGTAGCTTGTAATTTGAAGGCAATACCAAAGCAAAAGTTCCCAAAATGTTTTGAAATTTGGCAACGTTGTTAGACTGTATTCATTTACTTATTTACATATATACATCATTATTTATTTGTAGTGATGCCTTTAATAACTGATCAATATTGCCACTTATATATAAATTTACTTAAAATTTCATGTGATTTTATTTTAAATTAATTATGCCTTGTTCGTTTTCTTGTTAAAGCTTCATGTGATTGCTTTCTGAATGAATAGAACCTCATGTTTTTTTGAATGACCTTTATTTTTCAATTCTGTTAGGGATGTCTGTATTCATCAGGACAAGAGGATTCATCTCACAGTGGTGTATTTTGGTAAAGAAGGACTGTCTAAAGTCAAGTCCATCCTAGAATCTGTCACAAGGTGGGTAAGCCATGTCCACAAGAAGTCCTTGATATGTAACATTAGAAGAGTGAGAATTTCAGATATTTAATGAGTTGATTTGGAATAGCTGCTGTTTGAAAGTTGGCTGAGCATGTGAGTGGTGGTGGTAAGTCCCTTATTTTACTCTGAGGTTTATTCATGCAACTCTGAATGAGTCATCTTCACTCAGCCTCTGAGCAGACAGCTGGCATGATCAGGGTGTTCTCACTCTGCAGCCCACCTACTAGCTAGTACATTTGTGTGTGCCTCCATTTATTACTTTCTTAATTTCTCCTGCTGCATTCTTTCCCTTTTCTAAATCTAATCCCTTCACTTTGATATTATTTCTTGAGCTTGTCTCTTGTCATCTGTGTTTCCATTTCTTCAGGTTCCTTCTTCTTACTCTGTAAATCAGCGGTTCTCAACCTGTGGGTCGCGACCCACAGGTTGAGAACCGCTGTTGTAAACGATGCTTAGGTCTCCCCTTATCCTTAAGAAACTTCCACCTGACTCTACAGTATCCAGTAGCTTCTCTTAGGTTTCTGTCCTTTTAGCCACACCTCAAAAGACAGTAGTTCTTTAACCAAACAACTCGTGTTGTACCTGGTACATAGTAGGTGCTCAGAGGTATGAATGAATGAATTAGTAATTCCTTAATACTCCATTATTAATTCCATAGCTTCTTAGTCTTCATCTCTAAGTTATGGTCCCGAAATTATGACCTAATTTCCAGATTCAGCCTTTTTTCTGTCATCCTCTTTATCACTTTTTTACATTGACACCTGGTGAACACTTCCTTCTTGAAACATTCCTCTGATACTTGTAAAATGTAAATGTTTTATAAATGTAAATGTTATAATGAAAGATAGTAAGTTGATTTTCTTTTCTTACCACACCAATTCTGTATCCTTTACTTGCTTCTTTGTGTTTCTCCTTGTGGCCATTTCCTAGGTGTCCAGATCTAGCTGGCCATTCTTCTTGAGTCATTCAGCTAACATGCATTGAGTCCTATCAGCTATGTTCAAGGTACCCTGCTTGGGGGCCTGCCTAGAGCAGTTGGAATAGGACTGAGCATGGAACAGGGAGCTGTAGTCCTGCCTCTGAGGGGCTCTCTCACAGCATTGATGCAAAAAACCCCAAATACTGACCTCTCTTCCTAGTGGCCCTCTTTTGTTTAGTTCAGGCTGAGACCACTCCCATGACATCCCTTGCCTGCTGTCTGAGAGCAGCATCTTCCACTCATTCTTCCCCTCTGATTAGTCAGTTCCTACTTACTTCTCAGGATCTCTTCTCGGTCCTTCCCTTGCTGCTGCCACCACCTAGCTTCCCTCACCCCACCCCACTTCTTCCCTTTTTCTCTTTCCTCTTCACCATTTTCAGGTCACCTACTAAGTGCCAAGCACTCATAGTGGTACTCCTGCAGCCATCCCTATAGTAATCAAGACTTCTGTGTGGTGAATGATGGAAACCTGTCTTGAGCTCACCTAAGGAAAATGAGTATTATTGAAGTCGTGGGTAACTCACAGAGCTAAAGGGAGAAGAAAGCCAAGTCAGCTTTGATATCTTAGGGACTGGAACCAAAAACTTGAATACTATCAAAACTCTCTTCTTATCTGCTTTTCTTTGCATCGTGTCTTTTTTTTTCTATCGGAGATTGCCTTCTTCCACAGTGAGTTCTATGGCTATTGGCAGTTCTGGGCTCACATCTTCTCAGCTTTGCCATCAGAGAGGAAAGAGCTTTCTCCCAGATGCAAATGAGAAAATCCCAGGGAGGAACTTTTGCCCACTCTTGAGCCAATCTCTATGGCCAGGTGGGAGCATGTGATTAGCCCATCTTGAGACTTAGGAAATTACTATGGTTGGGGTGCTCTATGGTTAGTTCCTCCACTTGGTCCTGGGAATGTGAGGTGTGATGAGCAGTTTTGCCCATAAAAGGGAGATATTTACATTCCATAAGAAGGGGAGCATGGGCACTTGGAGTCCACTCCATATGCTGTTTGAGCCTTTGCTTCCATCTCTCCATTGCTCATTCTATATTATTGTAAGAGTAATCTTCCTAAAAGGCCTCTTTTGATCTGACTATGTCCTAGTGCAGCAATCTCCAATGTAACATCAGAATCACCTGGAGGGTTTATTAAGACACAGATGCTCAGCCCTGGCCTGTTGGCTCAGTGGTAGAGCATCTGTCTGGTATGTGGATGTCCCAGGTTCGATTCCCAGCCAGGGCACACACAGGAGAAGCGCCCATCTGCTTCTCCACCCCTCCCCCTCTCACGTCTCTCTTTTGATTGTATTTCCCCAGGTAGAAGATGCACCTTTTCCCAAAAAATTTGGGGTCTAAAAACTGGATGCATCTTATACAGTGGTTGTAGATATTTTTACTTGCATTTACCACTTTTTCACGCTTGTTTTTGCACTCATTGTTGGAGATAGTGATTCGTCATCAGACAGATGAGGACAAGCTAATGGATGGGAGTTTTGACAGTGATGAAGAGTTGTATGAATTTTATGTTGAATAAAACTTGAATTCAATAACTTTATGTAACACATTTTTTTCCAAATTTTAGGCCCCAAAATTAATGTGCGTCTTATACATTAGAGCGTCTTATACATGGGGGAATACAGTATCTCTTCCTCTCCTGTAGTCATGGCTCCATTGCAGCGAGTTAGCCCCAGGCGCCGAGGATGGCTCCATGGCCTCCGCCTCAGGCACTAAAAAATGTCTCCAGTTACAACAGAGCAAGGACTCCAGATGGGCAGAGCATCGTACCCTAGTGGGCTTCCCAGCTGGATCCTAGTAGGGGTGCATGTGGGAGTCTGGCTCTGCCTAACCTCCTCTCAAAGAAAAAGACACAGATGCTCAACTCCACTTCTAACATCTGATCCAGGAGTCAGGGTTGGGACTCAAGAATTTTCATTTTTAACATGTGTCCAGGGCAGCTGATGCTCGGGGTGCAGGGACTTCACCATGAGAACCCCTGCCTTGATGGAAGAACCCTGACTCTTCTTTGCCTTTGCCTTTAGGACACTGACCAAGATATTTCATTTCTCATGGAAGGTACCCCTCAGTCTGACCCCTTTCTGGTTTTCTCTCATTGTTCCCATTCTAGAATCTCTCTTTGCCAATTTAATTTATCTGATCCTGTCCTTTAAAATGCTTTATACTTTCTTACTTCTTTGCCTTTGAGAATAATTAATTGGAACAACCTTTACACTCACCACTGAATTCAGGATTTTAACCAAGTCATAACTTCCAATTCTAACATCTTCTGAAACAACTCCAGACAGAAGCAATATATTTTTCTCAGAACTGCTGTTTATTTAATAAATATTTATTGAACTCCTACACTACGATGAACTCTTGTGTTCATAGGAATGAACAAACAGAATTCCTGAGCTCATGTAGCTTACATCCCAGAAAGGAGGCACTCAAACATGTCTGATGGGACGGAAGGAAAGAGCTGAGTGAGGGGACAGATGAAAGAGAGGGAGGTTGGGGCTCCTTCACAGATGGTGTGAGTGGTGTCTCTGCTGAGAGGCATTTGAGCAAAGATCTGAAGAACTCAATAGAAGAGCACTCTTTGTATCATTCATGTGGAATGTATTAATTACCAAACATTATGTCTGTTTTCCATGTGTACATTTCTTATCTTCTTCAATAGGTTTTTAGGGTTCTGAAGGGCAGCAGCCTCTCAACACTTAGAAACCTCACACCCCTATCATGTTGCTTCACATGTGGACATTTAGAGACTATCTGTCCTGGTTGATCATCATACACATGAAGCTGATGTTTTCTCTCCCTGCATGAATGTAGAGCCAACATAATACAGTGTGTCCGTAAAGTCACGGTGCACTTTTGACCGGTCACAGGAAAGCAACAAAAGGCAACAGAAATGTGAAATCTGCACCAAATAAAAGGAAAACCCTCCTAGTTTCTGTAGGATGATGTGGCAGCATGTGTACATGAGCAGATGATGACATAACACCGTGTATACAGCGGAGCAGCCCACAACCATGCCAGTTGAGATGTGGACGGTACAGAGGAAAGTTCAGTGTGTTCTGTGGCTCGCTAAATTCAAATCCGTGACCAAAGTGCAACGTGAATATCGGCGCGTTTATAACGAAGCACCACCACATAGGAATAACATTACTCGGTGGGATAAGCCGTTGAAGGAAACAGGCTATTTGGTGGAGAAACCCCATTCTGGTAGGCCATCAGTCAGTGATGAGTCTGTAGAGGCTATACGGGATAGCTACTTAAGGAGCCCTAAAAAATCTGTGCGTGCGCCCACATTGAACTGCACTGAATAGGTATGAAACTGGGAGAGTTTTCCTTTTATTTGGTGTAGATTTCACATTTCTATCGTCTTTTGTTGCTTTCCTGTGACCGGTCAAAAGTGCACCATGATTTTACGGACACACTGTGTATCTGAAGTGAAAAACATACTTGTAAGTTGTTTGGAAGGAAGAGAGTTGTTAAGCTTTAAGTGGGACTAATTTATTGTATGTGCTTTCCTCATAGTGTGTCCAATTTTCACAATTATACCTTGGTCTCACTGAATGAAGAATTTAATCGTGGACGAGGACTAAATGTGGGTGCCCGAGCTTGGGACAAGGGAGAGGTCTTGATGTTTTTCTGTGATGTTGATATATATTTCTCAGCCGAATTCCTTAACAGCTGCCGGTTAAATGCTGAGCCAGGTACGTAAAGTGTTATTAGGTGAACCAAGTGTAGAATGTCAGCAGTCTCCCATATTTTGAATCAAGTTAATTATGTTTTTTAAAGTTATATTAGGCATAAATTAACTGGAATGTTAAGTAAAAAAGTGAAAATTTGTCCCTCTCACGTTCATACCCCTTGTTCTCTTATGTCCAAATTCTAATGCCTACATGTAAACAAATGCAAAGAAATAAAAAGTCTTTAAATTGACAAGGGCACCCATCAGAAAAGAACCAAGCAAACAGGAGCTGTGTGAGAGTCAGAAGCACTCTGCGCCAGTCAGCGGCGTGGGTGCACAAGGCACGCTTGGTCTCCAGACTGTGCATTTGGGATGGTTCACTATATTTTGCTTTATGTTACAGGTTTTTTTTATATATTATGAGCAAATGACATTTTTAGAAATCAAACCTATTTTAAATGTTTTTAATCTTTTAAGTATAACTTAAATCTTAACTTTAAATGAAAATATTTTTTGTATTTTAAAAAATCTCGTACTTTTTAAATGTAGAACTGTTTACATCATACAATTTATTACATTCTTGTTAATTAGTTTGGTGGGATAATTGTCAGGACCTCTCAGAGCCAAGTGAGTAAATAAGGGTTGGGTTTACTTTTGTTAACACCAGACAGCATGAAGATCAAAATGTGTTAGTTGAAGGACACATTTGCTCCATATGAAAGAAATAGTTTGAAATCCAGAAATAGATTTGCCTCTGGGAAACGAGCTTCTCATCCCTACGTGGGTTTTGAGGAAGGTGAGATGAGTATCTGCTAGGAATCTTGTATTTACAGGGTCCTTGACAATCACTGAGCACTTTATATTATCACATCTGATTGAGGCCAGTGTGAGCAAGGGGTGCCTTGTTGAGGTGAGATGGGCTAGTCAGTCAGCCTTTAAGGCCTCTTCAGTGCTATCCATTTGAATGACAATGACAAGGCTTTCTGCAAGGGCTATTACATCAAGTAATTTTGATGCTAATCTTTCCAATGTTTTTAAATCTTAATCAGATCTACCTGCAGGTCAATGTTTTCATTATTTGTATATATTTATTCACTGTACAGTGTTCTTAGGATTTACCGTTTCTATGAAGGGTGGATTTAGCATACGTTTTTAAGTTTATTGGTGGTTACTAAAGTTAACCTGTATCTACTGCTGCTAATTAGATGAAAGAATGAATAATAAATGGATCACCTAATGAATAGCTGAGAGAATGCCTTTGTGTACTTCCCCAAAGTCAAGGGAATTAACGTGTGGAGCGCCCATTAATCTATTTTTTCTCTGTTGTTTTGGAAGGCTATAGTTCCATAGTCTGGTCTACTGATATATTATAAAATCATCATTATGTTTACGGATGTTCACTAGCCTGAACATTGATAAAGTACAATATTGATAAAATATAATTGTCATATAGAATTAAGACTTCAACAGAATATTAATAGCTATGTAATACAGGTCAGCCCTTCGTTTTATGACTCCTTTGTGTGATATAAATGTATATTTTAATTTGTAGGTAAGAAGGTGTTTTACCCTGTGGTGTTCAGTCTCTACAACCCTGCTATTGTCTATGCCAATCAGAACATACCCCCTCCTGTGGAACAGCAGCTGGTAAGTCTCACGGTGTTAAGAAGGCAACAAAGATCCTCTCTAGGTTCCTTTATATCTGTTTCACAAGAAGAAAACTAAAATTTTATAAAATACTGCAGTTATAAACACATTTTCTTTTTTATTTAGAATAAACACATTTTCATAGTCTCTTTTTACCACCTTCCATAAAATGCTTCACATTTTTTGTTTTAGAATTGTGTCATTCTGGAAGGAAAAAAGTTTAGGCCACAGAGAAAACTTCATGTTCCAGAATATGAAAATTGTACAGTCATTTCTGCCAATATATTTATAATAATACTAAAAATAAATTATACTTTTCAAAATCTGTTAACTAGAAATTAAAACTAGATAAGAAATAACATACTGTAGGAAATTATTTTAAAAGTCATGTCATGGGAATGTCACATGTCAGAACTTACACTTGTACTTACATCAGCATAACAGTTATATATACTTATATAGCTTTTCAAAATTTTGAAATAACTTACTATATTAGCATAATTTAGATACAGAAAAGAAGGAAAGATAGTATGGAGCATTCGTAGACTTCACCCAGTGAAGCGTTGTATGAGTAAAAAAAGGTTTCTTAGGCTTCAACTTTTACTTGATTCTGGGGACTCATTATCCTTAAAGCTCTGACTTTCTTTGCTTGAGGTTCAGTGGTGACAGCTTCATTTCAAAGCTGGTTTCCCTCATGGTGGAAAAGGACTATTGTAGTCCCAAATGTTGCTACGCCCTACACCTGAGGTTGACAAACTTATTCTATATAGAGCCACATAGAAAATATTTGGGGCTTTGCAGTCCATATAGTCCCTTTTACAGTTATTCAACTCTTATCATTGTACCATGAAAGCAACCATAGAGAATTTATAAACAATGAGTGTGACTGTGTGCCAGTAAAACTTACAAAACCAGGTGGCAGGCCAGTTCTAGGCCAGAGGCTGCATGTTGCTGACTTCTGCCCAATACCATCCAGAAAGAGCTAGTGTCTTTTCTAGTAGCTCTCTCAGAATAACAAGGGGGCTTTGTTTACCAAAGTTCCCAACAATCTGCCCTGAAACATGCTGGCCTGAATTTTGTCTAATGTCTGTTAATGAATCAATTCCTAAAGTTACCTGGGGTGAGATTGTCATACTGCTGTAGCATTCTCATGGCCCAGTCTAAAAATACAGGTAGAAGGAGCTTGCTTGAAGCTCATGGATTGCATGGGGCCCAAACTGTATACAATTAGGAAGGGTGTAGGGAATGGATGCTGGGTAGGCACCAAATAAGGTCCACCCTATTTGACCCTGATCACAGGGTATTATGGTGTGTGCAACTGTTGTCCTCCTAGATTGAATGTAAGGCCCTTGAGATCAGGTACCACACTGTTTATTAGTAACCCAGCTTGCATCTTATACAGGGCTTGAATCCAAATAAATTGGAAGTGGCCAGAATCTCGGCTTTTAGGGACTACTATATGTATATATTTTGCTTTTATAAGGATTTATAAAACAAGATAAATGCATGTTATTCATTATCAGAAATATAAGTGATAGGGAAATTATTATTTGGAAAGTATTAATTTTTTCATTGTTGATTAAAACTTTTTCTAGTTCTTAAGGTACTAAATTTATTTTTCCCCCTCTAACTTAAGGTTCACAAAAAGGATTCTGGCTTTTGGCGAGATTTTGGCTTTGGAATGACTTGTCAGTACCAATCAGATTTTCTAACTGTTGGTAAGTACACCTTATGTTTAAGGATAGGACTTTATGTATTTACAATGTCATTTAATGGCGGTTTTCTAACAAGTCTCAGATTTGAGTAGTTTTCTGTTAAAATATGAACGTCTGCGAATAGTTCAAAAGAAGAGTCTAGAGATAGAAAAGTCAAAGTGAGTTCATAATTGTTGTCTTTGAATAACAAAACTAAGGTCAAAGATAAAATAACAGTATATAATACTATTTCTTTAAAATCAAAGCACTATTTTTTAAAAATATTTGTGGTTACCCATATTCACAGTTGATTTTTCTAACAAGCTCATTACATAACTTCGGTATTGTACTGGTGGATTGTTACAGCAGGAAATAATGTTGCGTTTTTTAGTCGGAGGGTTTTATGTTTTTATTGAGAAGTGAAATCCCCTTTAATTATCTTATTAAACTGTTATACAGAATTCTAGTATTTAAAACAAATGAGAAAACAGCTTCTCTCTCTGACTGTGGTTGAAGTTGGAGTGGGGCACGTGAGGTTTCTAGCGTAGTCATCAATCCGCTAAACCAGAGATGACCTGCCCCACCCGGCTCCATTCTACCCAGCAGAAAATAAAGTGTCAGAGCACAGTTTCAGACAGCAGGCTGCGACTTCCAATCATGATGGCAGAGTGGGTACACACTGCTTGCCTGCTCCCACAATTACATCAAAATGACAACCAAATTATAGAACAACCACCCTTGACAATCATCTGAAAATGAGGTGAGCATTATACCTATAATTAAGAATATAAAGAAGAAGCCATGTCGAGACTGTTAATGGGATGGAGATGTATAGCAGGCTAGTTTCACACCCATGTGTGAATCAGGAGGAATATCAGACATATTGGTGAATATGTTCTCCCATTGTGTGGCTTGTCTTTTTATTTTGTTCATGGTGTCTTTTGCTGTGCAAGAGCTTTTTAGTTTGATGTAGTCCCATTTGTTCATTTTGTCCTTTATTTTACTTGCCTGAGGAGCTATATCAGCAAAAATATTGCTGCAAGAGATGTCTCAGATTTTACTGCCTATGATTTCTTCTAAGATTTTTATGGTTTTGCGACTTACATTTAATAAGTCTTTTATCCATTTTGAGTTTATTTTTGTGAATGGCGTAAGTCAGTAATGTAGTTTCATTTTTTTGCATGTACCTGTCCACAATTTTCCCAACACCGTTTATTAAAGAAACTGTCTTTATGCCATTGTATAATCTTGCCTCTTTTGTCAAATATTAATTGGCCATAAAGGCATGGGTTTATTTCTGGGTTCTATGTTCTGTTCCATTGATCTACATACTTGTTCTTATGCCAGCACCAGGCTGTTTTGATTACTATAGCCTTGTAGTATAGCTTGATATCAGGAAGTGTTATACCACCCACGCTGTTCTTCATTTGCAAAATTGCTGAGTATATTTGGGTTCTTTTTTGGTCCCTTATTTTTTTTTTGGAATATTGGTTCTAGATCTGTGAAGTATGCCACTGGTATTTTAATAGGAATTTCTTTTTTAAGTGAGAGGAGGGGAGGGGAGATAGTGAGACAGACTCCCACATGCACCCCAAGCAGGATCCACCAAGCAACCGTATCTGGGGCTGATGCTTGAATCAACTGAGCTGTTTTTAGCACCTGAGGCTGATGCACTCAGACCAACCGAGCTATCCTTAGAACCCAGGGCCTATGCTTGAACCCAGTCGACCCACTGGCTATGGGAGTGGAAGAGGGAGAGAAGAGGAAGGGGGAGAAAAGCAGATGGTCACTTCTCTTGTGTGCCCTGACTGGGAATAGAACCCAGGACGTCCATATGCCAGGCCAATGCTCTATCCACAGAGCCACCGGCCAGGGGCTTTAATAGGAATTACATTGACTCTGTAGAGAGAAATTAAGGAAACAATCCCATTTACTACTGCAACAAAACAATAAAGTACCTAGAAATAAATATAACCAAGGAGATAAAAGCCTTGTACTTAAAAAATCATAAGATATAGAAAAAAACAAATCAAGGAAGCTATAAACAAGTGGAAGCATATACTGTGCTTATGGGCAGTAAGAATTAACATCATTAAAATGTCCATACTACCCAAAGCAATCCATAGATTCAATGCTTTGTGTCCTAACATGTGGTCTGTCCTAGAAAATGTACCATGTGCACTTGAAAAGAATGTATATTTTGCTGCTTTAGGTGAAATGTTCTGAGGATATCAATTAAATCCAGTTGATCTAGTGTGTCATTTAAGGCCGTGGTTTCTTTGTTGATTTCTGTCTGGAGGATCTATCCATTGATTTTAGTGGAGTGTTAAAATGCCCTACTATTACCATGTTGCTGTCAATCTCTCCTTTTATAGCTATCAAAATCTGCTTTATATATATAGGTTCTCCTATATTGGGTGCATACATATTTACAATGATTGTATCCGTCCTTTGTTTGGTTGCTCCCTTTACCATTGTGTAGTGACCTTATTTGTTCCTTACTATAGATAGCCTTTGTTTTAAAGACTATTTTGTCTGGTATAAGTATTGCTACCCCAGCTTTTTTTTTTTCACTTCCAGTTGCATGGAATATTTTTTCCATGCCTTCACTTTCAGTCTTTGTGTATCTCTTGTTCTGAGGTGGGTCTCAGGTAGACAGCGTATATATGGGTCCTGTTTTCTTATCCATGCAGCTAACCTGTCTTTTGATTGGAGCATTTAATCTATTGACATTAATACTATTATTATTGTTATTATTTTTAGTGAGAGGAGGGAAGGCAGAGACAGACTCCTGCATGTGCCATGACTGGGATCCACCTGGCATGCCCACTAGGAGGCGATGCTCTGCCCATCTGGGGCCCTTGCTCAGTTGTAACTGGAGCCATTTTTTAGTGCCTGAGGCAGAGGCCATGGAGCCATCTTCAGCACCCAGGGCCAACTCGCTCTAATAGAGCCATGGCTGCAGGAAGGGAGAAGAGATAGAGAGACAGAGACAAAGAGAGAAGTGAAAGGGGGAGGGGTGGAAAAGCAGATGGGTGCTTCTCCTGTGTGTCCTGACCGGGAATCGAACCTGGTACTTCCACACACCAGGCTGATGCTCTACCACTGAGCCAACTGGCCAGGGCCTAATCCATTTACATTTAAAGTTATTATTGATATGTACTTATTTGTTGCCATTGTATTCTGTAAACCTATACTTCTTTCTATTTCTTTTTTCTTTTTCTCCTCTTATAGCAGTCTCTTTAACATTTTTTGTAGTGCTGATTGGTGATAATAAACTCCTTTAGCTTTTTTTGTCTGGGAAGCTCTTTATTCCTTCTTCAATTTTAAATGATAGCTTTGCTGGATAGAGTAGTCTTGGTTGTAGGTTTTTGTTTTGCATCACTTTGAATATTTCTTGACAGTTTCTTCTGGCCTGAGATGTTTCTTTTGAGAAGTCAGATGTCAGTGGGAGTCTCATCTGTAGGCAATTAAGTACTTTTCTCTTGCAGCTTTTAGTATTCTCTATTTGCCTCTTATCTTTGGCATTTTAATTGTGGCTTGGTGTAGGTCTTTTGGGGTTCATCTTTAATGGGACTCTCTGTGATTCTTGAACTTGTGTGACTTTTTCCTTCAACAAATTAGAGAAGTTTTCAGCTATGATTTCCTCAAACAAGTTCTCTATCCTTTGTTCATTGTCTTCTCCTTGAGGGACCCCTATGACGCAAGTTGTTTCACCTGATGTTGTCACAGAGGTCTCTTAGTTTCCTCAGCCATTTTGAGCCTCTTTACCTCTTGCTACTCTGCTTCTGTGCTTATGTTTATCTTGTCCTCTAAATCACTGATTTGATCCTCCGCTTCATCCAACCTACTATTGATTCTTTGTAGTGCAGTCTTCATTTCAGATATTGAATTTGCCATTTTTGACTGGTTCTTTTATGGTTTCAGTGTCCTTTTTTTAAAAAATTATTTTATTTTATTTTATTTATTCATTTTAGAAAGGAGAGAGAGAGAGAGAGAGAGAGAGAGGAGACAGAGAGACAGAGAGAGAGAAGGGGGAGGAGCAGGAAGCATCAACTCCCATATGTGCCTTGACCAGGCAAGCCCAGGGTTTTGAATCAGCATTTCCAGGTCGAGGCTTTATCCACTGCACCACCACAGGTCAGGCTTCAGTGTCCTTTTTAATGTTTACTATGTCTTTAAGTTCTCACTGAAATCGGCCCTGGCTGGTTGGCTCAGCGGTAGAGCGTTGGCCTGGCGTGCGGGGGACCTGGGTTCGATTCCCGGCCAGGGCACATAGAAGCACCCATTTGCTTCTCCACCCCCCCTCCTCTCTGTCTCTCTCTTCCGCTCCCGCAGCCAAGGCTCCATTGGAGCAAAGATGGCCCGGGCGTTGGGGATGGCTCCTTGGCCTCTGCCCCAGGCGCTAGAGTGGCTCTGGTCGCAGCAGAGCGACACCCCGGAGGGGCAGAGCATCGCCCCCTGGTGGGCAGAGCGTCGTGCCAGGTGGGTCCCGGTCGGGCGCATGCGGGAGTCTGTCTGACTGTCTCTCCCGTTTCCAGCTTCAGAAAAATAGAAAAAAAAAAAAGTTCTCACTGAGATTATCCATTCTTACTCTAAGATCCTTGAGCATCCTAATAACCATTATTTTAAACTCTGCATCTGGTAGTTTGGCTGCTTCCTTTTCATTTAATTCTGTTTCTGGGGATTTCTCTTATTGAGTCACTTGGGGTATATTTCTTTGTCTGCCCATTGTCTCTGTGTATTAGGTACCTCTGCTCTGACTTCAAAATTTGTTGTGATGTCTTTATGAGGATGGTGGGCTCAGTGTTACAAATCTCCAGGCCACCTAAGCTACTTGCTCAGGTGTTGCTGAGGGTTGTATTTGCCCTCCTGTTGTATGTGAGTCTTGAATTCTGTTGGCCCTTTTATGGATGGAATTAACCGGTCAGGCTTGCTGGCTCTATGGGTCACGTTGATCATCTGTATTAGACGCTGTGCAGTGTCCTCTGGAGTGTAGTTATTCTCAGCAGGGTCTGGTGACTGCTGGATGTGCTCTTTGGGTGTGCCACTTGTGCAGCTAGTTGAGTCTCACACTGGTGTGGTCTGTTAACCACTGCTGGTTGTGTTGGTTCTGGGTCCTCTTGGGCGCGGTTTGGGAATGGGTTATGTCAGCTGTTCTTTGTAATCTGTCACCAGCTACCTGGCTGAAGCTACCATTCTTTACTGTTTGTGCCTGGGTTTTCTGTGCCTGGGTGTGTGTGGGAGGGACTAACCTGTGTATAAAATTCGGCTTCGTCCTGCTTAGAGCTGACAGCAGCTCCATAAAAGGGCCCAGTTTCCTTAAGATTGGCCTCCACTTTTCAGCTACTCCACCTCCTCTTGCAGCTGCCTGGTCTTCCCAAAGGGTCTTCGGTAGACAGATTGTAGAGTGGGTGCAGACTGGCCCCACCCCACCCACCCCTCTACAGGTTGCAAGCTTGTTGGGTTAGGGCCATTGAGATCAGGACAATGTTAGTGGGAAAACTGCTTCAGGGGTCTCTTGTTCAGGAGCTCAGTACAGGGAAAGTGACCTCTACTCCAGAACCTAATCCCTCAGACACTGCTGAATACTCCAGTTGTACTTCTCCCAAGAGAAGTGAGCAGCAGGTTCAAGTTGGGAGGGGCCGACAGCCCTCTCTGCAGAAGTCCTTTCAGCTGAGGAGCTCCTGGTCTCGGGGAGGAAGACTGAGAGTCTTCCACTGGTGTTGTTTGGGACCTTCCCCTAGAAGTGGCTAAGCCCCTCAACTGGTCCCAGCAGTAGGCTCCAAGGAACTCACACTTTGAGTGTCTGAACTTCAAGCCTGTCTCCCTACCCGTGAGATGGAAGCACCAGTCATATTCTTGGGAACATGGTGGGGAAAGCTCTGACCTCAGGCAGCTGAGTCACTGTCTCCCTTGAGGCTTTTCAGCCCCTGCTTCCTGGCCAAGACTGCTTACTTTTTGTCATAGGGTGAGGCAAGAGAAATTTCCAAGGGTCAGGCAGTTGCTTTCCCCATGTTGATGCCACACAGAGGGGATTCTCCATCCAAGAAAGACGGGGACTGGGGTACCAGAGAATGATTCAGCACAAGGGCTCTGGTGCCTGACTTAGCATAAGGGCTCTGGTGCCTGTGTCTCTGAAATTTCCTGTCTCTTTCTTGCAGGCAGTAACCTTGCCTCTTTCTACAGCCAAATGCTATGTGGGTGCATCTTCTAGACTCTGGTTTTCTAGGGTGGGGAGCCCAGCCTGGGACTTAGGACCCACACCTCTCAGGGCGACCCCCCTGCAGCTGAGATGTCCTTTCAGGCCCTTAGCTGCCACTCTCCTGGGAGCAGGGGCAGCCCTTTTCACATCTCTGCCCTTCCTGCCTGTCTCAGTATGGCTTCTGTGAATCCTTGGTTATATACTCCTCTTCATTTAGTCCTGAGTTGGTTTTTCAGGATGATTGTTCTTAAATTTAGTTATAACTCCAGTTAGGTACTGGGAGGGGGTGAGTGGAATGTCCATTTGCCTATTCCATTGCCATCTTGGATTTCCTTGTCCATGCATCTTTAAAAAGTTTTTTGTTCAGCTCAGACTAGTCTCAACTTTAACTCCTATTTCTTGTGTCCTCATCACTGTCAGAATTGTTCTACATGAGGTTGTGACATTTATGTTGCCAGGTCTCTACTTGGTTGGTTCTTTTTATGTTCTTAATTGAGCAGCACATACTTGACCGTTTCTCCCTCAAAACACTCTTGACTCAACTGCTGTTATAACACATTCTGCAGAATTTTCTTTCTCCTCTGGGACCATTTCTCAGTCTCTTTTGTGGCTGTATCTTTCTCTGCACATTTAACCCATAGGCAGTGGCATTTTTCTCAGCATTTAGACCCAGGCTCTGCTTTCCCTATAAACCAGTCATTTCATCCACTCCCTGTGGCTTTAAATCATCTGTGTGCTCATTCTCAAGTTTATATCTCCAGGTTAGCCATTGCTTCTATTTTCCCTTCTGGTATGTTTCACATAACCCAGAAAAACTTGAATTTTAAAGGATAGAAAGAAAATGTAATAAAATATTAATGGTGGTGAGATTATGGGTGGTTTATATTTCCTTCTCCTTTACTTGACTTTCTTTTTTCTTCTTCTTCTTCCCAATATGTTTTTATTTTTTCATTTTTTTAAAATAAATTTTTATTAATGTTAATGGGGTGACATTAATAAATTAGGGTACATATATTCAAAGAAAACATATCTAGGTTATCTTGTCATTGAATTATGTTGCATACCCATCGCCCAGACTCAGATTGTCCTCCGTCACCCTCTATCTAGTTTTCTTTGTGCCCCTCCCCCTCCCCCTAACCCTCTCCCTTTTTCCCTCCCGCGTTCTCCCTCCCCCCACCCCTGGTAACCACCACACTCTTGTCCATGTCTCTTAGTCTTGTTTTTATGTTCCACCAATGTATGGAATCATGTAGTTCTTGGTTTTTTCTGATTTACTTATTTCACTCCATATAATGTTATCAAGATCCCACCATTTTGTTGTAAATGATTCGAAGAAATCATTTCTTATGGCCGAGTAGTATTCCATAGTGTATATGTGCCACATCTTCTTTATCCAGTCTTCTATTGAAGGGCTTTTTGGTTGTTTCCATGTCTTGGCCACTGTGAACAGTGCTGCAATGAACATGGGGCTACATGTATCTTTACGTATCAATGTTTCTAAGGTTTTGGGGTATATACCCAGTAGAGGGATTGCTGGGTCATAAGGTAGTTCTATTTGCAGTTTTTTGAGGAACCACCATACTTTCCTCCATAATGGTTGTACTACTTTACAGTCCCACCAACAGTGGATGAGAGTTGCCTTTTCTCCACAGCCTCTCCAACATTTGCTATTACCCGTCTTGTTGATAATAGCTAATCTAACAGGGGTGAAGTGGTATCTCACTGTAGTTTTGATTTGCATTTCTCTAATAACAAATGAAGATGAGCATCTTTTCATATATCTGTTGGCCATTTGTATCTCTTCCTGGGAGAAGTGTCTGTTCATGTCCTCTTCCCATTTTTTTATTGGATTGTTTGTTTGTTGTTGAGTTTTATGAGTTCTTTGTAAATTTTGGATATTAGGCCCTTATCTGAGCTGTTGTTTGAAAATATCATTTCCCATTTAGTTGGCTGTCTGTTTATTTTGATGTCAGTTTCTCTTGCTGAGCAAAACCGTTTTATTCTGATGTAGTCCCATTCATTTATCTTTGCCTTCACTTCTTTTGCCATTGGAGTCAAGTTCATAAAATGTTCTTTAAAACCCAGGTCCATGAGTTTAGTACCTATGTCTTCTTCTATGTACTTTATTGTTTCAGGTCTTATATTTAGGTCTTTGATCCATTGTAAATTAATTTTAGTACACGGGGACAGGCTGTAGTCGAGTTTCATTCTTTTGCATGTGGCTTTCCAGTTTTCCCAACACCATTTGTTGAAGAGGCTTTCTTTTCTCCATTGTGTGTTATTGGCCCCTTTATCAAAGATTATTTGACCATATATATGTGGTTATATTTCTGGACTTTCTATTCTGTTCCATTGGTCTGAGTGTCTATTTTTCTGCCAATACCATGCTGTTTTGATTATCATGGCCCTATAATATAGTTTGAAGTCAGGTATTGTAATGCCCCCAGCTTCATTCTTTTTCCTTAGGATTGCTTTGGCTATTCAGGGTTTTTTATAGTTCCATATAAATCTGATGATTTTTTGTTCCATTTCTTTAAAAAATCTCATAGGAATTTTGATGGGAATTGCATTAAATTTATAAATTGCTTTGGGTAATATGGCCATTTTGATTATATTTATTCTTCCTATCCAAGAACAAGGAATATTTTTCCATCTCATTGTGTCTTTTTCTATTTCAATTAACAATGCTTTGTAGTTTTCGTTATATAGGTTCTTTACATTCTTTGTTATGTTTATTCCTAGGTATTTTTGTTGTTGTTGTTGCAATCGTGAAGGGGATTATTTTTTTGAGTGCATTTTCTAATATGTCATTGTTCGCATATAGAAAGGCTATGGACTTTTGTATGTTAATTTTGTATCCTGCGGCCTTACTGTATTGGTTTATTGTTTCTAGTAATTTTTTTGTGGAGTCCTTCGGGTTTTCAATGTATAGGATCATATCATCTGCAAAAAGTGATACCTTTACTTCTTCTTTTCCGATATGGATGCCTTTTCTTTCTTTGTCTTGTCTGATTGCTCTGGCCAGAACTTCTAGCACCACGTTAAATAAGAGTGGAGAGAGTGGACAACCCTGTCTTGTTACTGATTTAAGGTGGAAAGTCCTCAGTTTTATGCCATTTAATATGATGTTGGCTGATGGTTTATCATATATGGCCTTTATCATGTTGAGATATTTTCCTTCTATACCCATTTTGTTGAGAGTCTTAAACATAAAATTGTGTTGTATTTTATCGAAAGCCTTTTCTGCGTCTATTGATAAGATCATGTGGTTTTTGTTCTTTGTTTTGTTGATATGGTGTATTACGTTAACCGTTTTACGTATGTTGAACCATCCTTGAGATTCTGGGATGAATCTCACTTGATCATGATGTATTACTTTTTTAATATGTTGTTGTATTCGATTTGCCAGTATTTTGTTTAGTATTTTAGCATCTGTATTCATTAGAGATATTGGTCTGTAGTTTTCTTTCTTTGTGCCGTCCTTGCCAGGTTTCGGTATAAGGGTTATGTTTGCCTCATAAAATGTGTTTGGAAGTATTGCTTCTTCTTCAGTTTTTTGGAAGACTTTGAGTAGAATAGAAACCAAGTCTTCTTTGAATGTTTGATAGAATTTACTAGTTTAACCGTATGGGCCTGGACTTTTATTTTTGGGGACATTTTTAATAGTTTTTTCTATTTCCTCCCTGCTAATTGGTCTGTTTAGGCTTTCAGCTTCTTCATGACTCAGTCTAGGAAGGTTGTATTGTTCTAGGAATTTATCCATTTCTTCTAGATTGTTGAATTTGGTGGCATATAGTTTTTCATAGTATTCTACAATAATTCTTTGTATATCTATGATGTCTGTGGTGATCTCTCCTCTTTCATTTTGGATTTTATTTATTTGAGTCCTGTGCCTTTTTTCCTTTGTGAGTCTTGCCAAGGGTTTGTCAATTTTGTTGATCTTTTCAAAGAACCAGCTCCTTGTTTTATTGATTTTTTGTATAGTTTTTCTGTTCTCTATTTCATTTATTTCTGCTCTGATTTTTATTATCTCCTTTCTTCGGCTGGTTTTGGGTTGTCTTTGTTCTTCTTTTTCTAGTTCCTTAAGGTGTGAAGTTAAGTGGTTTACTTCAGCTCTCTCTTGTTTGTTCATAAAGGCCTGAAGTGATATGAACTTTCCTCTTATTACTGCTTTTGCTGCATCCCAGAGATTCTGATATGTCGTATTGTCATTTTCATTTGTCTGTATATATCTTTTGATCTCTGCGCTTATTTCTTCTTTGACCCATTCATTTTTTAGAAGTATGTTGTTTAGTTTCCACATTTTTGTGGGTTTTTCCCCCTCTTTTTTGCAGTTGAATTCTAGTTTCAAGGCTTTATGATCAGAAAATATGCTTGGTACAATTTCAATTTTTCTAAATTTGCTGATATTGTCTTTGTGGCCCAACATATGGTCAAGTCTTGAGAATGTTCCATGTACACTAGAGAAAAATGTATACTCTGTCGCTTTGGGATGAAGTGTCCTGTAGATGTCTATCATATCCAGGTGTTCTAGTGTTTCGTTTAAGGCCAATATATCTTTATTGATTCTCTGTTTGGATGACTGATCTAGAGCTGTCAGCGGTGTATTGAGGTCTCCAAGTATGATTGTATTTTTGTCCGTTTTTGTTTTTAGGTCAATAAGTAGCTGTCTTACATATTTTGGTGCTCCTTGGTTTGGTGCATATATATTAAGGATTGTTATGTCTTCTTGATTCAGTGTCCCCTTAATCATTATGAAATGACCATTTTTCTCTCTGAGTACTTTTTCTGTCTTGTAGTCAGCATTATTAGATATGAGTATTGCTATGCCTGCTTTTTTTGGGGTGTTATTTGCTTGGAGTATTGTTTTCCAGCCTTTCACTTTGAATTTGTTTTTTGTTAGTTTGTTTGTTGTTGTTTTTTTATTAAAACTTTAGCAGTACAAATTATCCAGGTTGCAGATTATCAAAAGATCAACTCAATAAAGTCCACATTAAAAAAAAAAAAGACAAACATAAAACAATCAAAAAAACAATAAAAAGAGGAGAAACAACATAAAGGAGAGATTCATCACCAAGTCTCTAAAACTTAAAACTCGAGACAGAATGGAAATAAGAAGTTATACAACTCACTCATCCACTTTTGTCTTCATCTGTTCCAGGGCTTGATTCATGATCAAATTTTTTATTTTTATCATGTACATGGTCGTTTTCTTGACCCTTTGATTTTTGGTTTTCTTTTTCCACTGAGGACCTGGTCTTCTCATCCTCCTTATTTTTCAATGTGGAGAACTTTAATTCATTGTCCTGACTACTTTGTTTTATTTTTGAGAATGGACTTGGATCTCTTTCAGCCTTTTTATCCCTGTTATTATTTGAACTATTATGATCACGACTTCTAGAGTACACTCTCTTCTCACCCTCAGAATTTTCTTTTCTGTGTGAACTCTTTACTTTCTTGGTTTCTATATTTCTCTTTGTTTCTGCTTTGACTTTCTTCTCTCTCTGAGCTCCATGAATCTCTCCTCCTTCTCCTTCTGTCTTTACTTCTCGATCTTCCCGGTGTTGCTCTTCTCTCTCGGCTTCGTGATCTTCCTCTTCTCCTGTATTCCTGTTCCCTGTATCTGTGGTACTCCTTGCTTCTGCTGCGATCACGGTCATGGCTTCTGGATCGCACTCTTCTGCTCCTGTCCCTACTTCTGCTTTGTTCCCTTGTCCTACTATTGTAACTGTGTTTGCCTTTAGTTGTATCATGCTCTCTACTCCTAGACTGTGCACGTCTATCCTTTTCTTTACTTTTATTATGATCATGCTCATTACTTTTAGATTCTAACTGTTTAGACTTCTCTTTACTTCTACTCCTCTCTTGATCTTTTTCTTTAGATTCAGACTTTTCTTTTTCTTTAGCATTCTCATGATCCTTTTCTTTACTCCTTGACCTCATCTTCTTTTCTTCATGTCTATGGTGCTTTGTATCCCTTTCCTTACTCTTTGATTTCTCTTTGCTTTTACTCCTACTTTTAGATTTAGCCCTTTTCTTCACCTTGTTTTTATTATACTTGTCATCCTTTTCTGAATTTCTTCTGATGTCTCTCTCTTTGCTGTTAGATTTATGGTCTTTTACTTTCTTTTCCTTTTCACTTTTTCTATTTGGACTCTCAGACACATGCCTGTGATCAGTAATTTTCTTCTCTTTTACTCTAACTGGGCTTCTTTGATTTTCTTTAATTTCATTTAACTCACTCTTATCCCCTTTGATACATCTTTCACCACTTGATGCTCTCATTCTTTGAGCTCTTTGCATTTCTTGCCTCCAATGTGGAGGAGTCTCACTACGTCTGAAACGATCCCTTGATCTGGATCTAGATGGAGTTCGATAACGCCTTGGTCCTCTTCATTTAATTTTCCTGCCAGACCTAGTTACTAAAAGTTGCCTCTGGTATGAAGCGGGCTGGGAGTTAGGTGGATTACTATGCACATTCACATACCACTCTCTTTCCCTGTCTCTTTCTCTGGCTTTTCTTTCTTTTTCATCAGCTTTAGGAGGACTTTTTCGCATTAGAAATCTATTTTCAGGTATAGGAGGGATCTCTTCTGGACAGACAGTAGACTGCGGTTGTGCATCAAGATTTTCAGCCTCACTTTCACTTGATGTGCTTTTCTTGCTTTTCTTTCGCTTCTTCTTTTCTTTCTTGTGTTTTCGGGAATTTTTTCTGTTTCTTTTTTCTTTTTTTTTTATTTCTCGCCAGAAGCACTTTCAGAATCAGAAGAATCAGAAGAGGACTGAGAATCACTTGAGCTATCTGAATCACTGGATGATGAGGAGGAGGAGGATGACTTATGCCTTTTCTTTTCTTCTTTCTTAGCTTTAGATTTGGGAACTAGCTCTCCACAACTGAGTATCCTCACCTCAGCAAATGGTTTGCTAGCTGCGTCTGTTTTCTGGTTTTCTATCTCCCTCACAACTTCTTGACCAGAAATCACTTGTCCAAAAACAACATGATGCCCATCTAAATGAGGAGTTGGTTTCGTTGTTATGAAAAACTGTGAACCATTTGTATCCTTTCCTCTGTTGGCCATTGATAAGAGAAATTCTTTGTTGTGTTTAACAGCAAAACTCTCATCTTCAAAGAATCCTCCATAAATAGATTCTCCTCCTCATCGATTTCCTTCACTAAAGTCACCACCCTGAACCATAAAATCTTTGACAACTCTATGAAAGAGACAACTCTTATAATGCAATGGCTTCTGAGTTGATTTCCCTGTCCCTTTTTCACCTGTACAAAGACATTGGAAGTTCTCACATGTTTTGGGGCACACATCAGAAAATAATTCAAAGACAACTCTTCCAGCTGGTTGATTATTAATGGCGATGTCAAAAAAACATTGTGGACGCTGAGCCTTTATTCCCATGGCTCCAATATTTCAATCTTTAAACATAGAAAAATCAAGGACAAACTAATCCAATCCTTTTTGGCCTCGCACCAGTAATGGTCTCCTCTTCTCAGGGTCCCGTCCTTCAAAGCGCTTCAAATCTACCGCTGCCAGCCTGACCTGTGGTGGCACAGTGGAAAAAGCGTTGACCTGGAAATGCTGAGGTCACCGGTTCGAAACCCTGGGCTTGCCTGGTCAAGGCACATATGGGACTTGATGCTTCCAGCTCCTCCCCCATCTCTCTCTCTCTTTCTCTCTCTCTATCCCTCTCCTCTCTAAAAATGAATAAATAAAATTAAAATTAAAAAAAAAATCTACCGCTGCCAGAAAAGGCGCTAAAGCCCACTACTGCCTCCCTCCCCCACCTGAATTTGTTTTTATCCTTGTTGCTTAGATGTGTTTCTTGTAGGCAGCATACAGTTGGATTTTCTTTTTTAATCCATTCTGCTACTCTGTGTCTTTTTATTGGTAAGTTTAATCCATTTACATTTAGTGTAATTATTGACACTTGTGGGTTCCCTATTGCCATTTTATAAATTGCTTTCTGTTAGTTTTGTATCTTGTTTGATTTTTCTCTTTGTTTTTCTATCATTTGTTTTTGTTTGTATTCCATACTTCTTTCCTCTGGTGCTACCTTTTTTAAGTCATATGTTTTTGTGGTGGTTTTTTCAAGGGTGGTTACCATTAAGTAATGAAAAGGGTACCTACCATATTCATTGTAGTACCCTATCTTATGAGTGTTTCTGCGCTTCATCGTCCTTTGCTACTGTTAATCTCCATCCCCCCCCCTTTATTTTCTTTTGTTGTCACAGTATAAATTTGGTTTTATTGTGTTCTTGGTGGAGCTGTTACTTGTGGTTTTGTTTTGTTTTGTTTTGTTCTTTGAATCTGGTTGGAAAACCCCCTTTAGTATTCCCTGGAGTGGGGGCTTTCTGATGATAAATTCCCTCATCTTTTCTGTATTTGTGAATGTTTTTATATCTCCTTCGTACTTGAAGGATAGCTTTGATGGGTATAGTATTCTTGGCTGAAAGTTCCTCTATTTCAGGGCTTTAAATATTGGGGTCCACTCTCTTCTAGCTTGTAGAGTTTCTGCTGAGAAATCTGATGATAATCTAATAGGCTTTCCTTTATATGTTGTATTCTTATTTTCCCTGGCTGCCTTGAGAATTTTTTCTTTGTCATTGGTTTGTGCCATCATTATGATGTGCCTTGGAGTAGGTTTGTTGGGGTTAAGAAAACTCGGTGTTCTGTTTGCTTCTTGAATTTGAGGCTTTAGTTCTTTCCACAGGCTTGGGAAGTTCTCATCTATTATTTGTTTGAGTATATTCTCCATTCCATTTTCTCTCTCTTCTCCCTCTGATATACCTATATGTTATTCTTTTTGATGGAGTCAGACAATTCCTGTAGGGCTTTCTCATTTTTTATTATTTTTGAGTCTCTTTCTTCTCTCTGTTGTGCCTCAAGTTGCTTGTCTTCTATTTCACTAATCCTACCTTCTATCTGGGCTGTTCTATTAGCTAAGCTTCTTACCTCGTTTTTCAGCTCGTAAATTGAGGTTTTCATTTCTGTTTGATTTGTTTTTATAGTTTCAATATCCTTAGTAATATATTCTTTGTGATCGATGTTTTCTGAGCTCCCTAAATTGCCTTTCTGTGTTTTCTTGTATATCTCTGAGTATTTTTAAGATTTCTATTTTAAATTCTCTGTCATTTAGCTCCAAGGTTTCCAATATGTTAAATTTTTTCTCCATAAATATTTCCACATCTATTTGTGTTACCTCTCTATCTTTTGTATCCATAATATTTGATTTCCTCTTTCTTATTGGCATCTGAGGGTGGTCTTGTTGATAGCACTAATTAGAATTAATAAAGAATAAAAAGTAAAAAAAAAAAGTTAAAAAAGTAAAAAAAAATGGAAAAAAATTTCTTGGGAAAAGAAAAAAAAAAGGAAAAAAGAAAAACACCCCACAAAAAAAAAACAGTAATAATTTATTATTTCCCCCTCTTTTCTTCTCTTCCCCTCCTCTCCCCTCCTCCTTAGGGAAATATCGTGATGACCTGTGAATTATATTATGCTAAATGGAACAAACACTGCCTATAACGGAGGGCCTGAGTTGGGGTGAAGTATTCAAGGGGCAAAAAGGGAGTAGGGACTTACAAAATTCAAAAAAAGGAGAAAACCTTGGTCAAGTATAAAATGATTTGCTTGTAAGTGATGGTCGACTAAGAGATATAATGAGAGGGATAAGAGGGAAACAGAAAAAAGGAGAAAAAATAATAATTTAAATAAATAAATAAATATCTGTTGTATTAAGTGGAGCAAAGACTAAATACAATGGAGACCTTGGGTTGGGAGGAATGCTAATGAGTTAAAAAGCAAAGTAAAAAGCACCCAAAATGCCACAAAAACAAACAAAGAAACCCAAAACAAAACCAAAAAAAACTTGAGTCCCAAATTAAATAATTTTTTCGTGATTGAGGATTGAATGGTAGGAAAAATAAAAGGAGAAAAGAAGAAATGAATAGAAAAGGAGAAATAAGAAAAAGGGAAAAATGAAGGAAGAAAAAAGGAAAAGAAAAAAAGCAAAAGGGGAGAGAGTGAGAGTTAAGGGTTTTGGAGTGTATCCCTAAAGGAGAGTAAGGATGAAGAAAAGAAATAAAATGTAACACTAATGGGTAGTGTAGTTCAAGAAAAGGGAAGAATAAGATGGGCAAAGAATAAAAGGACCGAGGTGGAGGAAATAGAAATAATAATAATAAAGGCAATAAGATAGAAGAAACAAACAACAACGACGAAAAAATAGTGGAACAAGTTATAAAGTCTGTGGATTTTTCTTGATTTTGAGAAGTTAACTTCTTCCTTTTTCTTTTCTCTCCCTCCTCCTGGTCGGTGACTCTGTACCCCAGGCTCTGCCCCTGTGGAACGCTTAGGTAGGGATTTGCAGTTGATGAGATTCTACGGCAATGTCATATAGTTGGCTTCAGTCTCGTTGGTAGTCAAGGCTTGTTGGCGTTTGCAGGGTCCAACAATGAGAGAGTTTGCTTTCCCGGAGCATCCTAGTCTCCCCTTCCTGAGTTAGCAGCCTGGTGATCCAGCTATGAGGCTGCCACTGCTTCTGCCTGGGGAGTAAGAGGCTCAAAGAGCTGGGAAATCCCCACTCTATCCCCACTCAGCGCAAGGCTTTGGGTAAGGCTCTGGCAGTCAGAGCCTCCAGTGTAATCAGGCGGGGCTGGGAGCCAATTTTCTCAAGGTGACTTTCAATAAGCCTCTAGGCCTGTTCAGCGCCTAGCATTCAATGGGACCACTCTCCCAGGCTTTCCACACTTTGTAGCCTGTTTTGGCTGGGAAGAAGAGGCACTAGTCGCTGCTTGCAGTACAGATCTTAACATCTTCCAAGTCCCTCTTGTTAGCATATATCCCTGAGTATGAAGGCTCTGTCAATCAGAAGTTCCCCTGCCCCTTTAGCAAGAGGCACTAAAAAATATCATGCCTCTTGTCTTGGATTGCTGAACAGAGAGAGATCTTATCAGTTAGAGCCCCGTGGGTCAGTTGGGAGGTGCGCAGACTGTCTTTTTTTTTTTTTTTTTTAATAAATTTTTATAAATGGTAATGGGATGACATTAATAAATCAGGGTACATATATTCAAAGAAAACATGTCTAGGTTATTTTGTCATTAAATTATGTTGAATACCCCTCACCCAAAGTCAGATTGTCCTCCGCCACCCTCTATCTAGTTCTCTGTGCCCCTCCCCCTCCCCCTAACTCTCTCGCTCCCTCCCTCCCATGTCCTCCCTCCCCCCACCCCTGGTAACCACCACACTCTTGTCCATGTCTCTTAGTCTCATTTTTATGTTCCACCAATGTATGGAATCATGTAGTTCTTGTTTTTTTCTGATTTACTTATTTCACTCTGTATAATGTTATCAAGTTCCCACCATTTTGCTGTAAATGATCTGATGTCATCATTTCTTATGGCTGAGTAGTATTCCATAGTGTATATGTGCCACATCTTCTTTATCCAGTCTTCTATTGAAGGGCTTTTTGGTTGTTTCCATGTCTTGGCCACTGTGAACAGTGCTGCAATGAACATGGGGCTACATGTGTCTTCACGTATCAATGTTTCTGAGGTTTTGGGGTATATACCCAGTAGAGGGATTGCTGGGTCATAAGGTAGTTCTATTTGCAGTTTTTTGAGGAACCACCATACTTTCCTCCATAATGGTTGTACTACTTTACAGTCCCACCAACAGTGAATGAGGGTTCCTTTTTCTCCACAGCCTCTCCAACATTTGCTATTACCCGTCTTGTTGATAATAGCTAATCTAACAGGGGTGAGGTGGTATCTCATTGTAGTTTTGATTTGCATTTCTCTAATAACTAATGAATCTGAGCATCTTTTCATATATCTGTTGGCCATTTGTATCTCTTCCTGGGAGAAGTGTCTATTCATGTCCTCTTCCCATTTTTTTATTGGATTGTTTGTTTGTTTGTTGTTGAGTTTTATGAGTTCTTTGTAACTTTTGGATATTAGGCCCTTATCTGAGCTGTTGTTTGAAAATATCATTTCCCATTTAGTTGGCTGTCTGTTTATTTTGATATCAGTTTCTCTTGCTGAGCAAAAACTTTTTATTCTGATGTAGTCCCATTCATTTATCTTTGCCTTCACTTCTCTTGCCATTGGAGTCAAGTTCATAAAATGTTCTTTAAAACCCAGGTCCATGATTTTAGTACCTATGTCTTCTTCTATGTACTTTATTGTTTCAGGTCTTATATTTAGGTCTTTGATGCATTTTGAATTAATTTTAGTACACGGGGACAGGCTGTAGTCGAGTTTCATTCTTTTGCATGTGGCTTTCCAGTTTTCCCAACACCATTTGTTGAAGAGGCTTTCTTTTCTCCATTGTGTGTTATTGGCCCCTTTATCAAAGATTATTTGACCATATATATGTGGTTTTATTTCTGGGCTTTCTATTCTGTTCCATTGGTCTGAGTGTCTATTTTTCTGCCAATACCATGCTGTTTTGATTATCGTGGCCCTATAATATAGTTTAAAGTCAGGTATTGTAATGCCCCCAGCTTCATTCTTTTTCCTTAGGATTGTTTTGGCTATTCGGGGTTTTTTATAGTTCCATATAAATCTGATGATTTTTTGTTCCATTTCTTTAAAAAATCTCATAGGAATTTTGATGGGAATTGCATTAAATTTGTATATTGCTTTGGGTAATATGGCCATTTTGATTATATTTATTCTTCCTATCCAAGAACAAAGAATATTTTTCCATCTCATTGTATCTTTCTCGATTTCCCTTAACAATGCTTTGTAATTTTCATTATAAAGGTCCTTTACATTCTTTGTTATGTTTATTCCTAGGTATTTTATTTTTTTTGTTGCAATCGTGAAGGGGATTATTTTTTTCAGTTCGTTTTCTAATATTTCATTGTTGGCATATAGAAAGGCTATGGACTTTTGTATGTTAATTTTGTATCCTGCGACCTTACTGTATTGGTTTATTGTTTCTAATAATCTTTTTGTGGAGTCCTTCAGGTTTTCGATGTATAGGATCATATCATCAGCAAAAAGTGATAGCTTTACTTCTTCTTTTCCGATATGGATGCCTTTTCTTTCTTTGTCTTGTCTGATTGCTCTGGCCAGAACTTCTAGCACCACGTTAAATAAGAGTGGAGAGAGTGGACAACCCTGTCTTGTTCCTGATTTAAGGTAGAAAGTCCTCAGTTTTATGCCGTTTAATAGGATGTTGGCTGATGGTTTATCATATATGGCCTTTATCATGTTGAGATATTTTCCTTCTATACCCATTTTGTTGAGAGTCTTAAACATAAAATTGTGTTGTATTTTATCAAAAGCCTTTTCTGCATCTATTGATAAGATCATGTGGTTTTTGTTCTTTGTTTTGTTGATATGGTGTATTACGTTAACCGTTTTGCGTATGTTAAACCATCCTTGAGATTCTGGGATGAATCCCACTTGATCATGATGTATTACTTTTTTAATATGTTGTTGTATTCGGTTTGCCAGTATTTTGTTTAGTATTTTAGCATCTGTATTCATTAGAGATATTGGTCTGTAGTTTTCTTTCTTTGTGCCGTCCTTGCCAGGTTTTGGTATGAGGGTTATGTTTGCCTCATAAAATGTGTTTGGAAGTATTGCTTCTTCTTCAATTTTTTGGAAGACTTTGAGTAGAATAGGAACCAAGTCTTCTTTGAATGTTTGATAGAATTCACTAGTATAACCGTCTGGGCCTGGACTTTTATTTTTGGGGAGGTTTTTAATAGTTTTTTCTATTTCCTCCCTGCTGATTGGTCTGTTTAGGCTTTCAGCTTCTTCATGACTCAGTCTAGGAAGGTTGTATTGTTCTAGGAATTTATCCATTTCTTCTAGATTGTTGTATTTGGTGGCATATAATTTTTCATAGTATTCTACAATAATTCTTTGTATATCTATGATGTCTGTGGTGATCTCTCCTCTTTCATTTTGGATTTTATTTATTTGAGTCCTGTGCCTTTTTTCCTTTGTGAGTCTTGCCAAGGGTTTGTCAATTTTGTTGATCTTTTCAAAGAACCAGCTCCTTGTTTTATTGATTTTTTCTATAGTTTTTCTGTTCTCTATTTCATTTATTTCTGCTCTGATTTTTATTATCTCCTTTCTTCGGCTGGTTTTGGGTTGTCTTTGTTCTTCTTTTTCTAGTTCCTTAAGGTGTGAAGTTAAGTGGTTTACTTCAGCTCTCTCTTGTTTGTTCATAAAGGCCTGAAGTGATATGAACTTTCCTCTTATTACTGCTTTTGCTGCATCCCAGAGATTCTGATATGTCGTATTGTCATTTTCATTTGTCTGTATATATCTTTTGATCTCTGCGCTTATTTCTTCTTTGACCCATTCATTTTTTAGAAGTATGTTGTTTAGTTTCCACATTTTTGTGGGTTTTTCCCCCTCTTTTTTGCAGTTGAATTCTAGTTTCAAGGCTTTATGATCAGAAAATATGCTTGGTACAATTTCAATTTTTCTAAATTTGCTGATATTGTCTTTGTGGCCCAACATATGGTCAAGTCTTGAGAATGTTCCATGTACACTAGAGAAAAATGTATACTCTGTCGCTTTGGGATGAAGTGTCCTGTAGATGTCTATCATATCCAGGTGTTCTAGTGTTTCGTTTAAGGCCAATATATCTTTATTGATTCTCTGTTTGGATGACTGATCTAGAGCTGTCAGCGGTGTATTGAGGTCTCCAAGTATGATTGTATTTTTGTCCGTTTTTGTTTTTAGGTCAATAAGTAGCTGTCTTACATATTTTGGTGCTCCTTGGTTTGGTGCATATATATTAAGGATTGTTATGTCTTCTTGATTCAACTTCCCCTTAATCATTATGAAATGACCATTTTTGTCTCTGAGTACTTTTTCTGTCTTGTAGTCAGCATTATTAGATATGAGTATTGCTACGCCTGCTTTTTTTTGGGTGTTATTTGCTTGGAGTATTGTTTTCCAGCCTTTCACTTTGAATTTGTTTTTATCCTTGTTGCTTAGATGTGTTTCTTGTAGGCAGCATATAGTTGGATTTTCTTTTTTAATCCATTCTGCTACTCTGTGTCTTTTTATTGGTAAGTTTAATCCATTTACATTTAGTGTAGTTATTGACACTTGTGGGTTCCCTACTGCCATTTTATAAATTGCTTTCTGTTAGTTTTGTATCTTGTTTGATTCTTCTCTTTTGTTTTTCTATCATTTGTTTTTGTTTGTTTGTGTTCCATACTTCTTTCCTCTGTTGCTACCTTTTTTAAGTTAAGTGTTTTTGTGGTGGTTTTTTCAAGGGTGGTTACCATTAAGTAATGAAAAGGGTACCTACCATATTCATTGTAGTACCCTATCTTATGAGTATTTCTGCACTTCATCGTCCTTTGCTACTGTTAATCTCTATCCTCTCCCCCCTTTTTTTCCTTTGTTGTCACAGTTTAAGTTTGGTTTTATTGTGTTCTTGGTGGAGCTTGTTACTTGTGGTGTTGTTTTGTTTTGTTCTTTGTATCTGGTTGGAAAACCCCCTTTAGTATTTCCTGGAGTGGGGGCTTTCTGCTGATAAATTCCCTCATCTTTTCTGTATTTGTGAATGTTTTTATATCTCCTTCGTACTTGAAGGATAGCTTTGATGGGTATAGTATTCTTGGCTGAAAGTTCCTCTCTTTCAGGGCTTTAAATATTGGGGTCCACTCTCTTCTAGTTTGTAGAGTTTCTTCTGAGAAATCTGATGATAATCTAATAGGCCTTCCTTTATATGTTGTACTCTTCTTTTCCCTGGCTGCCTTGAGAATTTTTTCTTTGTCATTGGTTTGTGTCATCTTTATTATGATGTGCCTTGGAATTGGTTTGTTGGGGTTAAGAAAACTCGGTGTTCTGTTTGCTTCTTGAATTTGAGGATTTAGTTCTTTCCACAGGCTTGGGAAGTTCTCGTCTATTATTTGTTTGAGTATATTCTCTATTCCATTTTCTTTCTCTTCTCCCTCTGATATACCTATTATTCTTATGTTATTCTTTTTGATGGAGTCAGATAATTCCTGTAGGGCTTTCTCGTTTTTTATTATTTTCAAGTCTCTTTCTTCTTCTCTCTGTTGTGCCTCAAGTTGTTTGTCTTCTATTTCACTAATCCTATCTTCAATCTGGGCTGTTCTGTTAGCTAAGCTTGTTACCTCGTTTTTCAGCTCGTGAATTGAGTTTTTCATTTCTGTTTGATTTGTTTTTATAGTTTCAATTTCCTTAGTAATATATTCTTTGTGTTCATTGAATTGTTTTCTGATTTCCCTAAATTGCCTTTCTGTGTTTTCTTGTATATCTCTGAGTATTTTTAAGATTTCTATTTTAAATTCTCTGTCATTTAGCTCCAAGGCTTCCAATATGTTAAGTATTTTCTCCATAGATTTTTCCACGTCTATTTGTGTTACCTCTTTTTCTTTTGTATCCATAATATTCGATTTCCTCTTTCTTATTGGCATCTGAGGGTGGTCTTGTTGATAGCACTAATTAGAATTAATAAAAAGTAAAAATTAAAAAAAAAAAAAAAAAAAAAGGTAAAACACCCCACCAAAAAAAAAAAACTAATAATTTATTATTTCCCCCTTTTTTCTTTCTTCTCTTTCCCTCCTCTTCCCTCCTTAGGGAAATATCGTGATGACCTGTGAATTATATTATGCTAAATGGAACAAAAACTGCCTATAATGGAGGGCCTGATTTGGGGTGAAGAGTTCAAGGGGCAAAAAAAGGGAGTAGGGACCTACTAAATGCAAAAAAAAAAAAAGGAAGAAAATCTTAGACAAGCATAAGATGATTTGCTTGTAAGTGATGGTCGACTTAGAGATATAATGAGAGGGATAAGAGGGAACCAGAAAAAAGGAGGAAAAAATAATAATAAAGAAGAAAAAAATAAAAATAATAAGTAAAAGTCTGTTGTATTAAGTAGAGCGAAGACTAAATACAATGGAGACCTTGGGTTGGGAGGAATGCTAGTGCGTTAAAAAGCAACGTAAAAAGTACCCAAAATGCCACAAAAATAAACAAACAAACAAGAAAAAAACAAAAACAAAAGCGAAAAAGAAAAATAAAGCCAAAAAAAACCCTTGAGTCCCAAATTAACTAATTTGTTCGTGATTGAGGATTAAATGGGAGGAAAGTAAAACAAGAAAAGAAAAAACGAATAGAAAGGAAAAAATAAGAAAAAGAGAAAAACGAAGGAAGAAAAAAAAAGGAAGAGAAAAAAACAAAATAAAGCAAAACAAAAAAAAAACAAAAGAGGAGAGAGTGAGAGTTAAGTGTTTTGGAGTATAACCTTAAAGGAGGGTGAGGATGAAGAAGAGAAATAAAATGTAACACTCATGGGTAGTGTAGTTCAAGAAAAGGGAAGCATAAGATGGGTAGAGAATAGAAGGACCGAGGTGGAGGAAATAGAAATAATAATAATAAAGGCAATAAGATAGAAGAAACAAACAACAAAAAAAAAAAATTAGTGGAACAAGTTGTAAAGTCTGTGGATTTTTCTTGATTTTGAGAGGTTAACTTCTTCCTTTTTCTTTTCTCTCCCTCTTCCTGGTCGGTGACTCTGTACCCCAGGCTCTGCCCCTGTGTCACACTTAGGTAGGGATTTGCAGTTGATGGGATTCTATGGCAATGTCATATAATTGGCTTTAGTCTTGCTGGTAGTCAAGGCTTGTTGGCGTTTGCAGGGTCCAACGATGAGAGAGTTTGCTTTCCTGGAGTCTCTCTCCTAGTTCCCCCTTCCTGAATTAGCAGCCTGGTGATCCAGCTATAAGGCTGCAACTGCTTCTGCCTGGGGAGTAAGAGGCTCAAAGAGCTGGGAAATCCCCACTCTATCCCCACTCAGCGCAAGGCTTTGGGAAAGGCTCTGGCAGTCAGAGCCTCCAGTGTAATCAGGCAGGGGTGGGAGTCAATTGTTGTCAAGGTGACTGTTTAGTGCCTAGCATTCAGTTGGACCACTCAATCCAGGCTTTCCACACTTTGTAGCCTGTTTTGGCTGGGAAGAAGCACTAGTCTCTGCTTGCGACTAGTGTAGTATAGATCTTATTATCTGCCAAGTCCCTCTTGTTAGTATTTATCCCTGAATATGGAGGCTCTATCAATCAGAGGTTGCCCCCACCCCTTTAGCGAGAGGCACTAAAAAATATCACGCCTCTTGTCTTGGATCGCTGAACTGAGAGAGATCTTATCAATTAGAACCCGTGGGTGCGCAGATTTCGTGGGTTAAGCTAATTTCAGTGATTGGGTCCACAGCTGTGCTCCCGAAGGTATTTCAGGCTGCCTGAGCGCCCCTCCCCCAACGCTTGATTGTTAGCTTGAATGGCTGGGTGAGGTGCCCCGCCCACGGAGAGAATCTCCCAAGGAGGGAAGACCACCTTGGCGCCTCTCCCGCTCGCCCCGCTGCTGGCGGCTGGGGCGCACCGGGCGCAGGATAATGGGGCACCCTGGGTGTGCGGGCCAGTAGGTTGCTCTGGGCGCGTGGATTGCCCAGGGCACGCACGCGAATGGGGTGCTCCGGGCACCGGTTCCTGGGGTCTCTCACTCACAGTGCACGGGCTGCTGGGAACGTTAGCGGTGCTCGCTCTGCAACCGGACCGGGCGCGCGCCGGCGAGCAGCTTCTAAGTGTGGGCAGTACTCGCTCTGCAACTGGACTGGGCCCACACCGGCGGCTGCTCGCCGCTCCCGAGTGTGGGCCGACTCACCGCAGGCGCACTCCCTCCGCAGCTCCCGAGTGTGGGCGGTACTCGCTCTGCAACCAGACCGGGCGCGCGCCAGCGGCTGCTCACCGCTCCCCAGTGTGGGCTGACTCACGTCAGGCGCACTCCCTCCGCGGCTTGAATGAACGTCCCTGCGTTAGCTTCTTCTACACCCTCGTTTCTCAGATTCAAGTGATAACAGTCCTTTTGCTTTCAGTTTGTGTGGAACTCCGGAATGCTCCGAGGATAAATTTTTCTGTTTCTAGTTGATAAATTTGTTGTGATTTTGGGGAGATCTGTTGGACGCGCTGCTCACAGCGCCATTTCCGTGACGTCACTCCACTGTCTTTTAAGCTAATTTCAGTGATTGGATCCGCCGATGTGCTCTAGAAAGGATTGCAAGCTGCCCGCGCACCCCTCCCCAACGCTTGATTGTTAGCTTGAATGGCTGGGTGAGGTGCCCCGCCCACAGAGAGAAGCTCTGGTGTAGGGAAGATCACTTTGGCGCCCTTCCCGCTTGCCTTGCAGCTGGCGGCTGGGGTGCACTGGGCGCAGGAGAATGGAGTACTCTGGGTGTGCGGGCGAGTGGGGTGCTCTGGGCACGTGAGCGAATGGGGTGCTCTGGGCACGCCAGTGGCTGGGGACGCTCGCTCGCAGTTGCGCAGGCTGTTGCTCCCCCAGTATGGGCGGGCAGTTGCACGGTGGGTTGACTCACCACAGGCGCACTCCCTCCTCAGCTTGAATGAACGTCCGTGCGGTAGTTAGCTTCCTCCACACCCTCAGCTCCCTCCCCACTCTGAGATTCAAGTGATAGCAGCCCTTTCGCCTTCAGTGTGTGTGGAACTCCGGAATGCTCCAAGGATAAATTTTTCTGTTTCTAGTTGATAAATTTGTTGAGATTTTGGAGAGATCTGTCGGACGCGCTGCTCACGGCGCCATTTCCGTGACGTCACTCTATTTGACTTTCTAAATATTTCCTATGAACTTTGAAGTTTACAAAGCAATCTCACATATTTAATTTCATTTTGATATTCTTAACAGACCTTGAGCTCCTAGATGTCATATGGTAACTAGACTTCCAAACTAGGATGTCAGTCCTCAACATGAGGCATCTGTGGGCTCTATACCATACTGTCTCATTTGAAGCAGAACACTTAAACCTTTATTAGATTGACTGTGTCCTGGCTGCCAGGCAGTTACATACAATGTTAATTTTGACCCTACAGGTGGATTTGACATAGAAGTTAAAGGTTGGGGTGGAGAAGATGTTCATCTTTATCGAAAATACTTACACAGTGACCTGGTTGTGATTCGGACTCCGGTTCCTGGCCTTTTCCACCTGTGGCATGAGAAGCTCTGTGCTGATGAGCTGACCCCTGAGCAGTACCGCATGTGCATCCTGTCCAAAGCCATAAACGAAGCCTCGCACTCGCACATGGGAATGCTGGTCTTCAGAGAGGAAATAGAGACACACCTCCGCAAACAGGCGTACAGGACAAACAGCGAAGCTGCCGGCTGACTTCGTCTGAACCACAGACCAGCTTTATTTATTTGGCCTTAATTCCTGTCCCAGATGCAGTGCCTCTTTCAGAGCAGATATGCTTATCTTTTGTGTTCTTTCTGACATTGCTTTACTTTCACAGTTAACTTCATATGAGAAGAAAAAGCAACTGTTTCAATGCAGAGCCTCTGTTTTGTAAGAGTACTGCATTATGGAATCATTTAAAAATTGAAGTTTAGTGTTTGGTCCCAGAAGTAGTTTTGAGTTAGTTTCTACTCTGTGCTCATGCTCTGGGGCATCCTGGTTGCCTCTGGGCTGAGGGTGGGATGTGTGGTGACAATGGACAGGGAAGGAGCAGTCCGCTCCCACAGAGATGGAGACAGGTTGAGTGTGTGGACAAGGGTTCTTCACCTGCCGACCACTGAGTGAACTTCCTTGGTTTTTAAACGAAGATCTTTGGTCAGTTGCTTAAAGAATTTCTTTTTTTTCACTGAAACAGAGGCTAATTAAGTGACACATCTGAAATTCCCAGCCAGTCAAGAGAAGACAGAAGTTAAAACCCCTTAACTTCATGTTACTTAGTCCCCTGAATGTCTGCTTTTGAACAAATGGGTTACAGTAGAATGTACTCAGATTAGAATCTATGACTTGATTCAAAATATGAAGTGTTATCTGTCATTATGTTCAGGATTAGAAGTCAGAGTTGCTGTAGCCTGTTTTGAAATCACCATGGAAACATCACTGACAGACATTTATGTGTATTGGAACACAAGACACTAGTAGTGTGTGGGAACCTCAGTGTACATGAGCCAGGGCTGCCAGAGCCTCCTCGTGGTGGATGGTGCAGAGTAGATGAGCATAGCATGGCACTCTGTGGCTTTGCTTTGTATTGTTTCATTTAGCATGGGCCCATATGTATTCACTGTTCATTTTTTCCTAATATGTTATATGCTCCACCTGTATTTGCACTATTATAATACTTTGAGTTGAGAGTGTTTCACTGAAGGGAGAAAAAAGAAATTTAATGAGGGATACCATAAGATCACACTGATTTGAGAAAAAAGGAGGAGAGGGAAGGTAGTGCTAATGGAAATCTAAACTATAGAAAATTTTAGAGATATATATCACTTGCAGATAGAAGAATGATTTGAGGTATAATACATGAGATAAGATAAATAATAAATTATATTCGGATAGGACTATACCATGTTATTTATCACACATCTTTTACCCTGGGATCAATTACTAGATCCAGAAATTGGAGATGGTTTGAAACGTGTGGGCATGCATAGATTTTTGAAACCTTGGCTTTTTTTTTTTGGAGAGAAGGGGAGAGAGAGAATCATCCACTTGTTGCTTACTTTAGTTGTACATTGCCTCTTGTACGTGCCTTGACCAGGGGATTGGCCTGGTTACCTCAGGCTCAAGTAGAGCCAGTGACCTCGGGTTTTGAACTGGGTGACCTCAGCATTCTAGGTTGACACTCCATCCACTTCGTCACCACCAGTTCGGCAAACATTTGGCTTTTAAAAAGGGACCTATGTTGTATTCTTTCTATTTGTACATAAACCTCTGAAAAATCACAGAAGAAAAATCATTACTCTTTTGGCTCAGTAAATCATACCATCTGAAATATATATTATAAATTTCAAATTTCTTGGTGCTACATGAATTCAATTTTGTAATAACTCTTACTAATTATTATAAGTTTTAAGTTGGGGTAGCACTTAGTCTTGTTTTAAGATATGAAATGACTGTGCAAAATTATTCAGATTATTGTCTCCTTTTATATACAAGTATTTATTATGAAGGACAGTGAAAGTAAAAGAACCTAATTATTTGCAAAGGTAAGTTTCAGCTTGTTTTCTGACAGGATCAAATGACTTTATCTTTATTCCTGTTTTAATATTAATTTTAATTAACTAGCTGTTAATTTAAAGATGGAAGCTAAGCAGTGGAAATAGTACTATGTTTTTGGCATTAAACAGTACCAATAAAATATTTTATTACCAAAAATTAAATGAAAATGTAATAAATTAATTTTTTTCTGTTGTAAAATAGCATAAGTACAGAAATGTGTGCAGCTCTAATTGTGTACTTTAAAGAATAGTAAAGCAGACACTAAATCACCAGCTACCCAGATTAAGAAACAGAATGTTACCAATGAAAATCTTTCTGTGTGTCCCTTCTTGGTCACATCGCATTGCTCTGTCACTGTCCTGGTTTTTGTGGTAATTTTTCACTTGTTTTCCTTCTTAGTTTTCCCAACTGTGTGTGCATATCTACCCAATGGACTATTTAGTTTGCCTGTTTTTAATTTAAGTACATATTATTTCAGTATATCTTTTAAACTTTAATTCAGTATTATGTTTTCGAGGTTTACTCATGTTATTCTAAAAATTAATTGTTATTGTTGACTAGTATTCCACTGTGTGAACATGGTCATGCACTGCATAATGACCTTTTGGTCAATGACAGACTGTCTATATGACAGTAGTCCCATGATTATAATGGCGCTGACAAACCCTGTTACCTTATGATGTCTAAACATCAGAATCATTGTCTTGAGGACTAAGGAGCACGTCATCGCCTTTTTGTATCAAATTTATTAGGATGACATGGTTCACAGAACCATACAGGTTTCAAGTGTACAACCCAAGAAAACATCATCTGCACACGCATGGTGCACCCATCGGCCCAAGCCAATGTGCTGCATCTAGGAAAGTGTAAGAAACTAAGACAAATGGTGTAATTTTTTAAAAGAAAGTTTAAAAAGTTAAGTTTTATTTTCTTTGGTTAGAATAAGAGAGGGTCCTAAGTCTCTATGGTTAATTCCAATTTTTATTGTTGAAAGTATGAGTATGTTATTTACCCATGTGTTCTGTGTACTGTGTATTAAAATGGGAAGTACTGTTTACTTAACTACCTCACATGTATTAGGCATACTAAGTTAAATTATATGAATTGTTTCTCAATCTTATTAAAAGCTTAAAAATTTGGACTTATATGCACCACAAGTATGATAGCATTTTATTCTACCACAGTTTGGTAAACCAGAAAACAAAGTTAAGTACTTGGATCTGGTCAGTCAGTGCTCTTTGTGTGGCTCCTGTTTTAATAGAAGTGGATGAGTAAGCCCTGGCCGGTTGGCTCAGCGGTAGAGCGTCGGCCTAGCGTGCGGGGGACCCGGGTTCGATTCCCGGCCAGGGCACATAGGAGAAGCGCCCATTTGCTTCTCCACCCCTCCGCCGCGCTTTCCTCTCTGTCTCTCTCTTCCCCTCCCGCAGCCAAGGCTCCATTGGAGCAAAGATGGCCCGGGCGCTGGGCATGGCTCTGTGGCCTCTGCCTCAGGCGCTAGAGTGGCTCTGGTCGCAATATGGCGACGCCCAGGATGGGCAGAGCATCGCCCCCTGGTGGGCAGAGCGTCGCCCCCTGGTGGGCAGAGCGTCGCCCCTGGTGGGCGTGCCGGGTGGATCCCGGTCGGGCGCATGCGGGAGTCTGTCTGACTGTCTCTCCCTGTTTCCAGCTTCAGAAAAAAGAAAAAAAAAAAAAAAAAAAAAAAAAAAAAAAGAAGTGGATGAGTAATCAACTATTTCAAAAGGTCCAAGGATTGTTTTTAGGTATTTTAGTTATGACCATATTGTAGAGATCGATCATGGTACTAAAATAGAAATAAGACCGTTTTGGGGGGTGGGGGTGGGATGTCATTAAATTTGAGACTGTAGAGCCACATTTAAAATACCTCAGGCTAATTACTGTTAATTTTTTGTGTTGAACTTAAAAGCTTTGCCAGTGAGGTTAGACTAATTGGATTGTAATTGGAGAACAGTGTAGACTTTTCGCTTGTAATAAAACATTAGGTTCATTTTTAGAAGTAATAGAGCTTCCATTTTGAAAATTTAGTATTAAGGTCTTGGAATATGAATGAATACAATTTGTCATTTGTACAGTATTACCTATTTTGCTCCTAACATTTTAATTAACTACTGGAAATCCTTAACCAATTGCAGTGGTTTCTAGGGGGGAAAATGCCATGAAAACCCCCATTTATTTTTCCTCTTCATTTTCAAAATGATTTTGGTTGTTTTGATTAGAGTCTGTGCTAATATTCTTTTTGTACCACAGCCCATTTGAATACAGCTGAACTTAAAAAAAAAAAGATTAATTGACAGGATCTCATTTTTAATGAACTTAAAATAGCAAAACCACTATTTTCTTCCCCAAACCTGTAGGAAATAGCTTTTGCCAAAGTGAGGGAGTAGGATACTGTCAATATTTCACCTTGTTCTATAGGAGTGATGTGGTTTGTAGAGGCATTGTTTCTGTTCCCACCCCCTTTGCCCCCTCCACACCCCCTACCGCCTTTCCCTGGCTGCCACCACACTGTTGTCTGTGTCTGTGTGTTATTTATTTATATAGAGAATTTATTTTTGCTTATTCCCTTCACCTTCTCTCACCCAGCCCTCCTAATTCCCCTCCGTCTGACAGCTGTCAGCCTGTTCCCTGTAACCCTGCCTCTGTTTCTACTTCTTTCTTCAGTTTATTGTGTTCATTAGATTACACATGTAAGTGAGATCATGTGGTATTTGTCTTTCTCTGCCTGACTGACTTCACTTAGAATAATCTCCAGGTCCATCCATGCTGTGTTAAACCAACTGTTCTCAAAATGTGTATTGAAACCCCACTCTATGATTAGTTAGCCCATTCTAGACACTCAGGGCCATAGTGAACAAAACTACTGGAGCTCCTGTTGTAGTTCTGGAGACAGAGCTGTAGCACAGTACATTCCTCGCATGTCTGTGGTGGTGCTTGTGTGACCACGCCTGCGCTGCCAGACCTAGAGAAGCACAGCACGTAAACCATGTTTAGTGCATCACACTTGATATTGATGATGAACAACTGTGTTACCGGGTTATAGATATACTACACTTCTGTAATTTTAGAGTGTGCTCTTATGAAAAAAAAAGTGTGTGGTATTACGTTGGCAGCAGCCTCACAGACCTGTTCACTGCTGCTCCTGACCACATCACTTTCTCTTGTGCTTGATTTCATCCCATGTTGTTTTATAAATGTGGTGTAGCCCACATGTGCAGTATATACAGTCTACAGAAGCACACAGTGATGTCCTCGGCATTTTCACTCACTCACCACCCCCTCACTGACTCACTGAGAACAACTCCAGTCCTGCAGGCTCTATCCGTGGTAAGTGACTTGTACAGGGATTTCATTTTTATCCTTTATAGCACACCTTTACTGTGTTCAGATACATATGTACTTACCATGGTATTAAAGTTGTCTACAGGATTCAGTACAGGAACTTGCTGCACACGTGTGTAACCTGGGAGCAATAGGCTATACCATGTAACCTGAGTTTGTTTTAGGCTAACCATCTAGGCTTGTATAAGTGCACTCTTGCCTAATGACTCATTTCTCAAAATATATCTCATCATTAAGCAATGTGTAACTGTATATACTACAATATTTATTAATTCTACTGTTCATAGATATTTGGATTGTTTGTAGTTTTTTTTGTTTGCTTTTGCTGTTATAAGCAGTGTTGTCATAAATACTGTTTTACATGTCTCTTACAAGTGTGCAAGAGTTTCTCCAGGAGTCACGGCACTGGGCCATTCATTGTGTGCACATTCAACTCACTTTCTAGAGTAGATCGACCACATCCACACTGTGAAAGAGTTCACTTTGCATTCTTGGCAATACTTAATTTTGTCAGGTTTATTAATTCTTGCTAATAGCAGGTTTAGGCATGAATTATAATTTGCTTTTCCAGTCTTTTTGCCCATTTTTAGCAGTTCATAGAAATATTTCATGTATTCCGGATATAATTTCTTGTTGGTTACATATTTGCAAACACCTTCTCCCAGGATGTGATTTGTCTTCCCTTTACTACCCCCACCCCCTTCCGCTGGTAACCTCGATTACTGCTGTCTGTGTCTGTAAGTTTTTTATATCCCACATTTGAGTAAAATCATATGGTTCTTAGTTTTTTCTGACTTATTTCACTTAGCATGATATTCTCAAGGTCCAACTATGTTGTTATAAATGTCACTATGTCACTGTTTCTTATGGCTGAGTAGTATTCCATTTTATATATGTACCACATCTGTGTGTGTGTGAGACAGAGAAAGAGACAGAAAGAGGGACAGACAGGAAAGGAAAGAGATGAGAAGCATCAATTCTTCGTTGTAGTACTTTAGTTGTTCATTGATTGCTTTCTCACATGTGCCTTGACTGGGGGCCTACAGCAGAGTGAGTGATCCCTTGCTCAAGCCAGTGACCTTGGGTCCAAGCTGCTGAGCTTTGCTCAAGCCAGATGAGCCCACACTCAAGCCAGCAACCTAAGGGTTTTGAACCTGGGTCCTCTGCGTCCCACTCCGATGCTTTATTCACTGCACCACTGCCTGGTCAGGCTGTACCACATCTTCTTTAAACAATCCTCTATCAAGAGACACTTTGGTTGTTTTCATGCTGCGATGACCATGGGGGTGCATGTGTCTTTGTGAGTAAATATGATCTGAATACCTCAAACATATCTCTGCGTTTCCTGGTTAGGTCTTTAACCTAAGTAGAAGAGATCTTTGTGAGTCTAACGATTGTGTTTTACTTCATTCCAGCATCACCTTACTATATGGTCCATATTTTACCCACTAATCTGCCAAACCACTCTCATCTGTCAGATGTCCATCCATTCACAGGTCTGATGTGGATCTTCATCTGTTCAATCAGGCTTTCTGTCTATCATCATGCCGTTAGATTACAGTCTAGATTACTGTAACTTGACACAAGTTGTTATCTCTGAGAGTTAGTCCACTTGCCATGTTCCTAAAGATTGTCTATTTAAAACCTAGATACTTTCATGTATATTTTAGAATAAACTTGTTAATTTTCACAAAAAACCTTTATGAATTTGATTGGAAATTCAGTGAATCTATAGGGTCACTTTGGGGAAAATTCATATCCTTTCTGCTATAGAGTTTTCCAATCCTTGATCATGACCCATCTCTATAGGTCTCATTGTCTTCAGTTAAGTTTTATACTTTTTACACAGTGGCCTTAAGAATCATTTTTAGATTTTTCCTAGATACATTTTATTTTTGATGCCATTGTAACTATCTCTTATTTATTTATTTATTTATTTGTATTTTTCTGAAGCTGGAAACGGGGAGAGACAGTCAGACAGACTCCCACATGCGCCCGACCGGGATCCATCCGGCACGCCCACCAGGGGCGACGCTCTGCCCACCAGGGGGCGATGCTCTGCCACGACCAGAGCCACTCTAGCGCCTGGGGCAGAGGCCAAGGAGCCATCCCCAGCGCCCGGGCCATCCTTGCTCCAATGGAGCCTTGGCTGCGGGAGGGGAAGAGAGAGACAGAGAGGAAGGAGGGGGGGGTGAAGCAAATGGGCGCTTCTCCTATGTGCCCTGGCCGGGAATCGAACCCGGGTCCCCCGCACGCCAGGCCGACGCTCTACCGCTGAGCCAACCGGCCAGGGCAAGTTTGAAATCTTAGAAGAAAGATACAGAGTTGTTTGCAGTATACTCTTATTACCTGTGTAATATGAACAGGACCTATAGTGATAGCCTCTCTTTTGTTTCTGATATTATTTACTTGTGCTTTTTTTATTAGCTGTGCCAGAGGTTGACAAATTTTTTTCAGTCCTTTCAAATAACTGGCCTCTACAAGCCACGTATGACAGAGCCAATTGCTTCACATACTCTTAACATGGTATTTTCAATGTTTTTGCTTAAATTTTTTAATTCCTGTTGGGTATATAGAATTGGGCAAAAGTAGGCTTATAGCTGTTCATATAACAATACAATAATTAATAAATAAGAATGCAAGAATAAACTGTGTTTCACATACAGCAGTGAGCCTACTTGTGCCCACTCCTAAGTAGAGTTATTTGATTGGTTTTATTTTATTATCAAGGAAGTGATGTCAGTTACCTTTTCATATGCTTATTGGCCATATATCTTCTTTTGTGAAATGCATGTTAAAATATTTTTTTTGTTTTTTAGCTCCCTTTTTATTTTATTTACTTACACTTATTTATTTTTATTTATTCATTTATTTATTTTGACAGAGACAGAGAGAGGGATGACAGGGATAGACAGGGAGAGAGATGAGAAGCATCAATTCTTCGTTGCGACACCTTAGTTGTTCATTGATTGCTTTCTCATATGTGCCTTGACCAGGGGCTACAGCAGAGTGAGTGACTCCTTGTTCAAGCCAAGCCAGTGACCTTGGGCTCAAGCCAGCAACCTTAGGCTTCAAGCCAGCAACCTTTGGGCTCAAGCCAGAGACCATGGGGTCATGTCTGTGATCCCATGCTCAAGCCAGTAACCCCATGCTCAAGTTGGTGAGTGTGTGCTCAAGCTGTATGAGCCCACACTCAAGCTAGGACCTCAAGTTTTGAACCTGGGTCCTCTGTGTTCCAGGCCGACGCTCTATCCACTGCACCACTGCCTGCTCAGGCTTTTTTAAAAAAAGTTAATCCCAGAAGTTACTTCTGTATTCTAGATGTGAGTCTTTTGTCAGATTTAGATATTGCAAATATCTTCTACCAGGCAGGAGAGTATAATTGGTTCTTTTTGTTTTTGTTTTTGTATTTTTCTGAAGCTGGAAACGGGGAGAGACAGTCAGACAGACTCCCCGCATACGCCTGACCGGGATCCACCCGGCACCCACCAGGGGCGACGCTCTGCCCACCAGGGGGCGATGCTCTGCCCCTCCGGGGCGTCGCTCTGCCACAACCAGAGCCACTCTAGCGCCTGGGGCAGAGGCCATGGAGCCATCCCCAGCACCCGGGCCATCTTTGCTCCAATGGAGCCTTGGCTGCAGGAGGGGAAGACAGAGACAGAGAGGAAGGAGGGGGGGTGGAGAAGCAAATGGGCACTTCTCCTATGTGCCCTGGCCGGGAATCGAACCCGGGTCCCCCGCACGCCAGGCCGACGCTCTATCGCTGAGCCAACCGGCCAGGGCCTATAGTTGGTTCTCTTAATGTTATCTGTTAATAAACAAAAGTTCCTAATTTTAATAACGTATACTTTATCAATTTTCTTTCTTTTATGGCTAGTGATTTTGGTGTCCAATTTTTTTAAAAAGTAAAAATTTTTATATTTTCTTTTAGACATTTTACTGCCTGCCTTTAATATTTGGATCTGTGGGCCCTGGCCGGTTGGCTCAGCGGTAGAGCGTCAGCCTGGCGTGCAGGGGACCCGGGTTCGGTTTCCGGCCAGGGCACACAGGAGAAGCGCCCATTTGCTTCTCCACACACACCCCCCGCCTCCTTCCTCTCTGTCTCTCTCTTCCCCTCCCGCAGCCGAGGCTCCATTGGAGCAAAGATGGCCCGGGCGCTGGGGATGGTTCCTTGGCCTCTGCCCCAGGTGCTAGAGTGGCTCTGGTCGCGGCAGAGCGATGCCCTGGAGGGGCAGAGCATCACCCCCTGGTGGGCAGAGCGTTGCCCCTGGTGGGCGTGCCGGGTGGATCCCGGTCCGGCCCATGTGGGAGTCTGTCTGTCTGTCTCTCCCCATTTCCAGCTTCAGAAAAATACAAATATATATATATATTTGTATATTTGGATTTGTGATATATCTGAAAGTGATTTTTGTATATAGTATGCAGCAGGAGCCAAATTCATCCTCTAGAAGTTTTTTAGTAACAATTTGCTATGAGCAAAATCCATTTTGGTGTGTAAATATCTTTATCTTATTTTAAAATATGTTTGAAGGATATAGAATTCTAGATTGGGGTTACTCTCAGACCCGGGCTGATGTCACTTGTTTTCTGGCGTCAACTCTTTGTGTTGTGAGTGAGCTATCAACTCCACAGTTGTTTCATAGGTAATCACTTATTTTTTTTTTTATCTCTGTTCTGTGTCATTTGACTTATAGGTGTGCAGATTTATTTTTTTCTGATCCTGCTTGAGATTCTCTGGGCTCCTTAGATTGTTGCCTTTCATCGATTTTGAAAGATTCTCGGCTATTAACATTTTCATTTCTGCCTCATTCTCCCTCTCCCTGATAACACATGTTAAACGTGTATCCTTCATGCCTCTCAACCTGTTTCACTTTTCCCAGTCTTTATCTCTGTTACATTCCTGCAATTTCTTCATAATTATGACCAAATGGATTTGGGAAAGAAACTTTATTTGGTTATTCTAGAAATGAAAATGAATTTTTGAAATCCAACAGGTGGGTTTAACAAATTAGACACAGCTAAGGGAAGACATTTTTTAAACTAAAATATAGATGTGGGGAAAACAGCTGTGTTAGGCTTGCTTGCTGGCTCCCCACCTGCAAGCACTGGGCACAGTCAGTGCAGGAGCGCATGGGGGAGACTCACGTGTGTCTCTGAAAGCTCTGGTACTCTCCCAGATCACTCTCCGCCACGGTGAGGTGCAGTTCCTTGATCCCCTCCGCTGCCACTGTATGGGGCAGTTTTCCTGATCCCTTGCCCTTCACTGCGAAAAGTTTTCCTTTGCTTATTTGCTCACCTGACTCTGTGAGCCTCCAGTAAACAGGAATGGCCTGATACTTTCCAGCTCCACCGTTCCTCTACCGTCTCCCCAAATCCAGTATGAACCAGCCTGGCCTCAGCCACCAGCATTACAGGAGATCAGAACCTTTGCTTCGACAGGGTAACTTAGGGACAGTGCCACTTTAGGGCAACAATAAACTTGATCTTGGCTGGACTTTTTTTTCTTTTTACCACTGTGATCTGTGCTACAAAACTTAAGGAAATTCACTGAGTTGTGATTGCAAATTATTAGAGTTAAAATTTTCCTCATCTTCAGGCTGAGGGTAAATACAGGTTTGTGGAGTGTTTTATTTCAGATTCACTGTGATGCAGAGAGGTGTCAGCTTTGTGGACAAGGTCTCCTTTCTGACCCTTCTTCTGAAGCAAGCCCTGGACTTTCTTCCCTGCCCCACTGTAGACTTGGAAGTGGAAGCTCAGGGTCTCCGTCCTCTGGGCAGAAGCTGGCCTCAGTGCTTCCCTAACCCTCTGGGCTCCTGCCTTCATGGGGACGGTTTCAGTTTTGCATAACTTTGTTAGCAGGTTTCAGCAGGCGAGCACTTTGTCCTTCATGCTGCAAGAGGTGGACAGGAGCTCGGCTCATCTTCTAGACCTCGCTTCCTCCACAGGGGCTGCTGATCTGCACCTGAAGCTCTGCTGTGTGGGGGTATCTTTGTGGGGTTCAGCAGCTCTTCACCTTCCTCACAGCGTCATGGCTTCCTTTTTGGAAATTAAGCTAGAAATTGTGTTGTCAGAATCTGAGGTTACCAGCCTGGAGGTGAGTTTCTCATTTAGAAAGTAGTTTTGAATCTGAAATTTGTGTAAATGTATGGAATGGTTAAAAACATGTTACTGGCCCTGGCCGGTTGGCTCAGCGGTAGAGCGTCGGCCTAGCGTGCGGAGGACCCGGGTTCGATTCCCGGCCAGGGCACATAGGAGAAGCGCCCATTTGCTTCTCCACCCCTCCGCCGCGCTTTCCTCTCTGTCTCTCTCTTCCCCTCCCGCAGCCAAGGCTCCATTGGAGCAAAGATGGCCCGGGCGCTGGGGATGGCTCTGTGGCCTCTGCCTCAGGCGCTAGAGTGGCTCTGGTCGCAACATGGCGACGCCCAGGATGGGCAGAGCATCGCCCCATGGTGGGCGTGCCGGGTGGATCCCGGTCGGGCGCATGCGGGAGTCTGTCTGACTATCTCTCCCTGTTTCCAGCTTCAGAAAAATGCAAAAAAAAAACAAACATGTTACTCTTTGGTAATGTTAGAATATGTGTGTGTTGCTGTTCCTTTGAGGAGGGCACTTAAAATCTTGCTTCCCTTTCCCCAAAAGGTTCTGCTCTGCAGGAGGAACAGCATTGTGTAAATAGAGGGACCACTGCACGTGCTCAGCTCACAGTGCCTGCTTCCAAGGGACCAGGTGCCTGCTCCGTGCCTTCTGTCATTGCAGCCACCCTGCGAGAGAGAGCAGCAGCCGTTCGAATCATGAGACAATGTAAGGAAACAGGATGTCCCAGGGTACCCAACTGGGAGTTGGAAGCTAGAAATCGAACCTTCTTACACTTAGCCTGTTTTGCCTCCCCTAAGGAATCTAAACACCTATGTCATATACAGGTGTAGTAGATGACTTCACGTCTTAGCTTTGTCACAGAAGGCTCTGTGGCCTTCAGTGAGATCCTTAGCTTCTCTTCCAGTCACATCCGATCTGTGACATAAATTTGTTTCTGAAATGTATGGCAAGTGAAAGGTAGCATTCAGTCATCATGCGATGTTATTAGGAACTGCACACCATGCTGGTCACTAGCCACACAGCTCACAAGTGGCTCCTTCCCAGAAAGAGCCAAGATCTAGCGCATGAGACAGATGCCAGCAATGCAGTGGAAGGAAGGTGGGGCCTGGACAAGCTCAGTGCTTCCCCAGGAAGACGTAGGAGGCTCTCCCATAGTGTGTGTGGGAACAAGGAGGTACAGACTGTGGCGTGTTGAGTGTACTGTGCCAGAGAGATAGGGTACCCAGGAGAAGTGGGCTGTGAGGGTGAGCAGGAGCTAGTTCCTATAGAGCCTCACCTGCTGGAAGAACTCCTCAGGCTTGCCTGAGTCCCCGTTTCCCACTCAGCAGGTGTACAGTGGGCCTGAGCATCAATTCCAGAAAGGTCCCAGTGCCGCTCCTGCTGGTCTGGGACCCACACCCAGAGCATGGCCTGGAGGGACTGCCCTAGGGGTGAGCGGGAGAGCTCCAGCCAAGCAAGCTCACTGTCCACTTGCAGCTCAAGCTCCGTGTCCAAGACAGACCCAAATGAGCTGTCCATTCTCAGACGAAACAGGAAGAGACTTCCAAAATTAACTTTATCAAGAAATTAAGGATGCCATTGAATTTAAAGACTTAATAAGTGGTATCATTTATCCAAAACTTATACTTGTAGGTGTCCTCATTTGCTCCAAAAACCTGAGCACCTATTGTGTGCTGTCCACTCCAGAGGCCCTGGGGGAAGGAGGCAGCCTTCTGTCCAGTGCTGTCTGATGCTATTTAAACATGCAACCACAGCTGGCCTGACTACGTCTCAGTGCCCAGTACCTGTATGTAACTAATAGCTATTAGCCTGGACAGTGCAGCTGCAGAACAAGCCCTCTCTACAGGAAGTCCCCTGTTAGGCAGTGCTAGTCTGGTGGGTGTGACAGGAAATGGGCTGAGCTGGCTCTAAGGAGTAGGGTAAGGTTTGGTGAGACAGGCTGGGAAGAAGCAGGTGGGAGTTTGGCTTCCGTTCTAGTCTCTTCTTTTTCTTTTAATTCTGCAGCCTCTCGTGTGCCCTTCCTAAATCCCTTTTCTTTAGTGCTCTTGAATGTAACTCATTATAACAGAAAGAGCCCCTTCTAGAACTGCGTCCTGCAAACTGCTCTTCAGAAAGATGCCAGCAGGTACCCCATTTCCCCCACCCCAGGAGAGACCCACAGTGCTCACAAATAGTTAGTTCTGATGTGTCCTGCAGTAGAGCAACCTTTACAATCCTGTTTAAGTTGGGGTTCCCAAACTTGCATGACCATGTCACACAAGCAGCTTTTAACATCTTTTGGGATCATACTTTGAGGAAAGCAGGACAGGAACAGGCCACCTGAATAATTTTTGTTTTGCATTATTTATCTGAAAAGCCCTTTGTCAAAATGTGTCATGTGGATGACAGCTACTCCTAAAAAACCGTGGTGGGTCCGGCAGTCTTGCCGGCCACCAGCACCGGGCTGTGCAGTCTCACTGGCTGCGCACAGAGCAGGCACGTAGGGGAGCAACATGTTCTTTATTGATGCAAGTGTGTCCAGTCACTCAACAACTGACATGCTGCGTCACAGTACAGCTCTACACTTACAGTTCTTCGAAAAATACCAAAACATCATAGTTAGGAAATGTATCCAACTGGGAAGATGAGGTGGCAAACACAATATGCCAGGTATGAGGACCCAGTGATGTGTGCATGATGGAAAAGTTCCTTGGCACAGGTACAGAAGATGTCCTAACAGCATATTCCAAATATATACTCTCAAGTTTTAAGCCTTTATCTCAAATACATAAAGCATTATGTACTATCAGTATACAATATGTACTATCTGAAACATCTGAAAAGTACAAAAACACTGTGACAATACAGTGTAAATATTCTTGCTCCACCTAGAGCTAACGGTGACGTCCACAGCACCTCGTATCACCAGACACCTCCGTCCTGAGGCCGCGTCCGCACATCTCCGGGCCTCCCAGGTGCTGTGGGAAATACCTCGTGGGGCCCACTGGAGGCATCCAAGGAGACGGGGTGCACAGCAGTGCAAGCCCACTGTGAGGAAGGTGGAGTCAGCATGGAGGGCCCACCTCCCACTTCCCAGGTAGCTGGACGTCGCCATCCCACAATGAGGAAGTCAGGAATGGAGTGTGCTCCTTGAGTTTGGGGGTGGAAAACACCTCCAAGGGACAGGCAGCTGTGTGTGCACAGGGCTCCGGCAGGTGCTGGCCTGGCTGGTTTCCTGTCTCAGATGCAATTAGGGGAGGAGGCAGCTGTCCACTGGACACTGGTTCATGCGTGGTTCTTTCCACTTGGTGGTTGGGTTTCAAAAATGGCTTAACTGTCCCCACCCTAAGTCTATTTAGTTTGCTCTTCATTACAGCTAAGTGTGTCTCTCAGTGACAGCCTGGAAAACTGCCCCTGCCTTACATCATTTTAGGTTTTCTGTATTCCTAGAATGCAGCTGATGATTTACCAGACATATTCCAACAGAAAAATGTGCTGCCAGGTGTCCCGTGGCCCCTCTCAACCCCATAGATCCCTGACAAAGGAAAAGAAAAATGTGAACTTGGGAAAGCCTGCACTCTGCAGTTTGCCTCCAGTAGTGTGCACAGGAGACCTCCTGCCTCCCGAAGCCTTACTGGAACCTGGGCCTCCCTGGCGCAGGCTTTGTGGGCAGGTGCCTGCAGTCCAAGGGGAGCTGGCACAGCGCCTCCTACAGCACACAGCCAGAGTGGCAGGAGGCGGCCCCCAGCCCCCTAAGGCACTAGCCCGACAGACACTGGCTGGAAGGGCTTCCAAGCAGGCAGGGTACACATTGGTTTTGGTTGGGTTTTTTTATATATTTTTTCATAAGATGTGAATATAATCAAAAGTAGAAAATAAAAATCTACATTTCATTAAGACCAAGATTTTATCATGGATGCCATCTCCCGTGACACTCTTTCCCCACCCTCCCCGAACCAGGGCACTGCCCTGTTACTTAAAATAAACAAACAAAACTCTGTGCCAAAGGCTGATGCATGAAATAATTACCATTTTCCCCCGGTAAAAGTTATATACAAAATTGACCCCAACCAGTGAGGCCACCTCGTCTCAACCCAGGTCAAGATTAAAGCTTGGTCCATGTGTGTGCTTCATCCACGTCTGCAGCCGCCTCCACACCTTCAGGCTCTGTTGAGGAGAGTGGTCCTAGAGGTCGACAGGGCACCGCAGTCAGTGTGAGCACGCAGACTGCAGGCCCAGCTATCGGGAGAGGCCCGCTTTCCAGGAACCAGCGGCCACAGTCAGCCCCCAGGCCCCGGCCTCCTTCCCAGAGGGAGCTGCACCGGGGTCCCTGCTTTCCCCGGGCTGCCTTTTGGAAGGATGGACTTAGTTCTCCCCCTTTCTCACGTAGAGCTGGTCTGGGGGACTCCCAGGCTGGCCCCTCTCACCCCTACCTCAGGGTCTTCCAGCTGTCCTTTTCCATGTGGTTTTCGGGACCTTCATTCTCAAAGGAGGCGATGAAGAGCGCTGGGAGACACAGGGCCCTCAGCACTGTGTCCATGTGCAGTCAGCCCACCACCGGGTCAGGTATCCCTTCTCACCCTCACTCCAGGGCACAGCTAGGCTAGCAAGGAACTCCCGGACCAAGGGAACAGTGCCCTCTGGCCTGGGCTCGTCCACACGTTGCTGTGTGCGGTTCCAGCCTCATTAGGCCCTGGGCTCCCTGTGACTGAGAAGCTGCCTGGCTCTCTCAGGAGGACTTGGGGTCTGGTCTCCTTTTGACTCTATCTTTCATGTGAACTGCCCACACCCCACTCTCACAAACTCCCCGTCAGTTGAGCTTCCCTGTGTAACATGAGGCCCTGGGTGAGGGGAGTCTGGGGACGTGGACTACATGGGGGCGGCCTCACCTTCCTCACTGTAGATGGGTGCCGTAAGCAGGTAACTCTGAACCTTCTTGTCCTTTTCAAAGGGACACTCCACCTGTGTCCATGTCCTGAACTCGTGGATCTGTCTGGAGATCTCCCAGAATTTCTGAAGAGCCACAGAACAAGCTGGGTGTTCACTTGCCACCTTAAGCTAGAAGACTGGTGAGTGATAGGGCTGTGTATTCTGGGGTCTGCTGCTCAGCCCCTGGTCCCAGCAACAAGACAGTGGCCCTGCCCAGCTGGCTTCATGGCCATGGAAGCACTTGTCAGAGCCAGCAGGTGTTCCAGGACATACTTTCCCGCCCTCGACTTGGGCCATCGTGATGGCAGCAGTCTTTGTCTCCCCCCCGTCAGCTCAGGGACCCCAATAGGGCCCCATCTGTGACCCAAGGCTGAAGCAGGCATGTCAGCCAGCAAAGTACCACTACCCAGGACACTGCGATCTCACTCTGGGTCCTGGGTGGGAATACGTAACTCCCACCCCTTACCTGTGTGAGGTGAACACTGAACCACCTAGCTCCCCTACGCCACCCCTGTCACCTTTGTCCTACCCTCCTGCCCTTGGCCAGACAGGTCTCCACTTCCATCTGGAATTCTGTTGCCTCCTCCTCCCTGCTTCTGTCCCTCCTGCCTGAAGCTTTCCTGATTCCCACACCCCCAGAGGTGGCTCCTTTGTTTCCACGTGGGGTCAGTGTTGGGACCAGTGTCCTGGGAGGAATGTATGTTCCCTGTGGTTCCGAGCCCTATAACCAGATCACCCACCCAGGAGGGTAGGGCCAACCTTACACCTCAAGATCAAATAGTATGACCCACCTTGGAACCATCAGTCCTAAAGACCTTTTGCCACAGGGCATGGTCTTGCTGCTTGCCCAGCCCTGAAGGAGTCCCCTGCCCTGTGCTCCTCTCCTGGCCTGGCCCCTCCCCTCAGATTGCTGTGGGGCAGAGCTCACCTTGAAGTTGATATGCCCATTGGGCAGATGGGTGGCGTGAATTTTGTGCAGGAAGTAGATGTCTTTAACGAAGAGGTTGAACACAGGAATAACAATCTTCTCCCGGCTGCTGTTAGCCATCTGGGACCTCTGGGTGGCCCCCTGGAGGGCCGTGCGGTAGTTGCAGAAGTTGCTAGATGGGTCCATGTGGTGCTGTGTACAGAAGGTAGGGAGCCACACATGGTGGGCAGAGCAGAAAACCAGGTGAGGGGCGTGATGTGTCCTCTCTGAGCCACTCAGGCTGTCACCCAGAAAAGGCCTTCCTTCCATAGAGCCAGGGGCGCCATGCTTAGCACAGGCCCCAGCCTTGCGGGTTTGGTCTGACGTAGCTGAGTGTCCCTGCTCTGCTGAGCCTGGTCTCCTTCCTCTCAAAACCTTCCCTCATTCCTCTGCTTAGACCAACACCTCCCAAAACTGACCAGCTCCACAGACACATGTTGCAAAAAAAATGGATTTTGTCATCAAACATATCTGGGCAAGGCTACACAGGAACTCCCCTGTCAGCCTCAGGACCACCCAGATGACCTAGTGCCACGGAAAGTTGGGCCAGGGTCAGGTCCCATTGCTGTTCAGTCAGCAGCAACCAGTGCAGGACTTGTGAGCCCGCCTTTGTCAACTCTCTACCGACTACTCCCCAGAGCTTGCTCTAGGCGAAGCCTGATGACGAAAGTCAGGGCTGAGGAGAGTTCAAACATCTGGCCTTCCAGCATGACCAGGTCAGGCAGGCTGCACAGCCCAACACCAGCCAGCACTGTGGACAGCAGGTCCTGGCAAGGGGCACAGTGGGAGGGGAGGCCCGCCCTCCTCAGGCCAACACAGGGTGAGGCTGGGTGCCTACCTCCAACATGTCGAACTTGGCCGTCTTAACTTTGGACCATGTTTTCTTTAGCCGAGCCACAGGACTGAGGTTCATGCCAGCTGCAGAGGGCAGAGGATGGCGGGCAGGGTCAGGATGGGGGTCGGGTGACAGAAGCTGGTGGGAAGCCCCAGGCCCAGGCACTCACAGATGATGGCCATCATGGAGTTGAAGTTCCCGATGTTGAAGCACTCCCGGGCCACGTCAATGAAGAACTCCAGCATGCGGGTCCTGTGCTTCTTCTTCACAACCTAGAGGCGGCCGGCAGCTTCCGTGTGAGCCCCACAAGGGTTCCCCTACACCAGGCCCTGGAGGGAACCTGGTGGAGCTACGCAGGGGCCCACAGAGCTGTTGGAGCCATGGTGGGGGTACTGGCAGGCTGCAGGGGGGGGGCACGCAGCTGAGGCATCTCCAATGTCAGGCAGAGGACAGGAGGGCAGGCAGAGAGGACGGAGGGCCCCTGAATGAGCTCACAGATTGTACTGGGCACAGGGTGCACTCCGCAGATGGGGACGGGGTCAGCACTGCCAAGGCTCTGGCAATGGAGGCTTCTCATCTCCACTCTTGAGTTTCACATCTGAGTGTCTCAGGCAGCACCATGAGACTGGGGAGGAGATGGTGTCGCCCTGCCTGTGTCCACCAGCAGCGCTTACCCGGCACACCTCCGTGGCCACTAGCATGCTGAGACAGTTGAACCAGTTATCATAGGCCTCCAGGCTGTGGGTCTTGGTCAGGTCCCCTCGGCACTGGGGAGGACAAAGCAAGTCACAGGAAGCCCAAGAATGCTGCCAGTGGGTGTTGTCCAGCCCTGCCCTGCCCTGCCCTGCCCCCAAATGGAGGAACGGGAACCTCGGCCACAGGAGGAAACAAAGTGTACGGGGGCAACTGGACAGGTCCTTTGGCTAGCTTGGGTCTCTAGGAAGCCCAGGGCTAGTCTTAGAGTCCAGGCTGGCTGCCCAAGTCCCTGGGAATGTTGGGCCCCCTCCCAGCATGCATCACCCTCTGTAGCCTTCTGCTGACCCCCTGGAGCAGGTGCCGGAAGGCCAGACCCACATCCAGGGGGTCGTGAAATCAGATAACAGAGATGCTCAGGTGTGCTGGGTGGGGTCCACACCCACCATCCATGGGTTTAGGTGCCAGGCCCATCCTCCAGCTCCTCACCCTGTGCTTATCCCGAGAGTCCATGTGGGTGATGATCTGCATCAGGTCCTGGGGGTGAATGCTGCTGACCCTCTCCTGGGACAGGAGACAGTGCAGAAGTGATAAGTCCTGGGCAGGCCCCACACTTGGGTGGAGGATATGTTTGGAGCAGCAGTCAGGATTCGCCTGCAGGTGTGCTCAAGAGCCCCTCCTTGATCAGAGCACCCAGCCAGTGGGCAGGTCCTGCCAAGGCCCCCAAATGTACCCCACAGGTCTGGAAGGCCCTCCCCAGAAAGGGAGGGAACAAGGCCTCAAGGGAGGGAGGTAGAAGCCCCAGGGCAGTGGCTTCCCAGTACAGGGGACATTCCCAGCCCAGGGAAGAAGCAGGATAAGCTGACAGAGTAAGGAAAATGGCTCTTCTTTTCAAAGCCCCTTACCTCCTCCCTGGCTGATCTTCCACCCTGAGGCCACTTCAGTCCTCAATACCCTGTCCCCTCCCATTAACACAGGGATGCTGTGCTTCCTAGGACCCAAGCATCAGGAACAGAGAAACCTGCTGTTTAAGTGGACACACACCAGCCAGAGGCAGTGATCAGCTGGAAAGCAGGCTTCCCCTGATACCCCAGTCTGCCCAGCGAGAGAAATCCTGCAGTGCTTATACTGAGAAAGGTGCCAGGACCCAGCATGAGCATGAGTAGAGGCTCCCAGCCCCATCCTGGGCAGGCACACTGCACCACTGACCAGTTCGATATGAGTCAGCTGCTGGGCCAGCACTAGGGGGTCACAGCATAGGGCCAGGATATCTTTCTGAGTAGCTGGCGGCTTGCCCTTGAGGATGGGCCCTTTGTCCACAGCTGGTGTGCGGAGCTTCTCCCGAAGCTCCTGGAGTTGGCTCCGGGCAGCCAGGGACAGCAGCAGGCTCTGCATCATTTGGGCAATGGCCTTCTTCACCGTACCATTCTCCTGTTGGGTCAGGAGCAACCGAGGTGTCAGTGTGGGCCAGTAGCAAAACCACTACCTCTGGCAGGACCATCACCTCTCCACAGACATGCCTGACTTCAAACTCTAGGTCTTTCAAACCTGCCATCAGCATTTAAGCTTGACAGAGAGGGGTACAGTGCAGGCTCCTCTGAAGCCTTCCAGAGAGGGTGGCTTAGCAGGCTGTTCTATGAGAATGAGATCTGAGGACCAGAGAGGACAGCCTGAAAACCAACTTCACTGGAAGCAAAGGTGGCCAGCAAAGCTACTTCTCAGGGCTGTCCCATAGCAAGAGGGAAGAAGGCATTCAGAGGGCTTCTTCTACAGCCAGCAGCCTTCCCTCCCTGGTTGGGGGCAGACCTAGTCCTTCCTGCCAAAGCTCTCCCTAGGCTCTTTGATCCTCTGGGCAGACCGGCACTGCTGAGCACATGGAGCACCATCTTTGTCACGGTGCAGCCAGCCCAAGCTCCCTGTCGCCCTCCCAGGTTCCATCTCCACTGAAGGCACAAGCAGGCTGGGAACCAGGAAAGGTTGACAGGCTCTTCTCTCTAGGCCCCCACTCTACCCACCCAGAGCCCCAGTGAAGGTGAGGCCAGAGCTCATTCCATGTCCTCAGGCCAAGGTCTTCTCCCTGCTCAATGTCTCCCACATGCAGAGCGGAGTCTAGTCTGTGCTGCTAACATGAGAGAAATGACCAAAGGGAGTCCCCCAGCTGTCCTCCTGGGGGAGTTATAGGAAAGGGTACCACATACAGAGCTATCCCTAAGGAACCCCTCACACACATACACACACACACACACACACACACACACTCACACACCAAGGAGCTCCATCAGAGTTGCAGGAGGACCTCACCTCATCACACTGCATGATCTGGTGGGTGATGGCCTTCAGTTCGGCCATGGCCTTCTCATCCTGGAAATCATAGGGGAAGGCCTCTGTCCATTCCTTCAGCAGCTGCGCAATCTTGGCTGAGAAAGACTTCAGCATGGCCTGGGGTGGTAGGGCACAGAGTGAGGCTTGACTCACCAGAATGAGTGACAAGATGACAAGTGGTATACCAAACCCCCCAGGACCCCTGTGCTGGTGCAGGAATGACCCCTAGCTGGTCCACCTGCAGTTTTGTCATACCTGCTTTGTTTCATACTCCCTTGCAGACCCTGAGAAAGAAGATAGACCCCTGCTTAGCTAACTGGGCTCAAGAAGGACCCCTGCTTAGCTAACTGGGCTCAGATTTTAAAAAACAGCTTAGCAGCCATTTCTACACAGGGATCTCTCACCCAAGCCATGCTTCAGGGAGAAACCTACACTGATCTGCCTGCCTGCAGTATGCTTCTGCCATTTGAGCCAGCCCTTATAAAGGAGTTCCTGGAATTGTATTTCAGCCAATAGAACTGATGCATTCTCTACCCAATCAGGGCTGCTCAGCTATAGCATCTTCACCCACCAGTCAGAGCAGCTCCATTCTGACATTTTTTTGAACCAATCAGATTGTAAGGATTTGGAGTCCTCATTTGCATGAGGATGGGCCAACCTGGACAGGAGCTTCTCTATGTAAATCAGCTCCACACCTGCTTAGGAGGATATGCCTTCCCTTCCCAGTAAAGACTGGTTTCCTGGCTGGATCTGAAGCACCAGACAGCTGGCCAAAGCACCCCAGAGCTGCCTCACAGCTGTGTCATGGCTGCCTCATAGGTGTGCTGCTTCATAATTGAGCTCATCACTTCTGAACTGTTCTCAGCTGTTCTATACAATTGAGTTGCTTGCACTGAATAGTTTCTTTCCCCACGAACCCCCAAATTGGGGATTCTTGTTGGCATTAAATTGGTGCCAACAACCATCAGTTGACACCCATAAGTCAGCATTCTTTTTCACTTAAGTAAATTCATTTTTAAAAACTTGCCTCATCACTGCCATGGCATAAAAAGCTAGTTTTGTTTGCTGTAGTTACCCATCAACAAGAATGCAATGAAAAGCTAGCAAATTCACTTACAGTAAATGAGAGGCTCTTGACTGCCCCCTCAGGTAAAGCAGGTTAGCAAGTGCTGGGGAGGAACACAGACCCATGGAGGCAGCTTCCTCCCCATTTTGTGTCATTAAAGATGGTCCTGGCACCCTGCTGTGGCTCCAGGAGAGGAGAGGAGGTAGTGCCAGGTGTTTGGCTGAAGTATCCCCCTGAAATGCCCACATGGAACCACCACCACCTCTGCCCCTGGCACCTCCTGTGCTGCCACCACCACTTCTTGCCCTCCCTGATCACCTGCCCTGCCTTCCCAAACTGGGCCACTCCACCTACTGATGGCCAAAACTGCCCTCGGGGCCAGGCTCCCAGAGGACCCAATGTACCCCAGCCCTGCATCTTCCCAAGCCTCTGCTACCTCTAGCCTACCTGACTCTGGCTGCCCTAGCTCTAGCTGGTCCTTTAGTGACAGTTCCCCATGCCTGGCAGAGCCTCTCCCAGCCGGCCCCACAATCCCATTGCCACTGTTTCTGGCCAGAGTCCACTGCATGGGCATCCCAGGCTTTGCTGTTATTTCCTTCAGATGTAGCCAGGGCTCCGTTTTGAGGGTCCTGGCACTGGTCAGGAGAGCTGGCAGAGCAGTCCACTGGGGCCCTTTCTTGGGGGGGGGGTGAATGCTCACCAGCAGCAGTTACTTCCGCATTCTGGGAGGTGAGCCACACCCCAGGTATGCCAGGGGGCCAGAAATAAGCAAACCTGCCCGCCTCAGGGAGGGCCTCAGGCCAAGCTCAGCCAGACCCTGTGCTGCCTGCTGGCTCTGAGCATGCTTCTCCTGGAGCAAGGGTGACAGGGGCAGCCTCCAGTCAGCACACCTTTACCTTCTCAGACCTGGCCTCCAGCTGCTGCCTCTGCTCCACGGAGATCTGCCCCACACGGACCAGCAGGTCATGAGGGGACATGAAGACTCGGGAGCTCAAGAGAAATGTGAAAATGTATGTTCTCTGAAGAAAGGAAGAAGAGGGAGAGAGGGTGACATGAGGTCAAGCCTGGTGTAGGCCCCACGCTGCTGCTCTATCTGGCCCTGCTGGCTCCCAAGCCCAACGTCACAAGGCGGCAGCCATGGTTTCTGCGTGGTTTACTTCACCCCAGTGGTGGGATTCAAATAATTTAACAACCAGTTCTCTGCCCTAACGACCACTTTAAGTATTAAAGAAAGGTATTTATTATTTCATGCATTTAATACTTAAATAAAAATAATAAAAGAGGTACATAGAACTAGATTATAAGAAAGAGTTTTGTTTTATTTTTTGTATTTTTCTGAAGTGAGAAGTGAGGAGACAGAGACAGACTCCCTCATGCACCCAACCGGGATCCACCCGGCAAGCCCACCAGGGGGCGATGCTCTGCCCATCTGGGGCGTTGCTCTGTTGCAACCAGAGTCATTCTAGCACCTGAGGCGGAGGCCATGGAGCCAATGGAGCCTTGGCTGCAAGAGGGGAAAAGAGAGAGAAAGGAAAGGGGGAGGGGTGGAGAAGCAGTCGCTTCTCCTGTGTGCCCTGGCTGGGAATCGAACCCGGGACTTCCACACGCCCGGCCAACGTTCTACCACTGAGCCAACTGGCCAGGGCCGTAAGAAAGAGCTTTAAGATATTAATGAAAAACATTAAATAATACTTGACAAAACAAACAATAAAACTGTTAAGATATTTCCATACTGCTTCCTGATTGGCATCCTCACTTGCAATTTTTTCACCAATGGACACAATGTACATTACTATGGACTATGGACGCTTAGAATATACTGTTGCACAGATGAACATTAAAAAAGAGTAAGGAATGTAAATTTGTGATTTCCACATTGGGCGACTGCCCAGGCACCCACCTTAGAGAGAACCCTGACTACAAGTGCCATTTTAATAAGTGGTTCGCAAAACTCAACAAAAAGTTAGGTATTGGTTCTGCCGAACCTGTGTGAACTGGCTGAATCCCAAAACTGGGCCTGGCCCTTTAGACTCCTCTTCATCCCCCAGGGCCCCGCCCATAACTTGTATCGCTTGCTTGTGCCACCAGGGCTCTCTTCCCCTTTTTGGAGGCCACAGGGAAGTCATACCTCTCCCCTGATCCTCCCTCCCCAACCCAGAAGCAGTTACCCCTGGAGCCCAGATCTCCCCCACCAGTCCCCACTTTCTCAAGGCCCAGGCACTCACATCAGGGTAATGGTCCACTGTGGGGACCAGGTGCTCCATCAAGGCCTCCAGGGTCCCAGAGATGAGGCGTCCATCCTGGAAAATGAGATCCCCGGAGCCGCTGGCCACGCCTCCACACTCCCCCATGCTGGGCTGCACCAGTCCACTACAACTGGGCCCAAGTATACTGGAGAAGATGACGGATGTCTGGGGCATAGTTTCCTATGAGAGAGGAACAAGGCTGTGAGACATCCCAGGAGTCTCCCCCGGGTCCTCCTCCTGGCCTCATGGTGTGAGTGGTGTGCTATTAAGACATCAGCTGGTGTGGGCAGGCCTGCCACCGCTAGGTGTCTGATAACTGTTTCTTCATTACCTATCCATGCACACCATGCCTCCTTCCAGGCACTGGGACACACAGAGCCCTGCCTCCTGGGATTATATCACACTGGGAGAAAAAAAAAATATGGAGAAATACAATGCCAGGAGGAGAGCTTGAGCACATGAGGTGAGGGATGGGTCAAGGCAGCCTTGGGTAGGTGGCATTGAACAGGTGATGGCGTTGGCGTGGCAGCTCTCTAGGAAAAGAAAGAAATGTTCTAGGTACAAGGGACAGCAGATGCCATGGCTCTGAGGCCACTGTATGCTGAGGGATGAGCAGGGAGAGTGGTCTGAAACTAACAGGCAGGCTGACCCCCAGGGGCCAGAGTGTGGCACGTGTTTCTCTACAACAGGAAGTGTGGGAGCCCTGAGTACAGCAGTGACCTTACAGCAGTGACCTGACTCAGGGGGAAGGCCACCTTGGCTGTGATGTGGAGACCAGGTGATGGGTTTTGCCATAACTCAGGGAGACCTTGCTCAGATCAGGAAACCAAGACAAGTGGCATAGGGAAACTGAGGCAGATAATTAAATGGCCAAGCAGTTTACAGCCATCTAGTAAATCACAAAACCCCAGGTTCCCTAAACAAGGACACTGAAGATGAAATGGTTTACATGTCTCCTCCCCAACCAGAGGGAGCTTAAATCATCCTACTCACAAGAGATGGAAAACAGAAACCCAATTAGTGTGATTTGTGCCATCCACACCCAAGAACAGAGAAGTCAGAGGAATATATATCATTTGGGTATATCAGCATAAAGCTGAGAATATTCTATTGAGGACCTGCCCTAAGACCACCCCTAACTCTCAGCCTTTAAAACTCTCAAGAGGAAGGACCTCACCTGACCTGTGGTGGCGCAGCGGTTAAAGTGTCGACCTGGAACACTGAGGTATCCAGTTCAAAACCCCAGGTTTGCCTGGCCAAGGCATGTATGGGAGTTGATGCTTCCTGCTCCTCCCCCGCCCTTCTCTCTATCACTCTCACTCTCAAATAAATAAATCATAGAAAAGCAAAATTAAAAAAGAGGAAAGACCTCTCAGGAGCACGCCTGCATGATTCCCTTCCCCCTCTGCTTCCCCCTGTTGCCCCCCCGGGGTGTCACCTCTTGCTCCTGAGCTGCAAGGGCCCTTCTACTACCTCTATAACTCTCTAAATAAACTCTAAACTTTCTCTTATAACTTGAGTTCTTAACTCTGAAATGTTTTCTTTGCTGAACTCAAGAACTGAAGCCTAGCCTCGCCGCCAGCATGGTAGCAGCAGCGGAGGAGGGGAGAGGGGCTGATTTTGGAGAACGTCAAGGATGGTCTCTGGCCCGTGTGACTGATCTGCCTGGGGAAGGCATGAGGGGTGGGGTTCGAGGAGACACCTGGAACTTGTCAGGCATGTTGAATTTGAGATGCCTGTTAGACGCAGATGTCTGGGGATGGGGTGTGTCCGGGCTAAGGCTGCCCCCACCCTCGGGCTGTGTCATGGGAGCAGAGGGTTCCCACCTCGCACTGCAGCAGTGCCTGTGCTGGAAGTGCTTGTGCAGCCTGGCAGTCTGCAGCCCTATGACCCACTAGTTCCTCATTGCCTAAGGCAGCCAGCGCACCTGGTAGGGGCTGCATGGGGATTTGCCAGCCTCAGGCCTCCAAAGCTAGTGCTCCCTCTTGCTGGCCTGGTGTGGCCTGACCCCCCCACCCCTCCCCCTTACTCCAGACAGTCCCACCCTTGGGGGGCAGGTGGGCTGAGTTAGAGTGGAGGAGATAGGCCTCCCTGACTGGGCAGGGCACAGCCAGGCTATGCCCTCTCCTGTTACTGGCAAGCAGATGCCCTGCCCCAGAGCCAGCCTCCTCAGGCAGCCACATGCCCCTCCCTTGCTGGTCTGGGCACCTCCTCATGTTTAGAAGGATGGAAAGTGCACACCCCCTCCCTGGGCTCCTTGACCCTCAGTGCTTGCCGTTGATGCCGCTGTCCCAGCCCTAGCCTGCTCTCTGACCCAACCAGGGCAAGACTCTAGGCCAGTGGTAGTCAGCCTGGTCCCTACTGCCCACTAGTGGGCGTTCCAGCTTTCATGGTGGGTGGTAGCAGAGCAACCAAAGTATAAATAAAAAGATAGATTTAACTATAGTAAGTTGTTTTATAAAGATTTATTCTGCCAAATTTAGCGAAAATCCCACATAAAGTACTTGGTAAGTAATTATTATTATATGCTTTAACTTGCTGTAACTCTGCTTTATAGATTTTATAAAGTAAAGTTACTTCCCTACTTTATAAATCACCATTACTGTGGAACTGGTGGGCGGTTAGAAAATTTTACTACTAACAGAGATACAAAAGTGGGCGGTAGGTATAAAAAGGTTGACGACCCCTGCTCTAAGCCATCCTGGCCTCAGTTTCTCCACTGTGCAGAGAAAAATGTAGCCATGATTATTTTACTGCCATGAGAGATCCCGGGGCTGCTGTCCTCCAAGGAGGGCACAATGAGAACAGACTCCATCCCAAAGTACATCAACTGAGCCTCCTGGCCAAACATCTAGAGGCATCTTAGAATCCTCTGGAAATCCTTTGCAAGGAGGGCAAGAGATCAAGGCAAGTTCCTGTGAAAAGGAAGGATTGGAATATCCACAGCCCATACTCGGTGCTGCTTCTCTCCCAGACAGGGGCTAAGACTCAGAACACACCACTCTGCACACGCTTGGACCCTGCTGTGTCAGAAACCCAAGGCTGGCCCTCTGTCTGAACTCTACCAATCCTCCTGGGGTCCTGATGCCGTGTAGGCAGAGAATCACTGATCTGAGCAAACCCTGCATTCTTTAGATGTTGAAAAAGAAACTCAGTGGGAAAGAAATTGGCTGAGGAAATTCGAGGGTTTCCAAGTCCAGTACAGGTGTCACTATCTCCAGGAAGCTTCCTTGGGTTAATCCCTAGACTACTGATGCATGTGGTTAGAAATGGCCTTTACATCCTCCTGCCCAGCTGGAGCCTGGCCCATGATGCTCAGTAACCATTTGTGAAGTGAAATGGCCCAGTTGGGCTTCCCAGGCACATCCACACCCTCAGTTGCTCTGCTGCGCCTTCACTGGCTCCCGGGCCACCTGAGCCCCAGCACCTCACTGGACACCCATGTGCTGCGGGCTCCTTCCCCAAGATCACGGAGTTCTAGTTTCAAAGGTGACCAAGCATGATATCCTCTGTCAGCTGGACATCCTGACCCCTAACTTCTTCATCAGAGTGGGCATTTTTTGAGCCACTGGCCTCTCCTGCTGTGGAGGCTGCAGGCTGCTCTGGTCAGGAGGTGGTGAGGGAGGAGCACTCTAACATCCACGACACTCACACTCACAGTCCCTGTAGGCTATGCTGGTTCAGCCTGCAGGGAGACCCATCCCAGTGCTGAAGGGACTGAGCCAGTGGGGAGCCAGCCTGGAGACTCATCCCCACACCCCTGCTGCCCACAATGGGGTTTGAGCTTAGCAGGAGGCCAGGGTGCTGAGTTCTGTGCTGGGCACCAGCTCACAGGTAACCCACACACTGCCCGTGCAGCACCCCACACACTCATCTCTTCTGCTTAGGGCAAGTGGCCCCTCCTGCTGCAGCTGGGCCAGCGACCCACAACTGAACTCCCCAACTGCACAAAATTCCATGTTTGTCATTTTAAATAACATCACTAGAAGAGTCCTTAACGTGTACATAAATGCACAGAAAACATCTGGCCACCCACAGCCACACTGACTACAAAGCTTCCAGCAAGGAAGAGGCGACATTCACTTTCTGTTCCAAACATTTGTAAACTATTTGGTAACTTTTCTAAACATCACATATAGTTTTGTCACTTTTTAAACAACTGTTGTTTTAGTATAAAGAGGCTCAGTTTTGAAATTAGCACTTTGTTAAAGGCATATCAAAGAGGCAGGGGCCCCAGGGCTGGGCCTGTGGACGTGGGCATGGTGTTCATCCAACAGGCCACTTATGAGGATTGGCTCTGAGGCCAGGGCTGGAATTCCCCTGGGGATGGGTAGAACCCACAGAGGCCTCGGGCAGACCTTTCTGACCAGATGTCCTGCCCATATGTCACTCCTCTCCCCTCCTCTGCGCACAGAGCACCATGAGTACCAGGGACCCCCAGAGACCTTTCCTTGCCCCACCTCAGTCCCCAGGAAAGCCCAACCTCACCTGGCCATAAGCACCAGGCTCAGGAACAAATGAAAGGAGGCAGGTCCCCTGAGCGGGTCCTCCTGGGCAGTAATTTAGGGTTGCCTCGGGTATGAATCCCAGCTCTATCACAAACCAGCAACTTGTTCCTGAACAATTCTCACCAGCCTCAATTTCCCCAGCTGTTAATGGGGATAACAGGACTACCCCTGCTGAGCCCTCTGGCAGCCCCGCTGGCCACCACACCCAGCCCTGTGGTCCTTTCTGTTCTTGCACTGATGACCCAGCAAGAGAAGAAATCACAGCTTCTGGTCACACACATGGGTGATCTTACCCCCACGTGGCCCCCTGCTCAGAAAAGGGCCACTCAGAGCAGAACAGGAAATCTGGGCTCCCTGTTGGGAGGGAACACACAACAAGAGCAACCCTAAGAACACAGTAGCTAAGACTGAGTGCTTCACAGCCACCTCCAGTGACAACATCACAAGCTGAATCATATCCTCAATCTTCACGAAGACCCTACACGAGAAGTACAATCCAGTGGTCGAGGCCAGGTGGGTTGACCTTGGCTTCTGGCAGACCACAGAAGAATCGCAGAATCGAAAGGCATGGGAGCACTTCCGTTTATGGGATTCTCGCATAGACAGGAGAGCAAATGCACCTGGGAAAACCACTTATCAGGGTGGTAGGCCAGCAATCAGGAAAACCAACCCCTGCGGTGGTGGACGAGTGGTCCACACCGAAGAAAAGCACTCGTAGTCTTACATAGGCTATACACACACGTCTTTCTGCCACATGCTCATGCACTAATCATGCAAAGTGTTTACAACTGGAAAACCAGCGAGCAAGCCTAACACAGCAGCTTTCCCTACAAGAAGCCATTCTCTGCATGCTGCAACTGAGGACACGGCACAGAGGCGAAGGGCCCCAGGTCACACAGCGATACAGCACCAATGCCAGGATGGCAGCAAAGGCAGCCAAAGGCCTGATCATCAGAATCATCAACCCTTCAGAGTCTGATTTTCTTCATCTGTGCCATGGGCACAAGGCACCCTACCTCAGAGATCTGCTGGGAGGACTAAATGAGACCTCTTTGGAAAATGCTGTGAACTAGACACAGAATCACCACTCCCCGAGGAGCCGACTCTACTGCCCTGACTGCTCAGTGCCCCCCACAGGCCATGGGGCATACCCAGGACACAGAAGTGCTGGGTTGCTCTTGACACACAGGCTCCCAAAGGCCCCAGAAAGCCAGGTCCTTCAAAGATTAATAAATGTGTCCCAGACCTGCAGTATCACTGGAGACTTTTCCACGGTGCACATTCTGAATCAAGACTGACTCTTCTCTGGAGTTTTAATTCCTCTCCTAAAACTTCCCCAACCAGCAGCACCATCACCTGATTGACTGCTAAAATGCAGGATGCAGGACCTCGAGTTCCAGCCCAGGCCTGCTGGGCCGAGCTGGACATGTTCGGCACATGCTTGTCCCTTTGAGAGGTTTAGCTTGCAGGTAAGGAGCATTGGTTTCACCTTGCCAGTGCCTCTCAGCTGTGGCTGCATACCAGAAGCACCTAGGAAGTTTTAAAAACGGCCTTTGACCAGCCCCCCACGGCATGATTCTGATTTCACTGGCCTCGGCTCTAGCCTGGGCACTGCCATTGTTCAAAATTTACCAGGCAAAATGGGGGGCAGGAAGCACAGGGAACTTCTCTCCTGCCTCCATGGCTTCTGACTTGGTGGAGAATTCAAGAAACCTCCCAAGGTCAGGCCCAAGGGGTAGGGAGGATGGAGCTGGGGTGGGCCAGCCTTCTGCACCTGCCAGGCCTTGTCTCTGGCCCAAGTCAGCTGGAGCTGACCTTGACAAAGCAGCAACCCTTCTGGGAAAACTTGGGGGACAGATTTATACCCAGCCTGCCACCTCTGACTCCTTGCAGCTCCTCCTCTGTTCAGGCAGGAAGGCAAAAACCTTCTAATTAAAGACACAAGTGGCTTACAGCCAGACAGTTGGAAGTGAATCACCCTCTCCTAGAAGCGGGGACTTGCAAGCTTCCCACCTCCCACATAGGGCCGGGGTGGGAGGCACAAGGGCAGGCCCAGGTTCAGGAGGAGGGACCCTCCTGCCAGCTCCAGAGAGAGTGACTCTGAGTTCAGAGGCAGCAGGCATGTGCTTATTTCACACATGAGTTTACTTGGCTCTCTGGAGCCACCATCAAGAAAGGGGAGGTCCTAAATATCTGCAGGGAGATGATGTCAGAGTAATGGCATCATGAGAGCTACCCCGATCTCTTCCCTTGAAATTTCAACAAATTTAACAGCTAACTCAGCAAAGGAATCCCAGCTAGGCTCGCAGGCTTGCCTTAAAGATCTGCGCATCCTATCCACTAAAGGCGAGAAGGGTAAAAATTGGGGGGGGGGGGAGGGATAAGAAGCACTCCCAGTCGGGCTCCAGAGATGGAACAGGCCTGTTCTATAAGCTTTCATCTGCTGGGAGGAGCAATGAGATTAGGGGAATTTGGTGTGATACTGAACCAAAGCAGCAGAATGAGGGGTCAGCCCTCAGCCCCCACTCAAACAAAGACACAAAAAGACATGTGTGCCCCCCAGCCTCCCAAATACTGCTTTCCTCCCCCCTCACAGGTACAAAGAGTGGCAGAGATATACTGCACAGCTGAAAAACAGAGGTGCTCCATGTCTGATCCCCTACTCTGTTAGGACACAGTGAGGAGCACCCTGAGGCCTGAGACTTCCATTACTAAAGCCATAAACCCTCACAACACACCCCAGCCATTATCACAACTGCATCCCCACCTCCACCATCACAAGAGCAGCTTCTCAGTAGAGGTCAGCCTGGGATTTTACATAGCTAAAACTTGTAACACAGCACCACCTACTGGAAAGACAAAAATCTTTAAAATTTTATTTTCTTCTAATTGTTTTTGTTATTTAATTTTTATTATTGTTTTATTTGTTTTTTAATTTTTTTTTGTATTTTTCTGAAGCTGGAAACGGGGAGAGACAGTCAGACAAACTCCCGCATGCGCCCGACGGGGATCCACCCGGCACGCCCACCAGGGGCGACGCTCTGCCCACCAGGGGGCGATGCTCTGCCCCTCCGGGGCATCGCTCTGCCACGACCAGAGCCACTCTAGCGCCTGGGGCAGAGGCCAAGGAGCCATCCCCAGCGCCCGGGCCATCTTTGCTCCAATGGAGCCTTAGTTGCGGGAGGGGAAGAAAGAGACAGAGAGGAAGGGGGGGGTGAAGCAAATGGGCGCTTTTCCTATGTGTCCTGGCCGGGAATCAAACCCAGGTCCCCCACACACCAGGCCGATGCTCTACCGCTGAGCCAACCGGCCAGGGCCTGTTTTATTTGTTTTTGATTACTGTTTTTTATTTTGCTTGTTCTCTTTAATTTTTAAATTTAATTTTTTATTAATTTAACTTTTAAATTTATTTTTATCTGTTTTTTTGGGGTTTTTTTTGCTTGATTATTAACAATACTACTCTCAAATGCAGCCACAGCAGAAAAAAAAAAAACAGGGCAGCAAGATGGCGATGGAGTAGGCAGACATATTAACATCCACCTCCAAGAACCAAAGTGGATTACAACTTAATTTTAAGAACCATCATCTGGAAAAACCAAATTTGGACTAAACTAAGAGGACTCTTCAACCAAGGAACACTGAAGAAGCCACACTGAGACTGGTAGGAAAAGCGGAAACGCGGAGAGGGCTGCCCCACTCCCCAGAGCGAATGGCAGCCCGGAGAGACTCACGTGGCGGGAAGTGAGTTTAGCAGAGAGGGGAGGGTCCTAAGCCCCAGGAACAAAGCCACAGCCTAAAGCCCCAGAGCCTAGAAGAGGCATATGGACAGTATTTAGCTGGAAACAAGTCAGGATACTGTTTGTGAGAGAGATTTCTCAGACTCAGGATTCTTCTAAAAGAGACCGCACAGAACACCTCTTTCACAACCACTCACCCGGGGTTCCAGGGGATGGGGAGAGAGGAGAGGACTGGAGTAGCAGAAAGAGAGTATAATCTAGGAGGCACAGGGAGAAACACTTTGAGGGACAGCCACCCTAACCCCTGGACTGAGTCAAACCGCAAATCTGAAGTGAATATTTCCCCTGGAACCAGCAATACCAGCAAAGGGAAGCAGGACACCAGCCAAACAAGCTCTCCCACGGCACTTAGAGCAGAGTTGCTTAGAAGAAGGGAGTCATCAGGAATACAGTATTGAGTGCTAAGGTCTGAGCTGCAGCGCCCCCACCCACACTGCTGAGGGCTCGCCACTGAGGGCAGTGGCTGGACATGAAAGCACAGTCCTGTCAGCGGGGGCAAAAGCCGGGCCATCCACGACTGAGGCCCAGCATGAGCTTAGTCTTGCCTGGTGGGGGCGCAGGGGATGCACAAAGAGGTCCAGCTCAGTTGCAGGCAGAGTGAGCAAGAGAAAGGGCAAGGCAAAAGCTGGAGAACTGGCGGAGAGCCGTGGCTGAGCAGGGGCGTGCAGCCCCAACCCTGGAGCCAGGTCTTGAGGCCCTTGCGAGCACAGGCCCACCTGCGGGGGCAGGGCAAAAGCCAGAAATGGGCAGGGCTTAGGTGCAAAGCCCTACCTGTGGTGCCATGGCTTGCAGCCCCAGCGCAGAGCGCAGCCCCACCTGAGGGGTTGGGGCGAAGGCCGAGGCAGGACAGGGCTTGTAACCCTGGCATGTGAACACAGCCCCACCTTTGGAGGACAGGCAGAAACTGCAGTGACTGCCGCAGTAGGCCAGCGCCAGCAATGCCCATATTCGAATGCCTGAGGCAGCAGCAGAGGGGGTGGCAGGCCTTCAGACAGACCACACTTAGGGAACACAGAGGCTACACCCATTGGACTCCTGTGGCCACACCCTTCTCATACACAGACAAAATGGGAAGGCAGAAAAATTCAACCCAAATGAATCAAGAGAAATCCCCAAGAAAGGAATTGAATGAGTCAGATATAAACAAATTACAGGATGCAGAGTTTAAAATAATGATTGTTAGGATGCTCAAATATCTTAGAACAACAGATGATCATAACGAACAACTAAATAAAGAGAAGGATGCACAGTTTAAAATAATGATTGTTAGGATGCTCAAAGATCTTAGAACAACAATAGATGATCATAATGAACAATTAAATAAAGAGATAGCAAGTATAAAAAAGGATATTGAAATAATAAAAAAGAATCAGTCTGAAATGACAAATATATAGATAATATCAGAAATGAAGACCATAATGGAAGGAATTAAAAGCAGGATGGATGAAGTTGAGGATCGAATCAGTGAGTTAGAGGACAAGATAAACGAAGGCATGGAAGCAGAGCAGAAAAAAGAAGAGACTCAAAAAGTTTGAGGAAACTCTAAGAGAGCTCTGTGACAACATGAAGAGAAATAACATCCGCATCACAGGGGTTCCTGAAGAAGAAGAGAAAGAACAAGGGATAGAGACTTTGTTCAATCAAATCATAGCTGGAAATTTCCCTAAATTGATGCAGTAAAAAATTCACACAAGTTCAAGAAGCACAGAGAATTCCATTAAAGAGAAACCCAAAGAAATCCACACCAAGACACATCATAATTAAAATATCAAAGCTAAGAGATTAAGAGAAAATATTAAAAGCTGCTAGAGAAAAAAAAGACTATCACCTACAAAGAAGCCCCCATAAGGATGACATCTGACTTCTCAACAGAAACATTTGAGGTCAGAAAGGAACGGCAAGAAATATTCAAAGTAATGCAGAACAAGAGCCTACAACCAAGACTACTTTATCCAGCAAGGCTATCATTTAAAATCGAAGAAGAAATAAAAAGCTTCCCAGAAAAAAAAACTCAAGGAATTCATTACAACCAAACAAATGCTGCAAAAAAATGTTAAGGGGCCTGTTGTAAGCAGAACAAAGGGGAGAAAGAATATAGTAAGAGAGGAAGATAGCTTTAAAGAATAAAATGACAAGAAACAACTACATATCAATAATATAAATGGATTAAATGACCTAATCAAAAGACATAGGGTAGCTGCATAAATAAGAAAACAGGACCCATACATATGCTGTCTACAAGAGACACATCTCAAAACAAAAGATACACATAGACTAAAGGTAAAAGAATGGAAAAAAATATTTCATGCCAATGGAAATGAAAAAAAAAGCTGGGGTAGCAATACTTATATCAGACAAAATGGACTTTAAAACAAAGACTATAGTAAGAGGTAAAGTAGGTCACTACATAATGATAAAGGGAGCAATCCAACAGGAAGATATAACCATTATAAATATCTACACACCTAACATAGGAGCACCTAAATATAGACAGCAGACTTTGACGGATATAAAGAGCGAGATCAACAGCAATACTATAATAGTAGGGGATTTCAATACCCCACTAACATCACTAGATAGACCCTCAAAAAAGAAAATTAACAAAGAAACAGCAGACTTAAAGAACACACTAGATCAACTGGATTAAATAGATATCTTCAGAACCTTTCACCCTAAAGCAGCAGAATATACATTCTTTTCAAGTGCTCATGGTACATTCTCTAGGAGAGACCACATGTTAGAGCACAAAAGCAGTCTCAACAAATTTAAGAAGATTGAAATCATATCAAGTATTTTCTCTGATCACAATGGCATGAAATAGAAATCAACCATAACAGAAAAACTGAAAAATACTCAAACACATGGAAACTAAATAGCATGATATTAAATAACAAATGGGTTAACAATGAGATCAAAGAAGAAATTTAAAAATTCCTAGAAATGAATGATAATGAGCACACAACAACTCAAGATTTATGGGACACAGCAAAAGCAGTCCTGAGAGGGAAGTTCATAGCACTACAGGCATACCTTAAGAAGCTAGAAAAAGCTCAAAAAAACAACCTAATCCTGCATCTAAAAGAACTAGAAAAAGAACAGCAAGTAAAGCCCAGAGGTAGCAGAAGGAAGGAAATAATAAAGATCAGAGTGGAAATAAATGACATAGAGGCTAAAGAAACAATATAGACCTGATGAAACCAAGAGCTGGTTCTTTGAAAGGGTAAACAAGATCAATAAACCTTTAACCAGACTCACCAAGAAAAAAAGAGAGAGGACTCAAATAAATAAAATTAGAAATGAGAGTGGAGAAATAACAACTGATACAACAGAACTACAGAAGATTGTAAGAAAATACTATGAAGAACTGTATGCCAAAAAATTAAACAACCTAGGTGAAATGGACAAATTCCTTGAAACATATAATCTTTTAAAAATCAATCTGGAAGAATCAGAAGACCTAAACAGACTGATTACAACAAATGAGATCGAATACAGTTATCAAAACACTCCCAACAAACAAAAGTCCTGGGCCAGATGGCTTCACTGGTGAATTCTACCAAAGATTCAAAGAACTAACTTCTATCCTTCTCAAGCTACTTCAAAAAATTCAAGAGGAGGCCCTGGCTGGTTGGCTCAGTGGTAGAGTGTCGGCCTGGTGTGCAGGAGTTCCGGGTTCTATCCCCAGCCAGAGCACACAGGAGAAGCGCCCATTTGCTTCTCCACTCCTCCCCCTCTCCTTCCTCTCTGTCTCTCTCATCCCCTCCTGCAGCCAAGGCTCCATTGGAGCAAAGTTGGCCTGGGCACTGAGGATGGCTCTATGGCCTCTGCCTCAGGCGCTAGAATGGCTCTGGATGCAACAGAGCAACACCCCAGATGGGCAGAGCATCGCCCCCTGGTGGGCATGCCGGGTGGATCCCAATCGGGTGCATGTGGGAGTCTGTCTGACTGCTTCCCCGTTTCCAACTTCAGAAAAATAAAAAAATAATAATAAATTTAAAAAAATTCACAAGGAAGTAAGACTTCCAAACTCCTTTTATGAAGTGAGCATAATTCTGATTCCAAAACCAGGCAAAGACAACACAAAGAAGGAAAATTATAGGCCAATATCCCTGATGAATTTAGATGCTAAAATCCTCAACAAAATATTAGCAAACCGGATCCAGCAATATATGAAAAATCATATACCATGATCAAGTGGGATTTATTCTGGGGAGGCAAGGCTGGTACAATATTTGCAAATCAATCAATGTGATTCATCACATAAAAAAAAAGGAGAAAAACTACATGATAATTTATTTTTTTTTAAATAAATTTTTATTAATGGTAATGGGATGACATTAATAAATCAGGGTACATATATTCAAAGAAAACATGTCTAGGTTATTTTGTCATCAAATTATGTTGCAAACCCCTCGCCCAAAGTCAGATTGTCCTCCGTCACCCTCTATCTAGTTCTCTGTGCCCCTCCCCCTCCCCCTAACTCTCTCCCTCCCTCCCTCCCATGTCCTCCCTCCCCCCCCCACCCCTGGTAACCACCACACTCTTGTCCATGTCTCTTAGTCTCATTTTTATGTTCCACCAATGTATGGAATCATGTAGTTCTTGTTTTTTTCTGATTTGCTTATTTCACTTCTTATAATGTTATCAAGATCCCACCATTTTGCTGTAAATGATCTGATGTCATCATTTCTTATGGCTGAGTAGTATTCCATAGTGTATATGTGCCACATCTTCTTTATCCAGTCTTCTATTGAAGGGCTTTTTGGTTGTTTCCATGTCTTGGCCACTGTGAACAGTGCTGCAATGAACATGGGGCTACATGTGTCTTCACGTATCAATGTTTCTGAGGTTTTGGGTTATATACCCAGTAGAGGGATTGCTGGGTCATAAGGTAGTTCTATTTGCAGTTTTTTGAGGAACCACCATACTTTCCTCCATAATGGTTGTACTACTTTACAGTCCCACCAACAGTGAATGAGGGTTCCTTTTTCTCCACAGCCTCTCCAACATTTGCTATTACCCGTCTTGTTGATAATAGCTAATCTAACAGGAGTGAGGTGGTATCTCATTGTAGTTTTGATTTGCATTTCTCTAATAACTAATGAATCTGAGCATCTTTTCATATATCTGTTGGCCATTTGTATCTCTTCCTGGGAGAAGTGTCGGTTCATGTCCTCTTCCCATTTTTTTATTGGATTGTTTGTTTGTTGTTGAGTTTTATGAGCTCTTTGTAAATTTTGGATATTAGGCCCTTATCTGAGCTGTCGTTTGAAAATATCAGTTCCCATATAGTTGGCTGTCTGTTTATTTTGATATCAGTTTCTCTTGCTGAGCAAAAACTTTTAATTCTGATGTAGTCCCATTCATTTATCTTTGCCTTCACTTCTCTTGCCATTGGAGTCAAGTTCATAAAATGTTCTTTAAAACCCAGGTCCATGATTTTAGTACCTATGTCTTCTTCTATGTACTTCATTGTTTCAGGTCTTATATTTAGGTCTTTGATCCATTTTGAATTAATTTTAGTACACGGGGACAGGCTGTAGTCGAGTTTCATTCTTTTGCATGTGGCTTTCCAGTTTTCCCAACACCATTTGTTGAAGAGGCTTTCTTTTCTCCATTGTGTGTTGTTGGCCCCTTTATCAAAGATTATTTGACTATATATATGTGGTTTTATTTCTGGGCTTTACATGATAATTTAAATAGATGCAGGAAAAGCATTTGATAAAATCCAGCACCCATTATGATCAAAACTCTCAGCAAAGTGGGAATACAGGGAGCATACCTCAACATGATAAAGGCCATCTACAACAAACCCACAGCAAACATCATACTCAATGGGCAAAAATTAAAAGTGACCCCCCAAGATCAAGAACAAAGCAGGGGTGCCCCCTTTACCACTCTTATTCAACATAGTTCTGGAAGTCCTACCCACAGCAATCAGACAAGAAAAAGAAATAAAAGGCATCCAAATTGGAAAAGAAGAAGTAAAACTATCATTATTTGCAGATGATATGATACTGTATACAGAAAACCCTAAAGTCTCAGTCAAAAAACTACTGGACCTAATAAATAAATTAAGCAAGGTGGCAGGATATAAAAATAATACTCAGAAATCAAGAGGCATTTTTATATACCAACAATGAACTGTCAGAAAGAGAAATTAAGGAAACAATCCCCTTCACTATTGCAACAACAACAAAAATAAAGTACCTAGGAGTAAATTTTTTTTTGTTTTTTTGTTTTTTTGTTTTTACAGAGACAGAGAGAGAGTCAGAGAGAGGAATAGACAGGGACAGACAGACAGGAATGGAGAGATGAGAAGCATCAATCATTAGTTTTTCATTGCACATTGCTACACCTTAGTTGTTCATTGATTGTTTTCTCATATGTGCCTTGACCGCAGGCCTTCAGCAGATGGAGTAACCCCTTGCTCGAGCCAGCAACCTTGGGTCCAAGCTGGTGATCTTTTTTGCTTAAACCAGATGAGCCCGCGCTCAAGCTGGCGACCTCGGGGGTCTCGAACCTGGGTCCTGGGCATCCCAATCCAACGCTCTATCCACTGTGCCACCGCCTGGTCAGGCTACCTAGGAGTAAATTTAACTGAGGAGGTTAAAGACTTGTATCAGAAAATTTCAAAACATTGATAAAAGAAATCAAGTAAGATAAATACAAGTGGAAGCATATATTGTGCTCATGGTTAGGAAGAATAAACATCATCAAAATATTTATATTACCCAAAGCAATTTATAAATTTAATGCAATACCAATTAAAATACCAATGACATACTTCAAAGATATAGAATACATATTCCAAAAATTTATATGGAACCAAAATGAACATGAATAGCCTCAGCAATCCTGAAAAAGAAGAATAAAGTGGGAGGTATCACACTTCCTGATATCAAGTTATATTATAAGACCATTGTACTCAAAACAGCTTGGTACTGTCAAAAAAAACAAGGATATAGATCAATGGAACAGAACAAAGAACCCAGAAATAAACCCACAGTTCTATGGACAACTGATATTTGACAAAGGAGGTAAGAGCATACAATGGAGTAAAGACAGCCTCTTTAACAAATGGTGTTGGGAAAATTAGACAGCTACCAGCAAAAAATGAAACTAGACAACCAACTTACACCAGTCACAAAAATAAACTCAAAATGGATAAAAGACTTAAATGTAAGTCATGAAAACATAATCATCCTAGAGGAAAACATAGGCAATAAGATCTCCGACATCTCTCGCAGCAATATATTTGCTGATTTATCTCCACGGGCAAGTCAATAAAGGACAAGATGAACAAATGGGACTATATCAAACTAAAAAGCTTTTGCACAGCTAAAGACAATATGAACAGAATAAGACAAACCACACAATGGGGGAACATATTTGACAATATGTTCTAATAAGGGTTTAATAACCAAAATTTATAAAGAACTTGTAAACTCAGGAAGACAAACAATCCAATAAAAAAAATGGGCAAAAGAAATGAACAGACACTTCTCCAAAGAGGACATACAGGTGGCCAATAGACAGATGAAAAATTGCTCAACATCACTAATCATTAGAGAAATGCAAATTAAAACCAAAAAGAGATATCACCTCACACCAGCCAAAATGGCGCTCATCAACAAAACAACACAGAATCAGTGCTGGCAAGGATGTGGAGAAAAGGGAATCCTCCTGCACTGCTGGTGGGAATGCAGACTGGTGCAGCCTCTGTGGAAAACAGTATGGAGATTCCTCAAAGAATTAAAAATCGAACTGCCTTTTGACCCAGCTGTTCCACTTTTAGGAATATATCCCAAGAACACCATATCACTGATTCCAAAAAAAAATGCACCCCCAGGTTTATGTTCACAATAGCCAAGATCTGGAAATATCTCCAGTGTCCATCAGTAGACGAGTGGATTAAAAAGCTTGGTATATATATATACAGTGGAATACTATGGGGCCATGAAAAAGAAGGAAATCTTATCTTTTGCAACAATACGGATGGACCTGGAAAATATTATGTTAAGTGAAATAAGCCAGGCAAGAAAGAAAAATATCATATGACCTCACTCATTTGAGGAATCCAAGGAACAATGTGAACTGAGGAACATAATTAAACCTGAAGGGGAAGGGAGCTCTTGGGAGGGGGGCAAGGAAGATTTTGAGGGGAATATGGGGGAGGGGGAATGCATTCGGGGCAACACTAGAATCTATGTAAACACAGTAAATTAAAATCAATAAAAAATATCTCATGCAATGGAAATGAAAAAAAAGCTGGGGTAGCAATACTTATATCAGACAAAATGGACTTTAAAACAAAGGTTATAGTAAGAAATAAAGAAGGTCACTACATAATGACAAAGGGAGCAATCCAACAGGAAGATATAACCATTATAAATATCTACACACCTAATATAGGAGCACCTAAATATATAAAGCAGACATTGATGGATATAAAGGGCGAGATCAACAGCAATACTATGATAGTAGGGGATTTCAATACCCCACTAACCTCACTAGATAGATCCTCAAGAAAGAAAATTAACAAATTAAAAATTAACAAATTAAAAAAAAAAAAAGAATACCAAAACTACCCAAGAGAGGCAGTTCAGAAAGAAAATGAAAAATTTCCAGAAAGCAATCTCAATCATATGGAAATCTTAAAGTTAAACGATAGGTAATTTGGCCCTAGCCAGTTGTCTTAGCAGTACAGCATTGGCCCAGCATGTGGATGTCCCAGTTTGATTCCCTGGCAAGGCACACAGGAGAGGCACCCATCTGCTTCTTCATCCCTCCTTCCTTCTCTCACTTCTCTTTCTCTCTTTTTCTTCCCCTCCTGCAGCCATAGCTCAATTGGAGCGAGTTGGCCTGGGCACTGTAGATGGCTCAATGGCCTCCACCTCAGGTGCTAAGAAGAGCTCAGTTGCTGAGTAATGGAGCAATACCCCAGATGAGCAGAGCATCACCCCCTAGTGGGCTTGCTGGGTGGATCCCGGTTGGGGTACATGCAAGAGTCTGTCTCTGCCTCCCCTGCTCTCATTGAACAAAAGAAGAGAGAATTCAAAATTGAAGTTCTGAAAATACTCAACAAGATACAAGAAAACAACTGATAGGCAATTTAATTAGCTCAGAAAACAACAAATACCTCACTAAGGAGGTTGAAACTTTAAAAACAAAGATGAAAAACTCAATATATGAATTGAAGAATGAGCTAGCAAGTTTTGCTTATAGAACAGGACAGACAGAGAAGAGAATTAGCAACATCAAAGACAGGAAACTAGAGTTGCTACAGAGAGAAAAAAAGAGACCCAAGAATTTTAAAAAATGACAGAGCTCTACAAGAACTGTCTGGCTCCATCAAAAAGAGCAATATAAGAATAATGGGTATTGCCTCACCTGTGGTGGCACAGTGGATGGAGTGTTAAGTTGGAATGCTGAAGTTGCCAGTTCAAGACCCTGGATTTGCCTAGTCAAGGCACATATGGGAGTTGATGCTTCATGATCCTCTCCCCTTCTCTCTCTCTCTCTCCTCTGTAAAATGAATACATAAAATTTTTTAAAAAGAATAATGGATATTTCAGAAGAAGAAGAGAGGGAGAAGGGAATAGAGAGCTTATTCAAAGAATTGATTAGAATTTCCCAAGTCTATGGAAAGAGTTAGATCCTAAAATCAAAAAAAAGCAAACAGAATGCCTAGTTACCTCAACCCAAACAGGCACATTATAATAAAAATATCAAAAATATATGACAAAGAATCCTCAAGGCAGCTAGGAAAAAGAACATAAAATATAAAGGAATGCCATCAGGTTATCATCAAGTCAGAAGAGAGTGGACCCAAACATTCAAAGTACTGAAAGAAAGGAATTACCAGCCAAGAATACTATATCCATTAAAGTTGTCCTTCAAATATTAAGGAGAAATGAAAACTTTTCCAGACGTACAGAAGCTGAGGAAATTTATTACCAGAAAAACCTCATTGCAGAAAATACTCAAGGGGGTTATCCTATTGGATACAAAGAACAAAACAACACAAAACTACAAGTAAAAGCTCCAACAAGATTACAATAAAAGCAAGAATATCTGTGACAACAAAAACATAAAAGGGGAGAGGATAAAGGTTTGAAGTAGCAAGGAAGGATGAAGTTCAGAAGCACTCACAAGACAAAAGACTCTTGTATATGTGAAATTATTTTTCTCAATAACCTAATGGTAACCACCCATGAAAAATCCAATAAAACATATAACTTAAAAAGAGAAAATAGAGGGAAAGAATATGGAATACCACCAAACAAAAACAAATGACAGAAACACGGAAGAGAAGAACTGAAGGAGACACAGAGCTACTACAAAACAAAACATAAAATGGTTATAGAAAACCCTCATATGCCAATAATTACCCTAAATGTAAATGGACTGAACTCACCAATAGGCACAGAGTAGCAGAATGGATCAAAAAGCAAAACCCAGCTTGACTAGGCAGTGGCGCAGTGGATAGAGCATCAGACTGGAACACGGAAGACCCAGGTTCGAAACACAGAGGTCGCTGACTTGAATGCAGGCTCTTCTGGTTTGAGCAAGGCTCACTAGCTTGAGCCCAAGGTCGCTGGCTTGAGCAAGGGGTCACTCGGTCTGCCATAGCCCCCCCAGTCAAGGCACATATGAGAAAGCATCAATGAACAACTAACATGCCACGAAGAAAGAATTGATGCTTCTCATCTCTCTCCCTTTCTATCTGTCCCTATCTGTCCCTTTCTCTGCCTCTGTCACACATACACACAAAAAGCAAAATTCAACCATATGCTACCTTCTGGAAACACATCTAAACTGCAAGGAAAAAAGTATATTCATAGTGAAAGGTTGGAAAATGACTCTCCAAGCAAATAATACCCAAAGACAAGAAGGTGTAGCCATATTTATATTAGACAATACTGATTCAAGACAACAAAAGTAACAAGAGACGAAGATGGACATTTCACAATGATAAAGGGGACATTATATCAAGAAGACATAACACTTCTTAATATATATGCACTGAGCCTGACCAGGCAGTGGCACAGTGGATAAAACGACTGGGATGCAGAGGACCCAGCTTCGAAACCCTAAGGTTGCCAGATTGAGCAGGGCTCATCCTGCTTGAGCACAGGCTCACCAGCTTGAGCGCAGGGTTGCTGTCTTGAGCGTAGGATCATAGACATGACCCTATGGTCACTGGCTTGAGCCCAAGGTTGCTGGCTTGAGCAAGGGGTCACTCGCTCTGCACATATGAGAAAGCAATCAGTGAACAAATACGGAGCTGCAATAAAGAATTTATGCTTCTCATCTTTCTTCCTTCCTGCCTATCTGTCCTTATCTGTCCCCCTCTCTCTCTGTCTTTGTAAAAATACACACACACACACACACACACACACACAAATTAGGGAACACCAAAATATATATAGCTCTTCTAGCAGATCTTAAAATAGAGACAAAAATGCAATCATAGTTGGAGATCTCAACACACCATTGATAGCTTTAGATAGATCATCCAAACAGAAAATCAATTTTAAAAATCAGCCTTAAATGACACACTAGACCAGTGGTTCTCAACCTGTGGGTCACGACCCTGGCAGGGGTCAAACGACCAAAACACAGGGGTCGCCTAAAGCCATCAGAAAATACATATTTCTGATGGCTTTAGCCGCTGAGAAGTCACGCTACCGTCTGCAGCAGCACTATTCAGCTTGAACGCACATGCTGTTACGGACTTGCCTTGCGTTCCAAACTGAATGCCTGCGGTCATGCGCAGATGTGATTGCATCATCCGTCTGGGGCCTAAGGGGTGGGGGGAACGCTCCACAGTCCATAGCAGCGCATTACGTGTGTCCGGCGCTTGCTGACATCATCTGTGGGCGGGTGCAGCAAGCGCCGGAGGACAGAAGCCTAGGAGGCGGAGAGGCAAGAGGCGAGAGCCAAGAGAGCCTGTGAGACAGCCTGCTGGTGTAAAAAAGGTTAATAATGTAAACACACACCATACACACAATACTGTGTAAGTGTAAGGTGCTTTGTGTGTAACCATTACACACTACACAAAGCAGCTTACACTTACACAAAGCACCATACATTTACACAGTGTGAACTACTTCGGTCTTATACTATAAGAGACCACTATAAGATGTAGTTCACACTGTTCCCCCAATGTATAATTATCTCCCACATCTCCCACTATTTTCCCATATTCTGAATGAGGAAACTGCTGACATCAGCGGTTTCCGGCATTGAATCCGCCTCCTATTGATTTCATTGGGAGTGCGGCGGATTTTGTGGAAGAGAGCTCCCGAGAATCTCGGGTTACCACACAATCCGCCACAGCCTCCTTTTGATTTCAATAAGAGGTGGAGAAATGATAGTTTCCAACACATTTCTTCTTCTCCTATTCAAGTCAATGGGAGGCCGCAGCAGATTCCGCTCAAATATAGAGCATGTTGCTTAATTTTTTCCACGCTAGAACTTTTCCTAGAGCGGAAAAATTCCAAAGGTGGAATCCACCACCCCCAATAGACTGGAAGGCCTCACACTGAGGAATCTGCTGTGCGGATTCTGCAGTGTAAAAGATCTGCCTCCTATAGAAGAAATGTGTTGGAACTGCATTTCTGCCATACAGGGGATCTCTCTTCTGCGGAATCCACGGGTCTCCCATTGAAGTAAATGAGATGTGGATTCCACCGCAGAAACCGCTGCTTTATAGTGTGAAAGAGCCCTGAAAGATACCGTGCTGTGCAGAGACTGCAGTGTATCCTATGATGTAGTTCACACTGTTCTATATAGAAAACTTGCCACTAATCTGGAAAAAAAACAGATCCATTAGTTAAGCAGCTATTTACAGAATGGTAGCCCCAATACACTAGGTAAGGAGGTCCATTAGTAATAAATATTTCTCAATATATAATTAAATATTGTTTTTGTGATTAATCACTATGTTTAAATTATGTTTGATTTGTAGCAATGAGAATACATAATGCATATCAGGTATTTACATTCCGAATCATAACTGTAGCAAAATTACAGTTATGAAGTAGTCACCAAAATTATTTTTTGGTTTGGGGTCACCACAACATGAGGAACTGTATTGCAGGGTCACGGCATTAGAAAGGTTGAGAACCACTGCACTAGACCAAATGGACATATTAGACATTTATAGAACAATTCATCCCAGAACATCAGATTATACATTCTTTTCCAGTATGCATGAAACATTCTCAAGAATATACAATGGAATACTACTCAGCCATAAGAAATGATGCCCTGTTGCCATTTACGACAACATAGGTGAAACTTGAGAACACTACACTAAGTGAAATAAGTAAATCAGAAAAAGATAAGAACTATATGATTTCACACATAGGTGGGATATAAAACTGGGACTTATGGACACAGATAAAAGTGAAATGGTTACCTGGGGAAGGGGATAAGGGGAAGAGAATAAAAAAGGACAAATACATGGTGAACGAAAATGATTAGACTTTGGGTGATGGGCACACAACACAATCAATAATTCAAATGATAGAGATGTTCACCTGAAACCTATGTACTCCTATTGATCAATGTCACCCCATTATACTTAATTCCAAAATGAAAAATATCTATGTATCTTCCTAGCCAAGTCTCAAGAGGTACCTGGGTGCCAGATGAGAAGGCCACATCTATGGCTTGTGACCTAGGGCCTCACAGCCACCAGCAGGCCACATAACTCCTGCCCTAGGCTACAGGTTCTCACCTGTGGATCCATCCAGTTCACATGCACAGCTCAGAAGTCAGGGTGGGGCCAGGCAACAACTGGAGCAAGCATGGGTCAATGGAACACTAGACCCAGAAGAAGTCTGCTTCCCCACCCCTACTGGACAAAAGCTTCTCCCCACAGACAGCCTTGAGTCCTGTCAAAAGACCTCGCCTGTGTCTGTGCACGTGTCTCTTCCCTCCTGCTCCCCTGGACCACACTTCCCAACAAAGTGCTCACACATGAGATTTGCCAAAGGTTCTGGTCTCTGGAAAAGCCAGCCCAAGGAAGAGCAGCTGGCGTCCTATTTCCATATCCCCTCCCACATCTAGAATAGACATGCTGACAGCACATAGGTTAGGAAGGACACTAGTTTTGCAGCTTCCAGGCATGGGTGTGGGGTGTGGTGGTGTGGGAGGAGATTGCATGGCACACAGCTTCTGGCCCAGAACGTGTTCACACGGCCACCTATGCAAGGGCACGTCGGTACAGGTGTAAATGCCATTCTTCAGATGCTGCTCAGCCTGGCACCAATGCTGCCCTCAAGGGCACATTCTGGGGGAGAGGAGGCAGGCCTAGATGACCATTCACCCCCCACTGCCCAGGGTGTCTGCACAAAGCACATTTCTCAGCCCAGAGGGACTAAAGGAGAAACACTGGAAGGTGGCACTGGTGATAACTGGCCAGCCTCAGACACAGCCAACTCTGCCCCAGCTGGCAGTGGGGATGACAAACTGGGAAGGGGACTGTCTCGACAGGAGCAGTGTCAGGCCTCCATCCCACTGTGAAGAAGAACTGTCTGGGGCAGGTTCCCAGGGCACCGTCAGAATGTGAGGACCCCTTCCAGACCCTAGAGTCTGCAGTTCTGAACATTTCTGAGAAACAGAAGTAGAGACAAGCTTCCTCTTGTCTAACCTTTAAATGTCTATTTTCAGGAGTTGGAGCCCCAGTGTGTGCTGGGCTTTATTTACCCTTCTCATCTAACCTGGATCAATGCAGAGGTGCCCATTTCTCAGATAAAGGCTGGCATGACTTGGCTCGGGAGGCAGCGACGACAGGTCTGCCCAGCCTGCCTGCCTCACAATCCAGTTTCTTCTCAGGACTGTCACTTCCTCATCCCTATGCTAGCCTGGCATGACCCTCTGAGGAGCTGGGAAAGCAGGAAGCCCTTACCCTGTACATACAGAAAAATGTTCATTCCTGGGCATTCTGCACATGATTCCAGGGACAGGGCTCCCAGAAGATAGTCCTGTATGCCAAGTTGAGAATCTAAGCTTCCAGCCCTGGCTGGTTGGCTCAGTGAATAGTGTTGGCTCGGCATATGGATGTCCCGGATTCAATTCCTGGTCAGGGCACACAGGAGAAGCGCCCATCTGCTTCTCCACCCCTCCCACTTCCCTTTCTCTCCCTTTTCCTCTCCTGCAGCCAGTGGCTCAATTTGAGCATCAGCCTGGGACACTGAGGATAGCTTGGTTGGTCTGATCAATGTCAGCCTCAGGCGCTGAGGATATCTCAGTTGATTCGAGCATTAGCCCCAGATGGGGGTTGCCAGGTGGATCCTGGTTGGGGCGCATGCGGGAGTCAGTCTCTCTATCTCCCTTCCTCAAAAAAAGAAAAAGAAAAAAAACAAACAAACAAAAAAGAATCCTAGATTCCTGGAAAATGGACAAAAATGGCCCATGCCACAAGAGCCCCCAGGAATCTTCCCAGACATGGAGCTGGGAGCCAGCAGCCCCTGCCCCTGCCAGGCTTTGCAGAGGGTGCCTCCTTCAGCGTTGGCACACACACGGGCTTCTATTTTTTAACCTACTCAACAAAAATGGATATTATTTTTAGCTCAGCAGGCTTCGGACCTCACAATTAGCAACTGAGAATTACACATATCGCCAGCCTCCCTGCTGCTGGCTGAGCAAGAGAACCAGAGAAAGCACACCAGTAGGGAGCAGGGCACCAGCCGTGGGCCCCCACCCTGCCGGGCCACTTAAATCAGGAGGGCAGGGCTTGGCAGAGATCTCAGAATGGGTGCTTTAGTGGCGCTATCTCAAGCTTCATCCTGATTCCAAAAAACATCCAGCCTCCGTGGGAGCAGGGCAGAAGCCCCATTGGCAATTAGAAGACACAACCAGGGAGGGACAATGCTGGCTCACTGAACCATGCCAGTGGCATGTGAGCCCAGCTCTGGCAGCCGAGGTGGGGCCTCCTGTCCCATCCGCAAAATGCACTCTGTTGCCCTTCTAAAGGCTGGTGGCCTGGTTCTCTGACATCACGTGCACTTGGGGTGTGGCAGAGGGTGGGGTGCTCCACCGAGCCTGTACTCCTTGCTTATCTGTCCACTTATTCATTCATTCAATCATAATGTCAATAAGGACCTGCTTAGACACTGGAGACACAGTGATGAAGAAAGCAGGGCCCACTGTTCTGCTAAGCCCCCACAGGAGCAGGCTGTGGCCGGCACTCATGATGACCACACAGAGAAGGCCCTGATATAAGGGATTAGATGAGGTCAGTGTTTGAAATGGGAAAATGACACTGGCCTTCCCCAGGTGGCGAGATCTAAGCAGGTTTGAAGGAAACTTCTGGAAAAGAGCAGTGTGAGCACAGAGCAGGGCTGGTACCAAAGCATTCAGGCCCAAGTGAGACCTGCAAGCCTTCCCTCTCACTTGCTCTCTAGAAACAGTCTTCCCTGAAGCACCGCCTACTTGCTCACTCACTTCAAAATAGATAGCTCCTAATTGTTTGGGTCAGTCCTGCTAAACGTAGATCTGTGCCAGGCTGCCCCTTACCCTGCCCCAGTCCCTGGAGTCAAGTCACACGGTGTCCCCTTGCAGGGCTCTGGGCAGGGGTAAAGGAGGGGTCCCTCCTGCCCTCCTCCAGCACAGTCCCACTCAGGCCTGCATGGGAGCTTCAGGTGGGCACCTTAGGCCAGGACCTGGGCAGGTGACCCCCTTGGGGGGATAGTCTGGGAAGAGGGATTAACAAAGGGAGCCCTCGCTTTACACAGCAGGAAACTCTCAGTAGGAAGTCACAAGTCAGATCAAATTTGTAAATAAAATGCTTGTTTAAATGCATGGCCCCTACCTTCACCCCATGTTCAGGATTCTTTGAGCAAATGTAAAACCTTTGAGTAAATTTTAGGGGGCCCTCTACATTAGGAAGGATTTGAGTCTACCCTTTGGGTCCTCTCTAGTCACCCCACCTGAAGGGGGAGACTGGGAGTTCTACGCCTGCCAGGCTGAAGCCATCAGGATGCTGAAGGTGACCTTGACTCTCTGGAGCCTGTGACTCTAAATTATAACTAAGAACCTGCCTGGCTGGGGAGGTAGAGAGTAGTTCTGCTGATGATCCTGGGGCCCTGGTCACATACTTGCTCAGATACTCCTTGTGGACGGGGAGAGGTGAGCATTCTGGCAGGCCTCCTGGTTCACACAGAGGCTCAGAGACACCTGGGGACAGACCGCAGTGCATTCTGCCTGTATTTTCTCCGCCCATGTCTTGGACCTCCTTCCACCAGCTGCACAGGAGAGTTAAGTTCACCCCCTAGCAGGACAGGTGAGGTGGCAGAGACTGCTGCAGCCCCTTATTTCACCCATGGTCTCACATAATCTTCTGTCCTCCAGTCCTGGTGTCCCCCTACTGGTTTCACAGACAAAAAAATGCAGCAAAAGCTGGCAGTAGGTGTGACAGGGAGAACTCAAAGAGTTAAAATTTTAGTCTGAGTAATGGTGACTATGGTTATGGTCAGTGGGCTTACTGATTAATGCAGGTAGAGACTTTGTTCCAGAAGCTGGGATGTCTGAGTGGGTTTGTATGACTTACTGATCTCTGCCAGGGATCCACCTTTGTGGCCCAGGGCACTGCAAGTAGTCCACAGTTGTGGCCCAGGGGTCTGCAAGCAAAGTCTTCAGCTATGATCCAATTAACTTTGACTACAATCTAATTAACTCTAGCTTAAAATTCCAAAACACTTACCCTTTTCCTCCTCTTATAAAAAGGTTGACTTGGTACATCATGATCAAGTGGAATTTATTCTGGGGAGGCAAGGCTGATACAATATTCACAAATCAATCAATGTGATTAATCACATAAAGAAAAGGAAGGAGAAAAACCACATGATAATTTCAACAGATGCAAAAAAAAAGCATTTGATAAAATCCAGCACCCATTTATGATCAAAACTCTCAGCAAAGTGGGAATACAGGGAACATACCTCAACATAATAAAGGCCATCTATGACAGACCCACAGCCAACATCATACTCAATGGGTAAAAATTAAAAACAATCCCTTAATATCAGGAAGAAGGCAGGGGTGCCCCCTTTCACCACTCTTACTCAACATAGTTCTAGAAGTCCTAGCCACAGCAATCAGACAAGAAGAAATAAAAGACATCCAAATTGGAAAAAAAGAAGTAAAACTATCATTATTTGCTGATGACATGATACTGTATATAGAAAACACTAAAATCTGAGTCAAGAAAACTATTAGACTTGATAAATGACTTTGACAAGGTGGCAGAATATGAAATTAATATTTATTAGATATCAGTGGCATTTTCATACATCAACAATAAACTGTCTGAAAGAAAAATTAAGGAAACAATCCTCTCTTCACTATTGCAACAACAACAAAAAAATAAAGTACCTAGGAGTAAATTTAACCAAAAAGTAAAAGACTTGTACTTGGAAAATGATAAGACATTGAAAAAAGAAATCAAGAAAGATATAAACAAGTGGAAGCATATACCATGTTCATGGATAGAAAGAATAAACATCTTTAAAATGTCTATATTACCCAAAGCAATCTATAAGTTCAATGCAATTACTATTAAAATAGCAATGGCATACTTCAAAGACTTAGAAGATTCCAAAAATTTATATAGAACCAAAAAAGAGCACGAATAACCTCAGCAGTCTTGAAAATGAAGAATAAAGTGGGAGGTATCACACTTCCTGATGTCAAGTTATTTTACAAGGCCACTGTAATCAAAATAGCTTGGTACTGGCATAAGAACAGGCAGACACATCAATGGAACAGAATAGAAAACTCATAAATAAACCCACACCTTTATGGACAATTGATATTGGATAAAGGAGGTAAGAGCATACAATGGAGTAAAAACAGTCTCTAATAAATGGTGTTGGGAAAATTAGGTACATGCGGAAAAATGAAACTAGATGACCAACTTACACCATTCACAAAAATAAACTCAAAATGGATAAAAGACTTAAATGTTAGTCACAAAACCATAAACATCTTGGAAAAAAACATAGGCAGTAAACTCTCTGATATCTTTCATAGCAATATTTTTGCTCATTTATCTCCACTGGCAAGTGAAATAAAGGACAAAATAAACTAAAAAGCTTTTGCACAGCAAAAGACAATATGAACAAAATAAAAAGACAAACCACACAATGGGAGAACATATTTGACAATACATCTGATAAGGGGTTAATAACCAAAATTTATAAAGAACTTGTAAAACTCAATACCAGGAAGGTAAACAATCCAATTTAAAAAATGGGCAAAGTAACTGAATAGACACTTCTCCAAAGAGGTCATACAGATAGCTAATAGGCATATGAAAAAATGATCAACATCACTGATCATCAGAGAAATGCAAATTAAAACCACAATGAGATATCACCTCACACCTGTCAGAATGGTGCTCATTAACAAATCAACACACAATAAGTGCTGGTGAGGATGTGAAGAAAAAGGAATCCTCCTGCACTGCTGGTGGGAATGCAGACTGGTGCAGCCACTGTGGAGAACTGTATGGTGTTTTCTCAAAAAATTAAAAATGAAACTGCCTTTTGACCCAGCTATCCCACTTTTAGGAATATATCCGAAGAATACCAAATCACTGATTCAAAAGAAGATATGCACCCCTATGTTTATTGCAGTATTGTTTACAATAGCAAAGATCTGGAAACAGCCCGGGTGTCCAACAATGGACGAGTGGATTAAAAAGTCATGGTACATATACACAATGGAATACTATGCAGCCTTGAAAAAGAAGGAAATCTTACCTTTTATGATGCCATGGATGGACCTGCAGATTATTATGCTAAGTGAAATAAGCCAGGCAGAGAAATATAAGTATCATATCATCTCACTTATATGTGTAATCTAATGAACAAAGTAATCTGAGGAATGGAATAGAGGCAGAAGTGAGGTCACAGTGAGCAGAGGGACAGCTGTCAGAGGGAAGGAGGATGAGGGGATAGAATCAGAGAAGGTGAAGGGATTAGTGAAACTATATATACATAACACAGAGATACAGAAAACAGGACAGCACACTGTCACAGGGGGTGACAGTGAGGGTGTTATTATAGTCAGTGGGACACTTAAATCTATGTTAACACAATAAATTAAAATTAATAAAAATTTTAAAAAGGAATGCAATATCCTGGAATTTATACTCTCATGCCCCCTCCTCTCATCCCCATTTTAAGCCGAGCACGCCTTCTCCTACAATATTAAGCAAGCCAGTTCCTTACTAATTATCTGTTGGAATGGAAATTATCCTAAACCTGTAAAGCAAAAGAAATTTAATGTTGAGGTCCGAATCATTTTGTGACAGTCACTTGTAACCTTTTACTTCAATTTCTTATATGCATTAAAATTTATTTATCATTGTAATATCCAACTGATATTAATAAAACACTTTATTTAAAAAAGAAAAGGTTGACTTGGGACAGGATGGGGAGATGGCTTTGGGAACATAACCCTATCTTCTCACATTGCCAGCCATCTGAATAAGCACCCTGTCTCTACTAATTAGGCTCCATGCTGACAGGCAGCTTGAACAACAGTATTTCCAGCCTGACCAGGCAGTGGCACAGTGGATAGAGCAGGCGTGGCCAACAGTTTTTGCCCCCGGGCCAGATTAGAAAGAAAACTTTTTTCACGGGCCAGATAAAATATTAAAATTTAAAAATGTTAAATACAAAAATGATTAGTTTAAGTAAACAAAATTGTATTATGTAATTTATATGTGAATAAATGTGAGTGAAAAAATCTTAATATACAATATTATTTTAAAAATATATTTTAATAAAAATATAATTACATACCGTATAAATATCCAAACTGTATCGCAATCAATCAAAACAATATATAATTAATAGAATGAGCTTGAAGGGGTTATGTTGCAAATAAAACAATTATTTCGCTTTACAAACAGCCTGGACACATTTTCAGTTATCAACAGCAGCTATTGTCTATGCTACAATGCCACTTGATTCAGCTCCCTTAACCACAAAAATAACAAATTTTTTTTACCTTGGGTGCGCGCTGGCAAACTCTGCCTAAAAGAATGTGGGCTTCACATCACCACCTCTAAACGTCAAACAGTTTACATTGAGTACAGACAAGTACAAAAGTTGTAAATCTTTATAATGAAATTTTTTTTAAAAATAAAGAAGTATCGCGAATCCATTCGACCAATTATTGGAAGTTAACTCTAGATTAGTCACACACGTAATTCTTTTCCGCATATCACTATCTTCTTAAATATCTCGATTTCCAATAATCAAAGATGCTTCTGCTTCTGAGTAGCTGGGATTTTAAAGTAGCAGAGAATATTAAAAATTTAATCGTGGGCCACATAAACTTATTACACGGGCCAATTCTGGCCCGCTGGCCATATGTTGGCCATGCCTGGGAGAGAGTGTCAGACTGGGACGCAGAGTACCGGAGTTTGAAACCCTGAGGTCGCCAGCTTGAGTGCAGACTCATCCAGTTTAAGTGTGGGCTCACCAGCTGAGCACAGGGTCACTGGCTTGAGTGTGGTATCATACACATGATGCCATGGTTGCCGGTTTGAGCTCAAAGGTCACTGGCTTGAAACCCAAGGTTGCTGGTTTGAGCCCAAGGTCACTAGCTTAAGCAAGGGGTCACTTGCTCTGTTGGAGACCCCTGCCTCCCAGTCAAGGAACATATGAGAAAGTGATCAATGAACAACTAAGGTGCTGCAACAAAGAATTGATGTTTCTCATCTCTCTCCCTTCCTGCCTGCCTGTCCCTATCTGTCCCTCTCTGTCTCTCTTTCTGTCTGTCTCTGTCACACACACACACACACACACACACACACACAAACAACAATAACAACAACAACAAAAAACCAAAAATACACCAATATGTCTATGGGTCACTTCACCATGGCCTCTTAGGGTCCCACTTGCATTTCAGGATACTGGGAGAGAAGGAGAGACGGGGGAGCTCTCTTATTTTCAGGAGAGCCTAGGGTCGCTAAGGGCAGAAGGCACTGGACCCTCTGGCTGGAGGAGCACAGGGTTGCTCACCTCAAGCACAAACCCTCCCTTCTCAGGTCCTCCTTCCTCTCCCCACTTCTTTAATTCCCCTGCTCTTGAAAGCTCAGTGTCTCTCTCTCCCTCACTCCATAACCCCACCCCTTCCCATTCTGGGACCCAAAGTTTCTTGGAGCTATTAGAGTTAGTGTAGGTAGCTGTATATTACTAAAGAAAGGGAGCAAAGGGACTTGGACACTAAAAGCCTGCCTCATGCCTGACCAGGCGGTGGCGCAGTGGATAGAGCATCAGACTGAGATGCTGAGGACCCAGGTTCGAGACCCCGAGGTTGCCAGCTTGAGCGTGGGCTCATCTGGTTTGAGCAAAAGCTCACCAGCTTAGACCCAAGGTCGCTGGCTCGAGCAAGGGGTTACTTGGTCTGCTGAAGGTCCGTGGTCAAGGCACATATGAGAAAGCAGTCAATGAACAACTAAGGTGTCGCAGCAAAGAACTGATGATTGATGCTTCTCATCTCTCTCCGTTCCTGTCTGTCTGTCCCTATCTATCCCTCCCTCTGACTCTGTAAAGCCTGCCTCATTAGGATGCTACAGCTTCACACACTCCCCAAGGGACCTCTGCATCCTTTTCCCTCAAGACTTAATCCCTGAAGCAGGCAGGAAGGATCATTACTGGTCATTACTGGGAGGAATAAAAACAGCAGGAGAAATTCCTCTGCTGGGCACGTGCGCAGTTGATGCCAAGATGGTGCTGGGGAGGTACGCACATGCACGGTGGAACCCAGATGCTGCTGCAGAGCTCTTGGACACTGCAATAGCAGTCAACATAGACGTGGGGAGGTGCTTCTATAAAACTTGGAGGAATGAGCAGTAGAAACAAAAATGGAAACCATAAAGGGGCCGAGCCCAACCTGGGAAATGGATCAGATTGGCTAAGGGACACAGAACCCCAGAAGATCTAGGAAATGTTTTGGTTAGGGGGATGACCCAATGCAAGCCCAGGAAAGACTGTGAAGTTGAGTGGTCAGTGTGAAAGAACACCTGGTCCTTCCCAAGCCCGGGGTAATATAATCAGCCTAACAAAGCTCTAGCGCTCATTCTCTTTCTCTCTCTCTTTGTTCACACGTTCTCTCTTGGTTCTCTCTCCATAGCAGCCATGCAGCCCTAGCAGCCACCTGGGCCCGTGGCAGACCCTGTGGACTCCAGACACGGCTCCCAGCACAAGCCTGGGTTGGCAATGCAGTGCTAGTCGAAGGGCAGCTAGGAAGAGAGACTTTGGCAACTGGACAGGAACAAAAGCCGACTGAACTAAGCTTTGATATGGAATGAACCAGTGGCATAGAATTTGTGGACCCTGATCTTTGTTCTAGACCTGATGAAGACAAGGTTGGACTTTTTCTACAGCAAGATGGACAGAGATGAGACATTAGGAACCTGCATACAGCCTTCCATTTAACTCTGTTAAATTTTACACCACCTCAACCTCCCACGTTTGTTCCCCAAAATGTTGTATTCGCAGCTCCACAAAAGAACACCATTTCCACCAATGACATCAGGACTGTGACCCCCACCTGGGGCCAGGTGTTGCTCGCCCAGTGACCTGCTAGTGCCAGGCCCTCTGATGTTACCTGCATAGAGCACAGGTGATTAACACCTACTTGAGAGTCTTCATGTTTAGCTCACCATCATTTCCAGAGAGTCTAATGGGTGCAAGAGGTTCTGGAAGCCTGGACCCTGCAAGTCAGACCTTGCATCCGCCCCCAGGGTGGTCCCAGGCCTGTCTGTCCTCTGCCTCACACGGGAACCCTCTCCCCTGAGCTCCGCTGCCCATCTGCTTCTGGCTCCTCCACCCGCAAGGATGGAAGGGCCCAACTTCTACAAACCCCAACAACCGAAGGGTACAGCACACAGCTCCCTGCTGGGTGCTGTCCTTCCCTTCCCCAAACCTCAGCTCTCAGTTCTTCCTAAACTTTGAGCTGAAATATGTCTCCCTTAAGCTCTAGAAAGCCCTGGTCCTGCCACCTGGGCCAGCATGCCACAGATACTCAGGGTCTGGCTGCAAGCATAAGCTGGGGGGGCCAGCAGGCTAGGAGGAAGGCCTGGGCACCCCCTAAGCAGGAAGCCAGCACCCTCCTCTGTACCTCCAGTGCCTATTTCATAGGTGGCAGTGAGCAGGGCATGAGGCCACTATGCTCAGGACGTGTTTAGGTCCTGCTGGTTTGGGTACCATCACAACTGCAGGACAGTGATGGGCACTTGTGCTCCAGGTTACCCACTACCTTCCTAGACACAGATTACAGGGGCTGCTGCTGCCCCTGTCCTTGATCCCGCCTCTGGGGCTCCTCTCACCTCCTCATGCCTCGTACTGTCACTGTGCCCCTCCCCAGACAGGGAGAGAAGGGAGAGAAGCTGCCCCTGCTCTCAAGCAGGCAGACCCATGGCCTGGTCACACTGCCGTGTGTGGCTGCCTGACCAGTGTCGGGTGGGGAGTGGCAGAAGTGACACCTCTGTGGACAAGCCTCTTTAGCCCTCACCCTCCTCCCTCTGCACTCTTTTGGACAATCCTTGGGGACATGGCTGACCCCAGCCCTGCAGCTCCCATCTCTGCATCCCTCCAGCCAGTGGGCACTGGGGGCCAGAGGGCGAGCAGTAACATTTTCATGTAAGCTTAGCTTCAAGAAGTCATATTGCCAGATGCCATGAGGATGGCCACATTCACCCTCATGTGCCCTTTGGGCTGCAAGCCCGACTCTAGCCAGGAGGCCACTGCCATGGGAACCAGAGCTACCCAGCACCTCCCCCCGCTCCTCCTTCAGGGAAAGGGACAGTGCTGACAAATAAAGCTTTGTTACAGATGCATGCTTCATGTTTTCCCTTCTGAATCCCTTCCTATTTCCAAATACTATTGCATTGATTAGAGCAACGGTTCTCAACCTGTGGCTCGTGACCCTGGTGCAACGAGAGGAATCTTGCATCTCCTCCTCATAGTCTTACATACAAATTCTGCTGAGTCTGGGGGGTTTTTTTCTCTTCTTTTTTTCCTCCTTTTCTCCCTTTTTGTCCAGTGAGCTTCTCCCATGGCTGCTCAGGGGACAAAATGCCATTGTCCATAAATAATCGTCTGATTATTGAGATTGGAGGGGCCTGAGGACGAGCAGGGAGAATTTCAAGAATCCCTGCCCTTTTCCGCAGGGTGGGCAGCTAGCATACGGGCTCCCTCAGGGCTGGGGGAGGACGCCCGGGGCCTCCGCTACCCCTTCACCGCTTGCCTCCTTCCTTCAAGCTAATTCCATCTGTTGTTACAGTGCTCTGTGGGTGGGTGGGCGACTCGAACTCCAGGAGGCTGAGCTGGATGAGGGCTTGAACTCAAGAGAGTGTACAAACTGCGAGGAAACTGGGGGGTCAGCCCTATCATTTTTGTGAGCCTCCTCAAGGTGCCTCCAAGGTGGAGGTGGGGAGCTGGGTGCAGATTCCCACTTCAGGTGAGAATGCCGCTCTTGGATGCCCTGGGTGTATGGGCACCCACTCAAGGCTGCTGCTGAGTGGAGTGTGGTGCCATCACAGGAGCTCCCACCCATTGGGGGGAGGGCCCTGGGCTCCAGGAGGGAGCATCTTGCCCAGGTCCCTGTCTGAGAAGCAGTGCAGCATGGCTATGAATGAGCAACACAATGAAGGGATGGTGCCAGAGCTGAGGGTCCCTGAGAAGCAGGGAGGCTGGGCCCCTCTGGATGAGCAGGTGGGATGGGGGACCTTCCCAGGAGCAAATAGCAGCTCAACCCCCACAAGGCTGCTGGGATACTGGGGTGTGGGAAAAAGGAACACACAGTTCTTTTATATTTAAGTGACATCTAATTATGTTAAACAATGATTTTCCTTTGTGTTTAAAAACAAACAAAATCTAATTTCCTTCACTTGGATTTTCATTCTCCTGGTAAATGTCCAAAGTGGGTCCCCTGGGTTCCCACTGTGCTTCATGAGCAGGGGCACCTGGGTGCCAAACAAGGGGTGCACTGGGGAAGGGGCAGCCAGCTCCCTGCTGGGCCCAGAGAGCCATGGCCTTGTCCAGAGGCCACATTTTCTCAGAATCAGGACCAGGACACATGTCTTGGCCCTCCAATAAAGACATCTCCCACCCTGTGTACAAGCAGCTTTCTGTCACATGCCTTGTGTTGCCTGGCCCTGGACACTTAGAGCCTGGTGGCCAGAACCCAACCAGTGCCCAGAAGTACCAGCATCACACCCATCCACCCTTGCCAGGGTAGCACACTCCCTTCACTCTGCTGCTCATGCTGCCTGGCATGGCAGCCACAGTCCCATTTCTCAGACAAAGGAACAAAGGCCAAAGGGCTTAAGCCATCAAATCTTGGTCTTAAATCTCTGAAACAGGGTAGCCAGGGTTTGAACCCTGGTGAATGTGTCCACTATGATGTGATCCAAGCCTGAGACCCTCTGTGCGGGCTCAGGAGAACGGCGAGTGGGGACTGGCCAGGGCTCCTGCGAGATGGATAAGGCCTTGCCCATAAGTACCACCAGCTTGGGATGCACAGATTGGGACCAGGGAACTCAGTGCTGCTGGGGGTCAGGCCAGGGTCAGAGGACCAGCCATGCAGGTGCCCCTGAGGGGCTCTGTGCTAGGCAGCCAGACTCGGGCCCTTCCTGAGACAGCCCAGCACTCTGACTGCCAGTGAGTGACATTCACGGATGACTTTCCACCTACTGGTCATCCCACACATCCCTATAGTGGCCTCCAAGGCATTCTTGTCCACTTTTCAGATAAGGTACAGCCCAAAAGGCTGACAGCCTGAGGCCACATTGGTCAGGTAGGGTGGAGCCAGGGAAGCAGCCCGGGTCTTGTGCCTGCAGGCTGGTTCTTTCTGCCAAGGGCTGAGAGTGAGAGGCAGATTCTGAGAACACACCTGCCGGCTACATCCAAGAAATGGGCCCAGTGCCCAAGCACAACGCAAGTGGCTCTTCTGCACAGGCCAGAGGACAGCCCAAAGGACAGCTAGAAATGTCTAAACTTTCTGACACATGGTAGATACCCCAGGAGACAAGTGGCGGAAAGGGACGCAAATACTGCAGTGTGATCTCTCCAAAGAGGGGTTAGAAACATGAAGAAACAAGTGCACGAAACATCACGCCCTGAATACAAAATGGCATGTTCTTCTATTAGAGTTCTCACACACCTGGTTCATGCGTCAGAGCACCAGAGAAGCCCCAATAGAGTTCCCAAACAGACAGAAATGCACAGGTGACAGGATGATACAGACACACAGGTGAGTATGAATAACCACAGAACAAACCAAAAATAATTTGCCCACTTGATAAAAACTTCCCTCAACTACATTTGTGTTAAAAAATGATCAAAACTCCAATTACAAACACATCAGAAAAATAACCCTTATGAGAAAACTCCTTATGAAATTGTATATGGCCAATGCTATACTCAGAAAAAATTAATAGACTTCAGCGTATATATATATTTTTAGCGAGAGAGGCAGAGAGAGAGACAGAAAGAGGGACAGACAGACAGAAAGGGAAAAAGATGAGAAGTATCAATTCTTCATAGTGGCACCTTAGTTGTTCATTGATTGCTTTCTCATATGTGCCTTGACAAAGAGGCTACAGCCAAGCCAGTGACAACCTTGAGCATCAAGCCAGCAGCCTTTGGGCTGAAGTTAGTGATCATGGGGTCATGTCAATGATCCCATGCAAGCAGTGACCCCACACTCAAGCTGGTGAGCCTGCACTCAGTCGGCAACCTCGGTCCTGAGTCCTCTGCGTCCCAGGCCAATGCTCTATCCACTGTGCTACTGCCTAGTCAGGCAACTTGAGTATATTTTACATAAGCAATAAAAAATGAAAACAAATGAATTAAACTCTTGATTCAAAAAGCTAAAAAAAGAGCTTCTTCTAAACAAAACAGTCATACAGCAAACTGGAAGAAAGAATTACTGAGATAAATTAGTGGATTTAATGAAAGAGCAAGAGTAGAACTTGCTGATTAAACTCAAGAACTAATTTTCTTTGAAAATGCAAATTAAAAAATAAACCTCTGAAATTCTAATCAAAAAAAAGATAGAAGAAAGGAAGGAGACTGGCAGAGAGGGAAGGAGGGAGGGAGGGAGGGAGAGGCTGGTGGAGGGAGGGGCAGGGAATGCAAAAATCCAGCCATTGGTAATGATAAAGGGAATGTAACCACTGATGTGAAGAGACTGTAAAAGAATACACTATGGGCTCTGGCCAGATTGCTCAGTGGTAGAGCATCTGCTCAGTGGAAGTCCCGGGTTCAATTTCTGGTCAGGGCACACAGAAGAAGCGACTGTCTGCTTCTCCACTTTTCTCTCTCTCTCTCTCTGTCTCTTTCTCCACCCCGCCTCCCACAGCCATGGCTTGATTGGTTCGAGCGTATCAGCAAGGTGCTGAGGATGGCTCCATGGAGCCTCCGCCTCCACCTCAGGTGCTAAAAATAGCTCAGTTGCGGCCCCAGATGGAGGTTGCGGGTGGATTCCAGTCTGTCTATCTCCCCTCCTTTCACTTAGAAGAAAAAGAAAAAGAAAAAAAAAGAATATATTATGTAAATCTGTGCTAAAAGATCTGAAAGCATGATGAACTGGGATATTATCTAGAAAATATAAACAACCAAAATAGACTGAAAATATTTAGAACCCAAAAATGACCAATAACCACGGTACAAATTAAGTGAGTTGACAGCCAACTAAACCTCAGGGAAAAATAAAAGCAAGCCATAGCTGGCCCTGGCCTGTTGGCTCAGTGGGAGAACATCAGCTCGGTGTGTGAAGTCCTGGGTTCAATTCCTGGCCAGTACACACAGAAGAAGCCCCCATCTTCTTCTCCACCCCTCCCCCTCTCCTTCCTCTCTCTCTCTTCCCCTCCCGCAGCCAAGGCTCCATTGGAGCAAAGTTGGCCCAGGCACTGAGGATGGCTCTGTGGCCTCTGCCTCAGGCACTAGAATGGCTCCTGCCGCAACGGAGCAACGCCCCAGATGGGCAAAGCATAGTCCCCTGGTGGGCATGCCAGGATCCCAGTTGGGCACATGCAAGAGTCTGTCTGACTGCGTCCCCACTTCTAACTTTGGAGAAGCACACACACACACACACACACACACACACACACACTCAAAAAGCAAGCCATAGCTGAGACAGTTTCTAAAGTGAATTATTTCAAGCCTCAGATTTTTATATGATATCTAAACTAGCTCAACTACATCATTCATATGAAAAACTTTCTTATCCATTGTATGAAGTTAACATAACTATGGTTTATAAATGTGTCAAATATGTCCCCTAATAGAAAAGTTCATATCCTTGAGGAAGCATGGCATAGGAAATACAATCCATAATATTGCAATAACTATGTGCGGTGCCGGTGGGGTGCTCGCAAAGTCGAGGGGGACACTACGTAAAGTATACGATTGTCTAACCACTGAGCTGTGCACCCAAAACCAATACATAATAGTAAAAAAGAAAGTACATATAAATTTTTACCAATGAATACAGATGAAAGTACCCTAAGCATCCTATCGGCAGAATGAACCTGGTAGCCATTTAAAGCACAATCAAGCCTGACCACTGGGATTTAACACAGGAACACGGGATAACTTCACTCATAAAAGTTAATAATTCAACACACTAATAAAGTCTAAAAAGGAAAGAAATTTGATGATTTTGCTGAATACAAAAAAGCCTTTTGTGAAACTGAGTATCTATTTCCAGTGTACACTTTTGGCGATTAATGTGGGAATCTGATTAATGGTCCATGAAGAATAATATCTACTTGAAACTTAAGGCCAAGTTCAGACTTAACAGTAAAACAAGAGAGTCTTGTCATTAATATGAAAAGCAAGCCAAGACAACTGTTATTACTTAATGTTGTTTAGCACCTTTTAGGAAACACAGGATAAGACTGTAAATAAAAGAGCTCTTAGAAATAGAGAGGTAAAATGTTCCTCATGTGCAGTAATATGATTAATTTCTTGGGTTTTCTGGGAAACCAAACTGAAAACCTGTTCCAACTAATAAGAGGTTCGATCATCAGTTACTTAACATACATTTTTAAAAAATCAATAGCTTAGTTATTAATCTCCTACAGTTACAGGTGTCCCCATCCCCAAAGACATTCCCATTCAGTCGATGAGAGAACAGAAACCAGCGGTTGTGAGTGAGCAGGTGCCTGCATGGCTGTGGGCTCTGGGCCTCCTGGCTCTGCAGGCCTCCCAGCCATTGGCCCGGGACACGGTCTCCTCAATGGACTTGCTCTGCCACCCAGGTCTACCATCTGGCCCACAGTCCTCTTTCCTGGCCCATGACACTGTACCATTCTGCCCTCTGGGCGGGGCACTGCGGATTCCAGCCTCCTCCAGGAACTGGTTCTCCCTCCTAAGGATGCTGCTTGTGGACTGTGCCCCAAGGGAGAGCAAGTCTGGACTCAGCCAGTCCCAGGACAAATGTGGGCTCCCCTGCTCCTGGTGTTGCTGCAATCTCAGACCTCAAAGCCTTGGCTTCCACTTGTGTTCTAGGAGCAGCAACCTAGTGGGGGTTAAATGAGACCTGGGAGCTGTCTCTCGATCCCCTCATGCTAGAAGGCAGTGGACTCTGCCAGCACAGCCATACAGACTTTTGGGAAGTACCTTGGGCTTGGCCTCAGCCCAGCACGCTGGTCTGAGCAGGTCATTGAGGGCAGGTTATTCCGCTGAGGGCTGAGGCACAGAGTAATGTGTTCTCCAAAGAAAACCAGCTGGAGACTGTGGAGGCCACAGGGCCCTTGGGAGCTGCAAGGCTGCAGAGGCCAGAAAAGGGAAGGACCACACGCAGAGGTGGATTTAACAGTGGATGGCACACTGGGCGTGCGCCCTGGGCCCCGACTTTTGAAGGACCCCATAAAACCCCGACTTGACACTTTTTTCTAATGTAAGGGGCCCAATATTTTCTTCTGTGCCCAGGGCCTCAACTGACCTTAATCTGCCTCTGACCACAGAGGCCCCTGGCTGCTGTCTTACACACTCCCACCTGACTACTCACCCCAGAACCCCTCAAGTGTGTCGGCCTCTAGGTTCCCCTTGTTCTGGAACCCACAAGGACCCAGCTAGCACAGAACCTGGCACAGTGGAGGTGTCCTGGCCTGGGGACTAGCTCTGACCCTGGAATGCTGGGCTAAACTCAGACAAGCTGTGGCCCCTGTGGGCCTTAGTTTACCTATGTGTAAAGCAAAGAAGCAGAACTAGGCGTCTCCACAGGCTGTTTCCTGATCATGGGTTTGTTCCTTCTTTCCTTCTCTCACTTATTCAGTCAACAAACACCCATGAAGCCCTGCTGGCCTAAGCCTCACACTTGGAAGTAGAAGAACCTATGGACTTCAGTGTCTGCTAGGGGAGACCGATGTAACACCACAGTGCAGTGTGAGCAACTTGGGATTAAGGGTCTTTGCTGGGTGTTGAGGAGGCACAAGGGTGGGGGAACTAATACTGAATGGAGAAATTAGGAAGGGTTTCCTAGAAAGCGTGGTTTTTGAGATGGGCTTCCAAGGATTACTAGTTTTCCAGTGGGTTAGGGGAAGAAAGAGCAGAAGAACAATATCACAGGTTTCCTGGCTGACACCTCAGTCCCAACAGACCCAGCCCTCCTCTGATCATTTACCAACAGCTCCCCTGAAAGGTGAAGGTGAAGCAGCCAGGGGTGTTGAGGGTGCAGGCAGTTTCCACAGGTACCCCAGCTCCATCCTGGGCCCAAGTCAAACCCTACATATGCCAAAGCCAATATGTAATTCTCTCCCCCTGGGGGGGACTCCCAGACTGCTCAGCCCTCAAAAACTGCACCACTATGGTCCCTGTACTTGGTGATTATATGACCTGCAGATAGTGCTGTTCCCTGTATTCCTGCATCTCTACCAACCCCAAGGCTTGCTGCAGCCAAGTCCCTACCAGATGCAGGGGCTCCCTCAGCTCACCGCCCCTCCAGGTGGAGCTCACGTGCAGAGTCTCCCGCCTGCCGCCTGCGCCTGCCGGTAGGAGCCCCAGCAGGTGGGAGCGTGCTGCTTGGGCAAGCTGGGCCCAGGGACAGGCTGTCCTTAGCCAGCAGGTACATGTGTAGGCAGTGTGGCCAGGAAGCTGCAAGGGGTCCGCAGAGAGGACCGAGCAGTGAGGAGCAAGCTCAGTCTACAAGTCTGCACTCCAGGCCAGACCTCTGCCGGAACTTTACTCTCCCGGAGATGATGTCAGGTAGTCTTGCCCACGCACCACCTCCAGGACCCACCACCCTGCATGTCACACACAGAAGCCCTACCTGGGGCTCCAGAAACATCCTGGCTGCCTGGCCACTGCCTCCCGCCCTCCTCCACCTGCACCCTTTCTCGCCTCTGCTGAGGGTAGGCAGCGCTCTCCCTCCTGAAGTGGTCTGCCTCCTCTCCGAGTGTAGCGCCCACCTCTGCTACCAGCAAGGTACTGTGCTTTACCTCCAGGGTGTGTCCACCCTGGTCCTTCTCTCCTCCACTCTGAGCCCTTCCTGCTCTGAGCCCCCGGGCCACTGTGCTGGCCTCAGTGTCCTCTCACCTGCTCTACTCCTGACACCCCACCTCCAGTCTGGACCCTGGACACACAGGTAGCTTCCCCTTCAAGGCCTTGGCCCACCTTTTCCTGGCGCACTCCTCTGCTCCCTCACCCCCTGGTCAGGTCTTCATGCACAGGGCGCACATGCTGGTGCCTTCCTTGACCACCCTACCCAAGGCACAAACAGCACCCCCACACTGGGAGTCAGTACTCTGGGCACCAAATCGTTGAAGCCCTGCTTGCCAGACTGAGGAGGCTGTCATTGCTGTCTTCTGGTGCCCTCATCTGCACCGTCTGCTCAATGCTAAGGGGGATGGAACATGGGGGCACACTGCACCTGGATCACACTGCACCCTCACATTGCCAGGTGCATCTCATAGACAGGGCTTTAATAAACAGCCATGCAAATGCAATGCTGCTGCATGCTCAGGATCAATTCTAGGACAGGTCCTTAACTTCCCTTCCAGGAGGAAAGAAGTTACCCTCACCCTGGAGTCCACACTCCTAAACACACTGGTACTTGTGAGCCCGCAAAGCAGAATCCTGAGCTCGTCTGCCTCTCCCTCTCTCACACACACCCTACAGATAAACATGCCAGAAATTTCACACTCTCACTCCGGGCCTTGTGCTCTCTTCACAGACCCCTTCCCCATATACCTCCTCCAGGGCAAACAGGTGGTTGTGGGCCCCCCAAGGCTGAGAAACGACCCAGGGTCCTCTTCTCTTTTATAAGCCTGACTGTGCCAGTCCTGGGGCAGCCATCCTCTTGAACGCTCTGCTACTGGGACTGCTGGCTCCTGCCTCCCCTCGCCCTCTCACTCCACAGGAGTCCCAGCCAGGTTTGCTGGTGTCCTCAGCCACAGCCCATCACTGGTGTCAGCAGGACTTGTTGGGAAGGGCAGTGGCAGCCTAGGCCACCCCCCTCCCAGTTCTGAGGCCTGGATGCCACCCATGTTGCAGCAGGTGCCTTAGTAGAGACCATGCAGAAGTGGTTCCTCAGGCAGGCTCCCTCTGGGCCAGACTAGAAGTGTTCCAGAATGTCACACTCCTTCACGGGAGGTCAGCACCCCTTCCCCAGCTCTGCAGAGCAGGAACCCCCACAGCCTGGTACTGCTGTAATCAAGAGGTTGTCCCGGACAGCTACAGACAATATGAACAGAATAAAAAGACAAACTACACAATGGTAGAACATATTTGAAAATATTTCTGATAAGGAGTTAATAACCAAAATTTATAAAGAACATGAAAACTCTACGCCAGGGACATAATCCAATCAAAAAATGGGCAAAAGAAATGAATAGACACTTCAAAGGGAACATACAGATGGCCAACAGCAAAAGAAAAAACGTTCAACATCACTAATCATTAGAGAAATGCAAATTAAAACCACAATGAGATACCACCTCACACCAGTCAGAATGACACTCATCAACAAAACAACACAGAATAAGTGCTGGCGAGGATGTGGAGAAAAGGGAACCCTTCTGCACTGCTGGTGGGAATGCAGACTGGTGCAGCCACTGTGGAAAACAGTATGGAGATTCCTCAAAAAATTAAAAATCAAACTGCCATTTGACCCAGCCATCCTACTTTTAGGAATATATCCTAAGAACACCAAATCACTGATTCAAAAGAAGAAGTGCACCCCCATGTTCATGGCAGCATTGTATACAATAGCCAAGATCTAGAAACAGCTCAAGTGTCCGTCAGTGGACATGTGGATTAAAAAGCTGTAGTACATATACACAATGGAATATTATGCAGCCTTGAAAAAGAAGGAAATATGGATGGATCTGGAAACTATTATGTTAAGTGAAATAAGCCAGGCAGAGAAAGAAAAAATCATATGACCTCACTCATTTGAGGAATCCAATGAACAATGTGAACTGAGGAACGGAATAGAGGCAGAGGTGGGATCACAGGGACCACAGGGAAAGCAGACAGAGGGAAAGGGGATGAGAGGATGGGATCAGAGAAAGGAAAGAGATTGGTAAAATTATATATACATAACACAGCGTTATAGAGAGCAGAAAAGCAAATGCTGGAGGGAAGGGGGGAATGCATTAGAGGGAGGGGGACGAGGGGGTTGTTGAGGGGAATTCAGGGATGGGGAGGATGTTTTCAGTGGGACACTTGAATATCTGTAAACACAATAAATTTAAATAAATCAAAAAAAGAAATCATAAAAAAAAGAGTTTGTGCTAGTGTTTGCCCAGCACCTGTGTGTCACACCCTGCAGCCTTACCAGAGGCTCCAGAATCATCCTGGCTGCCTGCTCGCACACTGCCCACAGCCTGTGTGTCACACACTGCAGCCCTACCAGAGGCTCCAGAATCATCCTGGCTGCCTGCTCCCCACACTGACCACAGCCTCTGTGTCACACACTGCAGCCCTACCAGAGGCTCCAGAATCATCCTGGCTGCCTGCTCCCCACACTGCCCACAGCCTGTGTGTCACACACTGTAGCCTTACCAGAGTATCCAGAATCATCCTCGCTGCCTGCTCCCCACACTGCCCACAGCCTGTGTGTCACACACTGCAGCCCTACCAGAGGCTCCAGAATCATCCTGGCTGCCTGCTCCCCACACTGCCCAGCACCTCTGTCTCACACACTGAAGCCCTACCAGAGGCTCCAGAATCATCCTGGCTGCCTGCTCCCCACACTGCCCAGAACCTGTGTGTCACACACTGCAGCCCTACCAGAGGCTCCAGAATCATCCTGGCTGCCTGCTCCCCACACTGCCCAGCACCTGTGTGTCACACACTGCAGCCCTTACCAGAGGCTCCAGAATCATCCTTGCTGTCTGCTCCCCACACTGCCCACAGCCTGTGTGTCACACACTGCAGCCCTTACCAGAGGCTCCAGAATCATCCTGGCTGCCTGCTCCCCACACTGCCCAGCACCTGTGTGTCACACACTGCAGCCTTACCAGAGGCTCCAGAATCATCCTGGCTGCCTGCTCCCCACACTGCCCACAGCCTGTGTGTCACAAACTGCAGCCCTACCAGAGGCTCCAGAATCATCCTGGCTGCCTGCTCCCCACACTGCCCAGCACCTGTGTGTCACACACTGCAGCCTTACCAGAGGCTCCAGAATCATCCTGGCTGCCTGCTCCCCACACTGCCCACAGCCTGTGTGTCACACACTGCAGCCCTACCAGAGGCTCCAGAATCATCCTGGCTGCCTGCTCCCCACACTGCCCAGCACCTGTGTGTCACACACTGCAGCGCTTCCAGAGGCTCCAGAATCATCCTGGCTGCCTGCTCCCCACACTGCCCAGCACCTGTGTGTCACACACTGCAGCGCTACCAGAGGCTCCAGAATCATCCTGGCTGCCTGCTCCCCACAATGCCCACAGCCTGTGTGTCACACACTGCAGACCTACGAGAGGCTCCAGATTTATTCTGGCTGCCTGCTCCCCACACTGCCCACAGCCTGTGTGTCACACACTGCAGCCTTACCAGAGGCTCCAGAATCATCCTGGCTGCCTCCTCCCCACACTGCCCACAGTCTGTGTGTCACACACTGCAGCCCTACCAGAGGCTCCAGAATCATCCTGGCTGCCTCCTCCCCACACTGCCCACAGTCTGTGTGTCACACACTGCAGCCTTACCAGAGGCTCCAGAATCATCCTGGCTGCCTGCTCCCCACAATGCCCACAGCCTGTGTGTCACACACTGCAGACCTACGAGAGGCTCCAGATTTATTCTGGCTGCCCGCTCCCCACACTTCCCACAGCCTGTGTGTCACACACTACACTGCAGCTCTTACTAGAGGCTCCAGAATCATCCTGGCTGCCTGCTCCCCACCCTGCCCAGCACCTGTGTGTCACACACTGCAGCCCTACCAGAGGCTCCAGAATCATCCTGGCTGCCTGCTCCCCACACTGCCCACAACCTCGGTTGGGCGAGTTCGGGGTGGAGCCCCCAGGGGACTGGGCAGCGGGGTGCGGGGGAGCAGGGAACCTAGGGGACCAGCTGGGTGGCAGGGAACGTGTGGTGTATCCAGGCAGGCATGGGCAGGGCAGGTAGCGTGTGGACAGGTGTTGCATGGATGCTGCAGAGGGTGCAGGACTGTGGGGCAGGAGCTAAACGCACTTGGGGGTGGGGCGACATCAGGGCTGCGGTGTGCAGGAGGCAGCGGGAGGGGGGGTGCCCCATAGGCCTGCCGGGCAAGGGGCTGCGGTAGGAGCACAGCCCGCACTCTGGGAGCCCCACACCCTCATCACCCTCCTTGAGCCTTCCTCCCCTCCCCCCTCACCGCAACAAGCCAGGTGCTTGGCTGGCGTTTGGCTTGAATGCTCCCCTTGACGGGGTGCTCACTCTAAACTGCTCTGGCCTTGACCACCACACTGAACCCTGTCCTTCAATTTCTTGTAGTGAATGCGGGGACACAGCAGTTGCTTCTGTGGGAGGACTCAGCTGAGACACACGCGGGGTGGGCCTGACACATGACACACTGAGGCGTCATCCTATCCCCAGGAGTCCCAACGCTGGGAAGCAATCCTGCCAGGTGACAGGTCTTCCCAGCCACCATGTTTCTGCGGTGGCCCTGACTCAGGCTCTGAGAATTCAGATGAAAAAAACTGAAGACTAAGGAACACCCTCCCTGGGAGAGGTGGAACCAGAGAGCCCAGAGGCTGCGTGGGGAGAGGAAGTGGGGTGAGATTCTTGCTTCCTGTAACAGGAGAAGCAGGGGACCCCGGGACAGGATGCCCTGGGAGGGTGGGGGGCCCAGGAGTGTCCAGGCCAACCCTAGGATGCCACCCTTGCCCAGGAGCTTTGAGACAGCTGTCTCTCCTCCTGGCGGTCCCTTGGTGATGACCCACTATCTGACCAGGCCCCTATGGGAAAGATGCTCCCTGCTCCACAAAGCTGGAGCCTTAGCATCTGGGTTTTGGAGATGGAAGGAGGCCTGAGGCAGGTGACTGACCCTGCAGAACAAAGGAAGACACGGCATCCTAAGTGCCCCCCAGGGGTGCTGCAGGGTCTGAGACCCTGCAAGACTAAGAGCTCTGGATTTCAGGGTGGGGGAGGTCAAGGGGAGGCCAGGTTGCCAGCGTGGGTGGCAGTTTGTACTGTGCCCATGGGACTGACCATATACAAGTGGGCAGAGGGGGGGGAGCAGAATAGTTTGGCTCTGTCTCTGGCACTAACTACCCAGCCCCACACTGCCTGAGGGTGCCATCCACCCCGACTCATCCCTCAGGGAAGCCATGCAGGCAGAGCTTGCGTTCCAACCCTGAGTGTGATGGGCCGTGCTTAAGTTATTCTTTTCCATGGAAGGTGTGCCAATACCCAGGGAAGATGTTGGGAGTGCCAGTTCCCCTTGGCTGCTGATCCTGTTCCCAAGAGACCTGAACCAGCTGGGCTTGTCCCCTGGGGAACCCATACCACCCTCTGTATTTTCCTAACTCTGCCCCATTGATACTCCCTTTTGCAAAATATTCTAAGCCAAAGAATCACTAATGACTCCAGGCAGCACCAGAACAAAAGGTATGTGCATGGGCGGGGGAGTGGGGGGACAGCTAGTCCTAATGATGCCCCCCTCATATCTCAGAGGTTACAGCTCTGCCCAAATAAACAGCCCCCAAGGGGGCTCAAACCTCCATAGACCTCTCTTCACAGCCTTCACTTGTCCTTCAACTGTGGCCTCTCTTTGTCCTGATGTGGTAACAGATGCAGGGACAGGATGCCCGCCCACCCTGGGTGTGGAACTAACTGCATGTATGTCACCAGCACGTAACTGAGGAGCTGACCAGAACAGGCTGCCCGGGACACAGCTGGTCTCTGCAGCCAGGTCTGTCACTGATCTCCCATCAGCAGGCCAGCAGTAGTCAGGTGAAGAAGGGCCTTCAGCTGACCCCAGGGTTGCCAGGTACATGCCCCACAGCTCCCCACTCCTCAGCCTAGCTCTCTGCACACCTGCCCTGCCCCACTCTGCACAGGGACCACACACAGGGTGGCAGCAGTACTGAGGCCACACAGGCCAGGCGGGGACCTGAAGGCACAGCAGGCAGGGCAGCGGGGCTAACTGTACAGAAGCATGCCTGCACTCTGCCAGCTTGCAGGGGTCCTGACACACAGCACCACATCCCGCTGAGCCTGGCAGGGAGCTCGCCATCCTGCAAAGACACGTGTGGCAGAGCCTAGCAAAGAGAAGCCCCCCTCCAGGACTGATGCAGCCTGCACTCCCTGCTCACAGACGGGGCCGTCTTGGGCATGGTGCTGAGGTCCCAAGGGCCACCTCACCTCTGTGCCTCAGCACCCACCCTGGAAAAGCAGGTTATTTACTTGACTGCATGGGAGCAGCACCCTCCAGACATCTGGGTCCCTGAAGGACTGACTCTCAACTTTGTCATCAAACAGCTGAGCAGTCTCACCCACCGGGATGTTCTGTTCTGTGTTCTCCTCAGTGCTCACCACTTCTTCTCCTCTCCTTGCCCTCCACTAGCTTCTCCCTCCAGCTGGCACACCAGAAGGCTGCACTTGGCGCTTGGCAGGGAAACTTTGTGGGAGCTGATTGTGAGCAGGCAAATGGGCTCCAGAGCCAGCCCAACAGGTGCCCTCCTCTCGACACATGCTGGCTTTTATTACCTTGGGGATTCGTCCACTTGACTTTTACCTCTAAGCCGTATGTTATTACCCACCCTCCAAATTGTCCTTCTCCTTCCTCCTCTGCCCCCAGTGCTTTTCACCTCCTCCAGGAAGCATTCCTGATCCTTGGAGCAGCCTGTAGGGCCTCACTTTGGACTGCCAGTTCATTCACAACATACACCTTAGGTCCTAGTCTTCCTCCCACCATCTCAAGGACAGCTAGTGGCTCCCTGAAGGGCCTCACTGTGTGAATCGGAGCTCCTGTCCAGGATCCTTGAGTTGAATGTTCTGTGTTGGATTAGTGATGTCTGACTCAGGGGAGGGTGTGAAGAAGGAGTCACTAGGGCCAGGGTCTGATTCCCTCGTTTGCAGGTCCTTCAATAATTGACTGGTAGGTGCATTCCTAACTAGTCTATTTCCTTATTTACTTTTTAAAAAGCTGATGAACATTTACCACGTGCTAAATTCTCAGAAACACGGTCCCTGCTCTTTGATTCACTCATAGGGCCATGAGATGCAGGTTGGCAAACAAGTAAACAAAGTAAACAAACAAAATTACAGCTGATGATGGGAAAGGCTGTGGCATCGAGTTGGTGAGTCGGGAGACTTCCCTGGGAAGGCAAGCCAGGAGCAGAGACTGCCATGCTGGGTAACAGTTGTCCGTGGAGGTACCCAAAGCAGGCATGCTAGGCAGGGGGCACAGCAAGTGCAAAGGCCCCAAGGCCAGGAAGAGCTTGGTGTGTTTAAGGCACAGAAAGATCAATGTGGAGGGGGACGGGGGGCTATAGTAAAAGACAAATGGACACCCATAGCTCTCCTTGGCATTCTCCAGAGGCGCAGCAGAGTGGACAAGCTGGGGGCCAGGGGGGATACACGGTACCTGAGAGGCTTTCCACACCTTCTGATGCAGAAAGCCTCGAGGTTCTGACACCTTCCCTTGAGGCCTGCAGCTGTCACAGTGCAGCTGGAGCGACAGCTTTTACCTCTTTGTGGCTGAACCTGCCATAGCTATTTCCCAACTGGATGGAAGCACTTCACTGTTTCTAGCTAGGTCCAGCCATCCATGAGCAGCATCAGGGCTGCAGATTCCCCTGCAGCCTCCCCACACAGTCTTCTGAAGCTAAGCCCAGCATCTGCCCTCTGCCAGGGGTCATGGGGATCCCCCAAAGTAGAGGGCTCACTTTGCAGATCAAGGCTTTGTTTCCATCTGTAAAGGGGGGAGGAGGCTGAGGCCAAGAGTCGGGTGTGAATCGGGGTTAGAACTCCTTACTTCTTCCCCAACTCTTAAAATCTACAGTGGAAGCTGGGGGTGAGGGTGGGGGAATGAGCTGCACTCTTCCTGTCTGGCCCTTCTATGCTACCCTCTCCGTCTCAGGGGCTGCAGGGTCTCCCCAGCTCTCTATTGCTCTTATACATCTAGTCGAGTCCCACTGGCCTCTACTTCTCAGAGGGTTTGGAGCTTACACCTTCATGCCCAAGTCACACCATTGTGATAGTACACCATTGTGATAGTACACCAGGTGTTCTGAGCCTGAGCGACAGGAGTGGGCGTCAAGTCTGGGAGGTCCAGCAGGCAGCCCCACTCAGTGGGCATTTGGTGCTGCCTTCCATAAGGCTGTGTTCACTAAGCACAGTGTTTCTTCTAAAGCAAGTCTGGAACTATTCCTGTAGCCCCAGATCACTGTGCATCAAGTTTCAAGCAGAGGTTCTCCCTGAAGTCAGGGCTCATAGGAGGGAAGAGGGAGGCAGCCTCTTCATGCCAGATGAGCAATGACACGAGTAGCGCTCATGTTCCCTTTGGGGTCTAATCACATGAGACCCCTGATATGGCTGCCTCCTACAAATGGGAGAGTGAGCCGTGGGCCCCAGGGCCACCCCCAATGCCACCTGAGGCTCCTGCTTCTCAACAGCCCTAGCCACAGAGCAAAGCTGCAAAAGCTGGGGACTTTCCTCCTGGGCACAGGTCGCCAAATTCCCAGGCATCTGGAGAGGAAACCAAGAGGTCAATGGGGTTTCCAGCAACCTCCTGGGAAGTCCCAGGTAGAGGAAAGTACTGCCCAGCCCAGCCCTGGCCTCTGGCTTGATGGAGGTGAAAATGACACAGAGGGTCATGTGTGTGGATGCAGGAAACCCTCCAATGTCACTACTCTGCCACTGTCTGCTCCCAGGAGCCCACACCAGCCTGCACCACCACCATTCTCACTGTGACTCATTTTCACTCCTCCAGCTAGCCACCTGCTCAGGTTTGTTCCTTCCTTCCCTGCCCACTGCCACCACCCTTGCCTTGCTCATTACCCTGGGTGTGGGCCCCTCCAGGGATGTGCAGTAGTGCAGGCTGAGGGACCAGCTGACTCCAGTGCTGAGGCAGTCCCAGGCTGCACCTCTGCCCAGTCTGTCCAAAGGTTGCAGAGAATCTGGAGCCCTGTCCTTCTCTGCTGATCTTGGACCGCAAACTCCTGGGGGCAGGGGCTGCTTTTCATGGGGCTTCTTGAGTCCAATCCCAGTTGTGGCTGCTCAGTATGTCCCCGAGGACTGAATGTCCAGGATTAAAACATCACAACTTTGTCATTTACTTGTCATAGTAACCCCTGTGAGTGCTGCTGGCCCATTTTATAGGAGTACAAACTGAGGTCTGAAATGTAAAGCAGTGTGTCCAAGACACAGGACACTAGTCAGGGTCAAAGTCAAAACCAAAGCCCAGCCTGACAAGTGGTAGCACAATGGATAGAGCATTGAACTGAGATGCAGAAGACCCAGGTTCGAAACCCCAAGGTCGCCGGCTTGAGTGCGGGCTCACCAGCTTGAGCACAGGGTTGCCGGCTAGAACATGGGAGCATAGACATGACCCCAAGGTCGCTGGCTTAAGCAAGGGGTTAGTTGCCCTGCTGGAGCCCCCCAACCCCTGGCCAAGGCACATATTAGAAAGCAATCAATGAGCAACTAAGGAGCCGCAATGAAGAACTGATGCTTCTCATCTCTCTCCCTTCCTGTCTGTCTGTCCCTGTCTGTCCCTCTCTGTCTCTCACTAAAAAACAAAAAAACCCCAAAGTTCAGAGTACTACCTCAGGGGCCTGTGGAGCCCAGTGCTGGGGTGGGAGATGGGGAGATGGGGTCAGACTTTGGTTTAGTAGGTGAGTGACCATTTCCAAGAGAACCTGTCACACAGCTCTAGAGGGATAGCCTGTGGCAACCAGGGCCTGGATACCAGCTCTGTCTGCCTGCTGGCTCCAGCCCCTCTCCCTTCTAGGAAGACCAGCCCAGAGTGGGGCAGGGGCATCAGCAGTCTGGACTCCTCTCGGACACCTCCCTTCCTCCTCTGGTTGCCAACACTAAAAGTTGCCTCGTGCATCTGAGTCAGGGAGGCTCCTCCAACCTTCCCTCCTTCTACCCCTGCCCTGTGCCCTAGAACCTCAGCCAGTATCTTTCGCAGGCGTCCCCAAACTACGGCCCGCGGGCCGCAATGTGGCCCCCTGAGGCCATTTATCCAGCCCCCACTGCACTTCTGGAAGGGGCACCTCTTTCATTGGTGGTCAGTGAGAGGACCACTGTATTTGGCAGCCCTCCAATGGTCTAAGGGACAGTGAACTGGCCCCCTGTGTAAAAAGTTTGGAGACCCCTGTTAGAGTCTGCGCAGTGTGTCCCCGGCCCTGTGCTCTAGAACCTCTGCCAGTACCTTTTATTGTAGAGTCTGTGCACTGTTCCCCTGCCTGGGGGAAGCACCAAGCAGGCAGGAGTCTACCCCCCGAGGTGACCCAGAGACCTGACACAGGCCAGGACTGCTATACAGAGCTCCCACACTCAGTCAGGTGGGCCAGAACTCACACACTCCTAGACCTGGACCAAGAGAGACTGAGCCAGGTAAGAATATGTCGGCCTAGGGCTGGAAGCCCTGGGCTCCATGCCAGGCGGAGACACTGGAGAGGGGCCAGGCCCCTAACCATGTGCAGCATTACCTTGCCCTAGAGCACAGTTTACAGGTTACCTCCTTTTACAGAGGAGGCATCGGAGATACAGAAGAAGAGCCGCTTATGCAAGGCAGGAGGTGGTAACGCTGCACCCTCTCCACCTAAGAGAGAAGATCATGTGGGACAGAGGTCTCCCGATTCCTTAGTAGAGGGAAGAGGGCAAGAGGGCCCACACCTGAGCATGTGCTCAGTACTGGGGAGTCAGTGTCTCAGAGTATGGGCAGCCAGGAGAGACACATGACAGAAGCCACAGCTATAGCCCCGGGGCCCCAGCCAGGACACTGGGGCACCTCTGACCAAGGCCTGGGCCTGGCATCCTTGGCACCTCCCACCAACCATGCCCTAGCAAACCATCCAAGTGCCCACTTGCAAGAGACAACAGGGCCAATCAGGCCCAGGAACTCAGGCCTCAAAAATGGTGATGGATGTCACCTGGCCTCACACAAGCAGGACTACAAGGGAAGGTGGCTGATCAACCCACATGGGGGGCTGGGGGAGATGGTCTTTGGGGAACTTATGAATGGGTCCACCTGGGTATTGTGTGCTGAGCCTCCATACACCCTAGGGAGAGCCAGAACTGGCAGGTGGGGAAACTGAGGCTGGTACTGTCACAATGCTTGTCCTGAGCCCAGTCAGGCTTGGCACTGAGCTGACCCTGGTGGCTCTGAGTGTGGCTTCCATTACATCATGTGGACAACAAGAGGAGGGGAGTCTGGCCACCTCACCCCACTCAGCAAAGCAGCACAGAGGTTACTGAGTGCCGGTGCATGGGCCACCTCTACTGGGTGCTACAAGCAGACTCAGAAGCCAGACCTACCAGGGGTGACTACAGGGCCTGGAGCCACAGCAGGGTGCCCAGAGCCCAGGTGTTTACCTGGGGCACGTTGACAGAGCTCCTCTTTCTCCCTTCTCTCCTGTAACAAAGAAAGAGAGCACAATGGGAGCCAACAGCCCTGATATCAAGTGGACAACCCCTGGTGTGCAGAGAACCTGCTGAAGCCCCTCAGGGAACTCTCCTGGACCCTCTCTCATTGCATCTGACCCAGAGTGCTCCTCCCCTCCTCCAGCCTCTGCACCTCACAGGCCCAGAGGAGGAACAAGAACAGGCCTCTCTCAGTGGTACCTCTGAATGCAGTGCCAAGGGCTCCCCCTGCTCCTAGAGCAGGTTCTGTCTGGAGGCCAATAGCAGGCCCCCTCCCCTACAGTACCCCTTTCTCCTCTGCACCTCCTGGCCAGCCCCTTAACCTCTTGTTTTTTCATCTGTAAAAGCAGGACAGAGCAGCCCTGCCTCACAGGGTTATGAACAAACAGACTGGATGTGCGAGCACAGACAAGGTACCTACCATGCCCCACACAAACAAGCCTCTGTAAGCCTAGGCACAGCCAGCATTACATCCTCCACCCATACCCCCCAGCACCTGGCCCCACGGGGCATATCTGGGCTGCCCTCAATAAGCCCCTATGCTCACAGCCCGTGTTGGCACCTATGGAGCAGAAGGGCAAGCCTGCCGCTTATCTCTGGGGTCCCCCAGCCACGTGTAGGACAGAAGGAGCGAGGAGGGGCTGCAAAGGCCCTGAGGATGCTCCCTGTCCTTCCTCCTCGGGCTCATGGAAAAGGCCCCACAGGTCATGGCTGGACTGGGCTTGAGCTTCCTCCCATTAGAATTTGGCATTCCATTCTCCCACGAGAGGGGCAGGGTGAGGGTGAGTGGCTCAGCTATAGGAGAGGAAGGTGGAGGTCAGGAGGGTGTGACCTGTAGGAGGTGTGAGCTGGATGAGGCACAGATGCAGGCTGTGGAGGCGGGGATGGGGGTATGCTGTTCAGGGGCAGAGGCTGCACACAGTCCAAGCTAGGGCAGTGCCAGGGCAGGGTCCAGTCTGGGTCCAGGGTTCACTAACACCAGGCAGACTTTAGCCCAGAGATGTGGGGCTCTGCCAGGGCTTCAGTTCCAGGCCCCAGACCTGAAACAGTCCAAGGCACAGGTTCCCAAGTGTCAGGCCCCCACAGTGAGGCTCAGGGTCCAAGCACACTGTAAGCTAAGGCTATGGAGGGGAGGCCTTCACCTTCAGTGGGTAAGCAATGGCCCAGGGGGCTGGACAGGGATGGGGGAAAGGAGGACAGCATCCTTGGTGGAGTGGAAACCACGAGAGAGTCACTGTGGGCGACGAAGAAGGAGCTGAAGGGGAAAGGCACGGTGGGCAGCAGGCTGGTCGCCCTGGCCAGTGAACACTGCTCTGTGGGCGAATGAAGGAAAGGCCGTTTTGTGGCATCAGACATACCTGCCCCCACATGGGACTTCCCATGGGCTATGACAGGTCCGGGGTCCTACCACACACATCCCTCCTGCAGCTATATCTCTGCCCTTATCTATCCAGGACCCATTTACTTGCCCCTTGCACTTCCCGGCTCCCAGCCTTAGACATATAGAAGGGGCCCCACTGTGCCATGGGACTAGTGAGGAAAGGGCAAACTTCAGCCTGGGCTCTGTGAGCAAACAGCCTTCAAACTCCAAGTGTCCCTAGTGAACTCCTCGGACCTCGTGGGAGACTGTCTATTCCTCACAAAGACCCATCCCCACCTGCCAGGGCTGACAGAGCCTCATCCCTTCTCCATGTGGAAGGAGGTAACCAGACTGTGGCCACACCACTGGACCTATCTTTCCTGCTAATGCACATCCAGCACTCTGTGCCCAGGCTGCCCAGCAGGTGAGCAGACCAGAAGGATGTGAAATCATATCTGCGTGAGGGTCTGGGAAGCAGGAGGAAGGAGGCACTGTGCGGCCAGCCAGCCCCACCTGGCCCTGCCCAGGCTGCTTAGGCCATGCTGGGCAGGGCTAAAAAGCAGGTGGCTCAAGGTGAAGGCCACACTGCTGGGAGGCACACCCCAGGCTTCTATGAAGAAAGCCTTGTCTGATTGTGCCTTTGTCCAGCACTACTCCACTCACACAGACAGGAGGTCCTGGGAGGTTCATGGAATAACTGATTTTATAAGGAACATTTATGGAGCCCTGTTGATGAGGGAACATTCTTTACAGAAGCATTCCACAGATGCAGTTGGAAGATATAACAAAATTAGAAAGAAAACCTCGATGCCATCCTTGACTCAGATAGTGGTTATTAGTGCTTGAAACTGTCAGGACTGGTGAATGGATGCCTGGTAAGGAGGGTCTACCCCCCATGCTCACACACACTGCAGCCAGACCTGACTATGTAGACTCCCACTGCAAGGCAACGCCAAGAACAGCTCCATGAAAGATTCTTGCTAAAATAACACAAGCCCCCATGAACAAAGTCATTTGAGCGAAATTCCAGGTTAGAGGAAATTCTAGGAGTTGAGGAGCTCGTTAAATGACACCATGAAGAAGCACACAGAATCTCGAAAACAGGACATCCTGCAGACGACTCACCAAGTTTCTTCAAGAAGCCAGTGGCTTACGAAAAGGTAGTGGGAGAAGGAGAGGCTGCTTTAGGTTAAAGGGGCTTAAGAAAAAAATAACCAGGTGCCACAAATGGATTTAGTTTGGTTACCAACTTTGCAAAGCAACTGTGAAAAGGATTTTCAAGACAAGGAACATTAACTACGTACTGAGTGTTAGATGACAGCAAAGAATAGTTGTTAATTTTGTCAAGTGTGAGAATGATTGTGTGGTTTTGTCTGAAAATGGCCATTTGTTTTATTTATTTATTTTTTCTTCTTTTCCAAGTGAGAGGATGGGAGATAGAAAGACAGACTCCTGCATGTGGCCCGACCAGGATCCACCTGACAATCCCTGTTCGGGGGTAGATGCTCCGCCCATCTGGGGCCATTGCTTGAATAAACTGAGATATTTTTAGTGCCTAAGGCAGAATGCCCAAAGCTGATGCACTTGAACCAATACAGCCATGGCAGTAGGAGGGATGGAGAGGGGGAGAGAGAGAGAGAGGAGGAGGTGAGGGAGGGGTAGAGAAGCAGACAGTCACTTCTCCTGTGTGCCCTGACCCAGAATCAAACCCAGGACTTCTACACACCAGGCAGATGCTCTACCACTAAGCCAACCAGCCAGGGCCAGTTCTTGTCTGTTTTAGAGATCCACACTAAACTCACGGGTTTGGTCTCAACACTTCAGAAAGAAGGAGAAAGAATAGAGCAAAGGAAAAGAAAAGAAAAGGGAAGAGAGGGAAGGAAGAAGGGAGGAAAAAAATTATGTAGTGAAGCTGGTGAAATCTTAACTGCTGAATCTGGATAATGAGAACACGGGAGTTCATTGTTCTACTCTCTGTACCCCACAGTGCATTTGAAGTTTTTCATAATAATGATTACTTTATAACATGGTACCACCTCAGGGATATATACAGTAGGAAATCTAGAAGCTACCTCCAATACAGATGGCAGCTGAGGACAGGATAAAGGTGGTGTTTCAAATCAGTGAAGAAAGGTAATTATTTAGTAAGTGATGTTGGACAAATGGGTGGCATCTGGAAAAAAATTAAGTTGGAGTCCTACCAGATGGATCATATATTCATATTTGAAAAATGAAACCATACACCTCTGAGAAACAAGAGAATTCCCTAATGGTTTCTGAGTAGAAAAGCCCCATGAAATTACTGCTAGGCAATCATGTGGACCTACAGAAACAGTAATTCTGCAGGGTCCACATCTAATACATATGTTACAAAACCGTAAGAAAATCTGTGGTTCTGGCTACATAAATTTAAAAAACTCTTCATGCAAAAACCATAACAAGCAAAATGAACATACCATAAGTTAGGGAAAAGATTTGCAACTAATACTCCCAAGTGTCAGTTTCCTTAATATAGAGAGAGCACTTTTATGAATCACTAAGAAAAGTGTCATAAACCCAACAGAAATAGTGATAATAACACAAACACCAGGTCACAGAAAATACTGGTGGAGTTTATACCTATGAAAATAAGCTCAAGCTCATTCACAGTAAGAGAAATGCTAATAAGATTGCAATGAGATACCATTTCTCACCTGTCAACTGGGCAAAGATGAGGGGGTGGAAAAACAGGTGCCCACACACTTCGACAACAGGAGTGTAAATTAATGTGGCTATGGAGGATTGTTCTGCAGTTTTTCAAAATTACCAATTTTCAAAAGCACCTCCATTTCACCTTGCGATTCTTCTCCTAGTGATTTATTCTAACAATATGCTCACATATGTGCAAGATGACACATGTGCAAGGATGTTACTGAAGCACTGCTTATGAAGAGAGTGAGCACAGTCTGAATGGCCACCTTGCAGTGTCTCGATGAGTGGACTATGAGACAGCCATCAGTGGGGACCACGCAGGTGTTAAAAACAGCAAGGCGCTCTGTGTACACTGAGAAGGGGCTCCCAGACGCACTGTGAAGAGAGACAAAGTGGGGCACGTGGTGTGTGACAGGGCGCTGCCATGCGCATGGCAAGGACAACGCGCTGCATGTGTGTGTGGACCAGAGGGTCCTCAGAAGCAGACAACCTGCACAGAGAGGAGCAGGAGCTGGAAGGAGATGTGGGGATGGAAGAGGACCTGCTCTACATAGACCCTTTTTACTTTTTAAATTAAATACATCACAGCTATTAAACTAAATACATCAATAGGATTTGTAAATTAAGGAGGGGGAAGGGGAGTCCTTCATCTTAGAGAAAGAAAGAGCTGGAGAGAGGGGAAAAGGGAGAAGGATGAGAAAAAAGGTGCAGTGGGTCACCCAGAGTGGCCCTCCCAGAGTCCCCACCCACATGGCCATTTATCTCTCCCTCTCAGCTTCCCAGGGCACCCCAGACCCAATGCTATTCCTTCCATCTCAGCCCCTTCTCCAAAGCATAACCCTCAGGCTCTCTCCTAGAGGAGGTGCAGGGCTCTCACACTGGAGCTGAGGACATAGCTGGTGTGGTAGATGAGGTGCCCCTCTGTCGGAGCCACCCATATGTGAACATGGATAAACTGTGAAGTGCTATGAGAGCCCAGCCACACCGTGGTCCCCTGGCTCACCCCAGGGTAACTCATCATTGATGGCCCAAGTCCACAGCCTGTTTGCCATTCCCAACCAGCATTGTCCTCATCAGGGCATGGGACTAGCTCTTGCCTTTGCAGGGAGCCCCCTGCCTCCAGATGTCACTGTGGTTTCCTGCTTCCTCCTTTCAGGGTTTTCCTCAAGTTCTGCCTTCCCACTGAGGCTGCCCTAATACTCTGCTCTAAACTGAAAGCCCACAGCCCTTTTCCTGCCCCCAGTTACTCTGGCCTGGCACACAGGTTCTCCCCCTGCACTTCAGGGAACAGGATGATCAGACATCTCCCCAGGTCCCTGTGCTTCTTCCATGGCTTTGCCTGAATCCAGCTCAGGGGAGGGGTGAGCCACACCTCAGGGTGTGTGTGTTATATGATGCAGTAAGGGCAGGCCTTGGCTCTGTGTCCCCAGGCAGAGTTCTTAGACCCTCAGAACCTTGCTACTACATGGGTGGCAATTTTCACACTCACCTTGGACCAGCCTCTGTCTGATCGCCCCTCCACAACTGCCTCACACCATAAGTATCTGGGTGCCACCTTCCTCCAGGTCTCAGCCTCCATCTCTCTCCTACATGGCTGGTAGCGCCCTCCAGCACCTACATCTTATGAAGGGGTATTCTTCCCAGACCTCTTCACCCAGCAGCAAGTGATAGAGCGGGACAATGACAGCTTCCAGAATCCATGTGCACTATCCATGCGCAGGCTGTTTATCTCTTGTTCCTCCCGCAACACAGCTGTCTGCAGCCAGGGTTTCTCTTCACCGGGCTTCCTCAGGGAACATGTGGGCCTCACACTGGCCATCCTTGCTGGCCTGGGGAAGGCTGTGCCCCCTCAGAACTGACACAAATGGACATACTCATGGAGTCCCAGTCTGCTCTCCTCCCACTGTCCAGGGCCTAGCAGCCAGGGCTTCCGACCCATACACATAGCTGAAGTCTAGTGTGGGTGTCAGACTGGGGCCAAGACATAAAGGCCGCTGAGGCAGCACTGTGGAGGGCCAGGGCTTCCAGAGTCACCTGTAGGAGAACAGTGACACCCTCCGGGAAAGCGACACACCACAGACAGGCTCCAAGTCGCTGGGGGAGTGCACAGGAGCATATTTATAGAGGCCTGCTTGCCTCTGAACCACACAGGGACCTGGGGCTCTAGAGACACTGCTCCAGTCAACCTGTCCTTGAAATATGAGGCACAGTACAGATTAATTCAACTAAGCATCATCTGAATCAGGGGGGGGGGGGTATGGGGGTATTTAACTCTGAGATGAGAGATTCACACATGAGGATGCCCACTGCTGGCACTGACAGACGAGCTTACCCCGTCAGAAGGCCAAGGTGAAAGGCAGGAGCAGGGTAAAGACGCCTTCTGGCAGAGGGAGCAGGAAGGATAAGGTTAGGGCTCTACCCACCCCTGCTCTGCCCTCATCTCCTCATGGCCAACCTGGTGCCCATGTCCAGCTTCAAGGGGAGAAAAGCCCTCAGAGGGAGAGACCACAAACCACCTATCACACAGTGTCTGAGACCACAGGCATAGTGTGCTTTCGGGGGAAGGAGGGGCTATGGCCACACCAGTTGTGGAGTGGCCTGCACAGGGAGGTCTGGCTGAGCCCAAGCTGCAGAAGGCAGACAGGGAAAGAGGAAGGACAGGCCACAGTTTGGGCAAATAGGCCACAGGTGCTTCTACAGGACGGGACTGAGACCCTCATCTTAAACTCATTTTGTGCTGTATTTACGTGAGGGAGAGAGAGCTGGGAACAGGTTCCAAATCTCACTCTGTAGCCTCCTAGCCACACGACTGTGAGTTAGAAAGAAGTGACTTTCTGTAATCCCCAACGAGTCAGCCGCTGTTCTCCGGCTCTCAGTGTGGCCCCGGGTCCTCCAGCACCCAGAACCTCCAGGTTCTGGGCAGCAGCATGTGCACCAGAGCATTCCGTGGAAAATGCTGCTGAGGCTGCTGATCTGTGAAAACTTGGGCTGACCCTTCCCAGCTTTGGAGTCTGGTATGCCCACCAATGTCCCCGTGCCAGCAGGCTGCATTTATACAGGCCCCTGGGGCCACAATGACTGGCTCCTATTCTCCCAAGCCACTGGCCTAGTGCAGCCACTAAGGCCTTCTGCCCAAAGCTGCTCAGGACTGGGGGCTGGCAGCTGAGGAACTGTTAGATACATGTTTACCACAGCCCTGCAAACTTGTGTGTACCCAGTCAGAATGGTGCAAGTGGGTGGGTTTTTAATTTTGAACAAATTGAGTTGAAAAGCAGAACTGGTCCCCACTAGCCCCTGGAGGGCCCCCTGTACCTCATGGACTCTAGTGCCAGCAGCTCCCGGCTTCTGCCCCGAGGCAGGGAGCACCCTTGGGAGTTTAGGGCCCTCCCTGGAAGAAGGTGCACCCTTTGGAGCACAAAGAAAGGAAAGTCCAACATGTGTGACTGGGAAGGCAAGGACAGGACACAGAGGGAAGGTGGGGTTGAGGAGGGCAGCTCCGTTTGAACCAGCCAATAGTGCGGACAGCAGAATTGCTGAGGGGCCCGGCAGGTGTGGACCAGGCACTGGACCTGGTACTCTCATGGGCCAGGCCCACAGTCCCTCTTTGAGCCAAACACAACCACAATGACTGACTGCCCAAGCGGCTCAGCCTCTTCACACCTCTCTCCAGGTCAGTCCATGTGTTAACACCCCTAAGCCAGGCTGCAAGAAGCCAGGAAAAGCTCATGGGCTCCCTTGCTGCAGGCTTGGCCATGTGGGGACCCCAGGGAGCTAGCCATCACTGAGCATGACAGCTTGGAGTGGGTGATGAGAGAGTGGCTGGGGCTAGACTATGGGCCCCAGACCCCCAGGCCAGGGCTCCTCAACCTGCACTGCCCTCACTGGCCTGAGGCCAGGGACCTTCAAGTGTGGTGGGCTCTGGACAGTCTTCAGTCTCAAGTTCTCCTATCCTTGTCCTTCCCAGCCTTCTGCCACTGAGCCCAGGGCTGACCACCCTCAGTGTCAGTCTGTCCTTCCCTAGAAAGAGTCCCTCCATGCAAAGAACACAGTCCTGGAGCCCAGCAGGGAGCAACACAGTGCAGAAGATGCAGGTACACAGGGATGTGCCCGGGAAGGTGACCTGACAGCCAAGCAGCCAGGGTTGCATGAGCCAGGACAACGGCACTGCAGGCAGAAGCTGGCTAGCAGGAGGCTGTGAAAAAGCAACAATGTCCTGCCTGAGGGAGGCAATAGTGCAACCTGGATGCTGCTGCTGGGGCCCACCCATTGCTAGGTCCCCTACTGGCCTGGGATACCTGTCCCCCAGGGCTGCTGGCATGTTGCCCAGTTCACACCTCTAACCTTCTCCAGAGGTCTGCAGCGGTCAGCAACTAGCAGCTGACCAGTAAAGAGGACCAGAGCCCAACTCCCCGCCTTAGTGACACACATTTGTGGTTCAGTCCACGTTCAGAGTTAACCATGGGGTTAGGCTGAGGTGAGACTTGGCGGAAATTGCACCTTTGTCTGACATTGTCCCCTTTCCAACTACACTTGCTCACCCCCTTCAGGTGTCTCCTGAGAGCACACCCCCTGCGCCTCTTGCTTCTGAATCCCCAACTTGGGCTCCGTGTCTGCGGAACTTGACCTCAGCCGGCCATTAAAAGGCATGGATGAGATGAGTGAGCACCCCAATACATGGGATATGCTGGTTACCACCATCACAAGTCCCCTGTGCTTGGACAGGAAGGGCATCCCAACAACTGCAGGTGGTGGAGAAACTGGGAGTCCTGCCCACGCTGAAATCTCAGGTGTAAATGTGAGTTCAGGGAAGCATGGCGGGGGGCAGGCGAGGTCACAGTGAAAGATGGGGAAAGGCTCAGGTAAAAGCCTCTAAAGAAGTACATTACCCACTCTGCAAAGTGCTCCCCTCACAGAGGGAAAGCCTGCCTCTGCCCTTCCCTTCAGACCCAGGAGGCTCATCATCAGTGAAACCGTTATGATGCCAGCATAAAAATAATGTCTAGGCCTGACCAGGTGGTGGTGCAGTGGATAGAGCGTCGAACTGGGATGCTGAGGACCCAGTTCGAGACCCCGTGGTGCCAGCTTGAACGTGGGCTCATCTGGTTTGAGCAAAAAGCTCACCAACTTGGACCCAAGGTTGCTGGCTCGAGCAAGGGGTTACTCGGTCTGCTGAAAGCCCACGGTCAAGGCACATATAAGAAAGCAATCAATGAACAACTATGTGTCACAATGCACAACAAAAAACTAATGATTGATGCTTCTCATCTCTCTGTTCCTGTCTGTCTGTCCCTGTCTATCTCTCTCTCTCTCTGACTCTCTCTCTGTCTCTGTTAAAAAAAAAAAAAGAATATATTAAAAATAATGTCTAGGACATTAAATTAAGTCACACCATATTGAAACACTCAGCAAAACCTTTGCACATGCACACACACATGCACACACACATGCACACACACATGCACACACGTGCGACAGCATACAATATACTGAGCATGAACAAGGTGGCACGAAGGCTCTGCCACACCGCCTGCTGCTCTTTCTTCTCTCCACACTGCACCCTTGAGCTCCTCCTGGCATAAGTCACTTGATGCAGATCCTCCCCTTTTCTTCTTCTAACAGGGTCCCCAGGCTCCTCACTTACAGTAGCTCTTCAGGCCCAAACTCTGGACATGCCTGGAGTCCTTCCCTCCAAGGCTATGAATGGCTGTGACCTGGGGCCACATCTTGGTGGCCACCTTGGCCAGACAGCATGCTTTAAAACTCCTGGTCTCTGCAAGATCCTGGGCAGGGCAACTCCCCCAGACCCAACCAAGTCAAACAGCAAGCAGAAAAGCCAGGGGATTCCACACCTCCCTAGGGTACAACTTAGTCTTCAGGAGGCCTGGCCACTGCTCCCTTCCTCTAACCCCTGCCCAAGGCACCCACTTTATAGCCCATTTCCCACTACCAAGGCCAAGGAGGGGGCACCTGGAACAAAGTTCTCAAAGAACTGGACTCTCCGGACAGGACCAACTGGTGACGTATTTGCTGTGCCACTATGCCTGTGTCCCACAAGTACCTCTCATTGTATTTTTGCCATTTAATTCCATTGTCATCTCATACCCATCATGATTTATTCTTTGATGCAGTAAATACTTATATGTGTTTTAAATTTTCCAAATATTAGATGATTTAAAGCTGTGTTTGTTATTAATTTCTATCACAACTACATGAAGGGCAGAAAGCATGGTCAGAATCCCAGTGCGTGTGTGCAGGCGATTAGGAAAGCTCTCCCATCACTGACCGCGGTGTTCTGCCTGGGTGCAGGAGCTCATCTGCCCCTGGGGCCATGGCACATGTGCTGTGGGCAGTTCCCCAGGTCCTGCCCTGTGTGGAATGCCCACTTGTGAAAGCAGTTCTAACTGCTCTGGCCCGTCCCAGAGGAGCAGCTCACACCCTGGACATCCCTGGTGTCATCACTCCCTCCTTAGTCCTTGAGAATCCTCACTTTGCTGACCAAGCAGTGACCCAGGGTACCAGCACCCAACAGTCCCCCACTGCAGCCAGTACCCACAGAGTCACATCAACCACACTCACCTAGATGGGGGGTGAGTTGGGTCCCCAGGCTAGAGGAGTGAGGGTCACAGGGCCTAGGAGGTAAGGCCAAGCAAGAAAGGCCCTGGCCTGCCATGGGCACTTAGATAGTACATGAGCTCTCCCAGTGGGCAGCCTAAATGTTCTCCTGCTAATGGCCCCACCCACCCAGCAGGGGTCACCCACCACTAACAACAACAAAAATGAAGTGAATCACTGACACAGCCAGCTCTGAGTAACTCATGAAGGCCATGGAGGCTCCACTAGGAAGATCACAAGCTTCTTCTACTTCTACATGAGCCTCCAACTCCACCAGCCCTAACGTCCTAACCTCCTCTGGTCCACACACCCAGCTTCCTGAGGGCAGACACCTGGGGCCCAGCAACCAGGGCCAACCCTTCACACCCAGCCAGCTCTCACCATGCTGTCTGTTACCTCACTGAATCATGACCATATCCTCAGAGGAGACACGAAACCTGGAATCTGGAGAGGGCTTGTGCAGAGTTCATGGCAGGGCTGGGGCACAGAATCTCTCTTCAGGGAAGTCTCAAGCAGAAATCTGGGCTCATGAGCTGGATTTCTACAGTGACAAAGTGGGACCTCTCACCCCTAGGAAATGCCCAGGACCATGGCTGGGCACAACCCCCTATACCTCAAGTCAGAGGCCCCCCTGGGCCTGCCTGGTGACCCAGAGGCTGAGATCCAGACCATACCCAGGTAGAACTGAGGCTTCATGACATTTACATCAGGAGAGTCTGGATACCAGGGTCTCAGAGCCACAGAGCAAACCGTGTCAGGAGAGGGGCCCACACAGTGAGCAGCCTGAGTGGGGTGGGCAACAGGCTCTGCTAATAAACCCATCAGAATGCGTGTCCTCTCCCAGCCCCCTCAGCTTCGGGGTGAGCCAGACTCCTCCACGCAAGAGACTCTTTGTTAACAGAGTTGCCACAGCAACCAGATCCAGGGAGGACTCTCTTCAAGTTAGAGTCTGCGGGTGACACTTGGATAGATGGAAGTGGTGGGGACAACAGGCAGGAGGAGCCTGGCCTCCAGCCCCACCCCCACTACTAATCCTTCCGAAACAGGTCTGGGACCCCAGAGGCCTTCTCCTTGCCTGTCCCAGAGCTGGTGGGTCTGCTCCCTTCTCCTCTCCCTGAATGGGGATCGCAACTGGAATCCAGGCCAGGCACCCACCCACCTGGCGCAGGCTCCCACACCCAAGTCTGTGCCTCCACCGCACCACACACAACTGCTCACAGACCTTTACACACATATCCCACCAATGTTTGCTGAGCCTACCAGTGCGGCCACCATGTCCGAGCTCAGTGTTTAACCGGAGACTATAGCCAGGTGTAGACGTGACTCCAAGGAGTCACAGATGGGAAATCATTCGGGGGAGCACACAGCAGAGGCCCAGGCCACCTGGCACAGCATGCCCATACTGAAAGCACCCCCAGGAAGGCTGGGGCCGACTCGGTGGGCAGAGGGGCACCTGCATGGAAACAGAAGCCTCTGAGCATCTTTACAAAGAGAAGGCTAAAAAGGTCGCCTGGCAGTGGTGTGAGAAGGGACTTCAGGAGAAGGAGGCTGCTGCAGCTGTCCAGGCCAGGGAAGGCAGTGGTAGGCAGGGACAGGTAGAGGCAGTAGAGGAGAGATCTGGGATGGTGGGCCAGACTGCCTGATAATTCAGTCCATGCAAGGGGGGTCTGGCAGAGGCACGTGGGAGACCCCAGCTGTCCTACTTGCTCAGATGGGGGTGTAAAGGACAGCAGAGGTTTGGGGCGTGATGACTGTGCACAAGCTGCCCATGGTCACCTGGGAGGCATCCAGCATGCACCAGCTTGATTGTCGACAGAGCCCAGAGGTCAGGAGGGGCTAAAACGAGTTGGAAAGGGATCAGCACCAAGGAGAGAACAGAAGCTGTGGTTGGAGAAGAGAGGCTGCAGATCCAGGTCCTGAGGAACCGGAACACTGAGTGCCCAGGAGAGGATAGGGAGCCTGCAGGGAGGCCTGTAGGAAGGCCGGCAGACATGGAGGCCCAGGGCTGAGCCTGCAGAGCCCAGGTGACCAACGCCTGAGGGCAGAGGCAGTGAACACCTACAGATGTCCACAGGCCTCTGAAGACCAGTTCCCTGGAGTGAAGGGAACACTCCAGATTGGAGTGGGAAGTAAGGATGTGGAGTGAGCAGAGAACATGGCTTTAAAGTCCACCTGTGCACGGGAGAGGACAGGAGGGCGGAAAACAGCTGAAGAGGCAGACAACTGAGGTTTGTTGTGTTTAAGGTGGGAGAAGCTCTATGCAAGTAACTTCACCTGTCAGCTAGGGCAGCAACACCTCACCTATGAGGAGGGGGTTCGAGAGCTGGACAAACAGAACGAAGTGCCCCGAGTGCCCAACACTGTGCCCCATGGGGCTGGCTCCCTGACTCGGGGGATTCTCCATGTGTATCCCACAGAAGAAATGGGATGCTCTCCTCTGGAGAGTTAGGGAGACTCACAGAGACCCAGCTGTGGGCCCCTCCTCCTAAGCTGGTGGTTGTAAACTGCTCCCGAAACTCACCATCCACCACAGAGAACCCCACAGTCTGCTCAAAGGGGAGACAGCGGGATCTGAGCGCCTGCCACAGTACTGGGCAGCAGAGGCTCGGTCTGTCTCTCCGTGTGGGTGGTCATGGTGGGGACAGGAACAAAAGGCTCTTCTTCTCTTGTGCTGTCTACATCCTGGAAGCTACACTGACGCTGAGGAGCTGCCTGCCTGTCAAATAAGTGAGGCAGGACCACTGACTGTTATCCTGAATCATGCTAAAACATACCTATGTGTTTCTTAGGAAATATGGTTCTTTTGCAGATGAGAGCATTCAGAAACCTGAGGCCATCACACTGCCCACCCTCAGACAGGGACAGCAAGGGGACAGACAGCACTCACACCTCCACCCACTCCTGGCCCTGGTAGGCATCAGGATAGATGCTAACACTATCACACTTTTGGTGACACCTCTCACAAGCCTTTCTTTTCAGGGCCTAAGGCTCATCCCAGGAAGCCCACTCCCAAGGCCCTTCTTGCCCTAGGAAGCCTGCTCTTCCACCCTGGCCCTGGCCCTCCTTAACTCTGAGAAGGCCAGGATATTGTAGGGGGTTTCCCTTCCGTGGCTCCAGCCACACCATTGCCAGGTTGACCTCTGCTGACCTTCCCAAGTCCAGCTCCAGGTTTGTTAGAACGGCACTTCCTGGTGTCCACAGTGCAGGGGTGTTCTGAATGGATCTGTAGAGGCCAGCCCCCTCTGGGTCAGGCCAGTGCATCCTTTACATTCAGTCCCTGACACACACCCATGTATACACAGCCCTCTGTGTCCAGAAAGGGGTGAGAAGGGCATGCACTCTTAAAAGAGGGCAGAATGTCCTCCTCAGACCCCCTCAGGTCAGGGGGTCCTGACATGTGACTAATGGGTGTCAGAGGCCCTCCCCCCATGGCAGTTTCCCTGCCAGTGCCGCCTGGGAAACATGTTCCTAAGTAAACACTCATCAGATGGAGGTGGGCACCCGAGGGCAGAGGAACAAGCGGCAGCTTGGAGTGGGTAGGAGGCACCCAAGGCAGATCTCAGCACTACGAAAACCAGCCCCAGCAACCAGGGCTGCAGCAGGTGGCCTCAGGGGGTTAGACAGAAGGGGAAGGAGTCCCAGCAGGGCAGAGGAAAATGGGCCAGGGCTGGGGGCCACGTTGAGTCACCATCACCTGCATCTCTGTCCCTTCCACCATGTCCCTGGGACTTTCTCCCAGCAGGCCTTATGGGGAACTAGGGGCCCTGTCTGGGGGAGGGTCATGCACCTATACCAGCCATGCCCCCTTCCAGCACCCCAGGGCAATGACTAGACCTTAAAGGCCCAGGTTCTGGCCCTGCACCTTCACTTGACATATTTGATAAATTTGGGTTCTGTGATACATGTGGCTTGAGAATAGGGTTCTGTGGCAAAATACCAGCAGTCAACCAAAGTTATCATAAGCCTGCTCATTCTACTCATGATTGTACAGGGAGAGACAGGTGTGCTCAGTGGCTCTGGGGTCACACCTGAGCATCTGGCCTCAGTGAGCTCTGCCCTGGATGGCCAGGGGACAGAGAAGTGGGTCTGTTCCTCAACTAGGGGGTGGGCTACTTGTGCTAGGGACACCCTCCCCAGTCAGCCTGAGCCCACCAGCCACCAGCCTTGCTCAGGCCTGCCCAGTACAAATGCTGATGGTCTGGGCATTTCTCCCTCCTCCTCCTCTGCTTGCAGTTGCTAAGTTACATTTTAAAAAAATCCCTCTGCTCTGTGTGAACTGTTCCATTTCCATGACTTTCCAGGTGGAAGGGAGACATCAGGCTGGCAGTTCTAGACAAACAAACTTGCCGGCTGACTTTCAGGCACCATGGCAGGCATACACAGGGACACCAGCTTGTGCTCCCAAACCCTGGGGCCATCTGCAAGAGTACACAGCTGCCCTGGGAATGTCCCTATGTGGGTTTGAACTGCTCCCTCCCTTCTCAGGAGCCTGTGGGTTCTGCTGCCACCTTTGATCAGGTTCTCTCAGAGAGTATAACCCACATCTCTCAGAGCAATAAAAGGCTGGAGAGACAGAGAGCCCACCTACGTGCCCCAAGCCAAAGCTCCCCCACTTCCTCCCACTCAGGATCCTCCTCCTCTTATTCTGGGCTGGGGTTCTGAAGTTCTACCACAAAGTGTCCCTGTATGTAATAGAGGGAAATTCCCTTATAAGTCACTGAAACCACAGTATCATTCTACAGATGGGGAAACTGAGTGTTGGAGGGGCGTGCAGATGTCAAGACCTGTGGCATCCCTGGTTCTCTGCTTGTGACAGGAGCTGCGGCTGGCTCTCTAGGCCTCCTCTCTAGGCAGGGAAGAGCCTAGACCCAGATGAGGCTGGGCTGGGCAAGGCTCCAGAGGGAGTTGGGAGACCCCTGAGGGGCAGAACAGGCCACTGCCTCTGTGAGGCTGCCCTGCATGCCAACCTGACTGTCCTGAGCTCCTCTAGCAGGCAGCCACCTGGACCCTTCCCTTATACCAAAGGGTGGGAGAAGGACAACAGCGGTGGGGAGGGTGACACAAGTGGGACTACCAGCTCTGAGATGGGAAGGAGTGAGCCCCAGCCAGCACCACATCTTAGCTCTCAAGCCGCCCCCAGTGGGCAGGCAGCATCCTTGTGAATATCCACTGGCTTCTGCCCTCAGAAGCAAACAGAGATGCCGGGAACGACCCGCTGCGTGTTCCCTAGACAGCAGGTGCCTCCTCCCCCATAACACACACCACCATCACCAGCTGCACCTGCCCCAGCCCCTGATCCTGCAAGGCCTGGGGCAAAGATAGCACGGTCCTTCAAATGACCCTGCCCGTGGTACACGGGGCGCCATTCTCGCCCTGGCCCATGCCATCTCCCCTCAAATGCTGAGCTCATCCCCAATTCCTCCCGAAACAGCAAGGGAGCGAGATGCCATCGCGGGCCCCAGAAGGCAGACAAGCAAAGGGAAACTTCCAACTGCGTAGCCCCGATCTCCACAGGCTCCCCAGCCCCCCTTCCACGCCAGGGCCGGGACAGCGGACCAACGGGCCGGTGCCTACGACCGCCCGCCGTGTGCGCCCCCGCCACGCGCGGCCCCGCCACACCCAGGCCGAGACCTCCGGTGCTCCGTCCAGACGGAGGGGGAGTTCTCAGCAATTCCGCGCGGGGCTTCCGCCCACCCTCCTCCACGCGCGCCTGCCGAACTGCGCCGGGAACCCGCGCCCGGCCCCACGACGGCCGCGCCCGGGAGATGCACCAGAGGGGACGGCCCGCGGAAGCAGAGGGACCGCGAGCCCGAGGCCGGGCGGCCGCTGCCTACCTGGGTCCGGGCCCACGAAGCTCCTGCACGACCCTCTCGCCGCGATCGGGCCCGGAGCAGCGCGCTGCCGGCGCTGGCGGCTCATGCTCCGCGCCCGGGCACCCGCCCACCCGCCGCCCCCGCGCGGCGCCGGCTGCGGGCAGAGCGGCTCCCTCCGCAGCTGGCGCCGGGAGCGCGGGCGGGCGAGCGAGCGCGGAGCGAGTTGCGGAACCGGCCTTGAGCCCGAGAGAAGCCAGGGCGGGGGCCGGTGTGAGAGCTCGGAGCAGGCGGGCGCGTGGAGAGGGGCGCAGGACAAGGTGCCGTGGCGGAGAGAGAGCAGCGAGGCCGGTCGCTGGGCGGAGTCAGGGCGGAGGTCGGAGGGGAAGGGCGCAGGGAGAGGGCGGCCGGCTTTCGTTTTTAGGAGGATAAGACAACACAGCCCAAAAGGTAATGTGGCCACCTCCTTCCTGTAAAAGGTGCTTTGGGGACTCCCGCGAGTTGCCAAAATTTGTATCAGTGGCATCTGACAGTAAAAGCGCTTCCGTGGGCACATCCTGGTCCCTTTGGTTAGTTCCTTTGACCATCACAACCACCCAGTAAGTTTGGTGTTGGTTTTGTACCCACTGGACAGGTAAGAAAACTGATGATTGGGGAAGTGAAGTGATCCTAAAGGATCACAGAGCTGGTAAGTCTCAGAGCAAGGGTCCAAAATCATTTGCGAGATTCCATAGTCCCCATTCTTCAAAAACAGTAACAGGAGGCCTTCTGACCCCCCAGTGGAACCTCCTGTGTCTATGAAGCGACAACCCTAAGGGGTCAGGAGTGACCTTTGCAGGCAGCCCAGACTCAGGTGACTGTGAAAGGGATCCGGGGGCAGGAAGCCTATGGGGTAGAGGTCTCCGGGTAGAAGATTGGAGAGGTGCCCTGTAGCACCCCTTGGAGAGACTGAAGACCTTTCTTATTTCATTAAGTACATGTTCATTGAGCACCTACTATATGCCAAGTGCCATGTCTGGACACTGATACTGGTGTGAATATTCCTGTCTGACTAAAGTTTGTATTCTTGTGGGAAGCAGGCAATAGAAGCACAAGAAAAGCCCTGCCGGTTGGCTCAGTGAATAGAGAATCAGCCCCAAGGACTTTCCGAGTTCCATCAGAGGTCAGGACATATATACATGAAAAGCAACCATCTGCTTCTCTTCCCCTCCCTCTCCCCCTTCTCTCTTTCTTCCCTTCTGGCAGCCAGTGGCTCAGCTGGGGTGCTGAGGATAGCTCTGTTGATTGGAGCATCTGCCCCAGACTTTGTTTGCCAGGGTAGATCCTAGTCAGGATACATGAGGGAGTTCATCTCTTTATCTCCCCTCCTCTCACTTTAAAAAAAAAAGCACAAGAAAATATTCCACATGCCAAATGATGCAGAGAAAAACATGGCAGGGAGAGGGGTTAGGGAGTGCAATTTGTGGAGTTATTTTATTTTGGGTAGTCAGGAGATATTTGCTGAAAAGGTGACTGAGGCAAGCCATGCTAAATTTGAGGAATGAACATTGAGGCAGAGGGAACAGGAAATGCAAAGGCCCTGAGACAGGAGTAATAAGGAGACCGAAAGTGGTGTGAAAATGAGTGAGTGGTAGAGAGTGAGCTTGCAGGACCTGCCAGGTGAACAGATCAGAGCCTGGTGTCACTGGCCCATTGCAGTTCTGACGGGGAGGAAGTTACAAAGCTGGTGGAGGATTTTACGTTATGGTCTTTTTTTTTTTTTTTTTTACAAAAACATTTGATAATGGAAAATGTCAAACATTTACAAAAGTAGGAGCTAAGAAGATGTAATAAACACCATAGCCCTACTGCAACAATTATCAATACATGGCCAATTTTGTTTCATCTATACCACCACTCACCTCTCCCTATATTACTTATTTAAGTGAAGATGTATAACTTTTTGTAGGTATAATATACATAGATGATAGTACACAAATCATAAATTTGTGCTTGATTGACTTTCAGTGAGAATATTAATAACCATCTGCACCTTGATTTTCACTGTGGGAAAATTTTAGATTACAGATTCATATTCTTTAATGGATGTAGAACCAGATAGATTATTCACTTTTTCCTATGTCACTTTTGCAATATTTTGCATTTTATCTAAGTTTTCTGATTTACTGACAAGTTGTTCATAACATTCTTGTGTTATCTCTCAGGTGTCTGTAGGCCAGCGGTTCTCAAGCTGTGGGTCACGACCCCGGCGGGGGTTGAATGACCAAAACACAGGGGTCGCCTAAAGCCATCGGTTGAGAACCAATGCTATAGACTATAGTAGTGTTGTCCTACTTTTCACTATGATTTTGGAAATCTTTATGTTTTCTCTTTCTTTTCTTCTTCAGTCTTGCTGGGGTTTTGTCAATTTTATAATTTTTTCCAACGTATCAACTTTGTTGAGTTTTCACTATTGTGCCTTTTATTTCATTGTTTTATTATTCCTACTTCTAGGGATATTTATTATCCTTTTTTTCAGTTTCTTAAATTGGAAGCTACACTCATTAGCTTTTTTGTTGTTGTTGTTTGTTTTCTTTGTTTGTTTTTAGCTTTTTGGGGTTTTTTAGTGAGAGACAGGACAGACAAGAAGGAGAGAGATGAAAACCATCAACTCATATTTGCAGCACCTTAGTTGCTCATTGATTGCTTTCTCAAATGTGCCTTGACCGGGGGGCTCCAGCTGAGATAGTGACACCTTGCTCAAGCCAGTGACCTTGGGCTCAAGCCAGCAACCTTGGGCTTCAAGCCTGCTACATTAGGGTCCTGTCTATGATCCCATGCTCAAGCCAGCGACCTGCACTCAAGCTGGTGAGCCCATGCTGGTGAGCCCACACTCAAGCCAGCAAACTCAGGGTTTCGAACCTGGGTCCTCAATGTCCCAAGCTGACACTATCCACTGCAACACCACCTGGTCAGGCTACACTCATTGATTTTCAACTTTCTTTTCTGCTATATACATTTGTGTGTGTGTGACAGAGACAGAGAGAGACAGAAAGAGGAACAGGAAGAGAGAGATGAGAAGCATCAATTCTTCGTTGCGGCACCTTAGTTGTTCATTGATTGCTTTCTCATATGTGCCTTGACTAGGGGGCTACAGCAGACCGAGTGACCCCTTGCTCAAGTCAGTGACCTTGGGCTCAAGCTGGTGAGCTTTGCTCAAATCAGATGAGCCTGCACTCAAGCCGGCAACCTCAAGGTTTCAAACCTGGGTCTTCTGCATCCCAGTCTGACACTCTATCCACTGTGCCACCACCTGGTCAGGATATTTTCTTTACACACACACACACACACACACACACATTTAAAGCTATAAATTTCCTTTTGAGCACTATTTTACTGTACTTAATTTGTGCCTCTCAAATTTTAAGTGCATTTTTCTTGTTTAGCTCAAGTTTTTGTTTTTATTTTTATTTTTTTGGTGAGAGAGAAACAGGGACAGTTAGGGACAGACAGACAGGAAGGGAGAGATGAGAAGCATCAATTCTTTGTTGCAGCACCTTAGTCATTCATTGATTGCTTTCTCATATGTGCCTTGACCTGGGTCTACAGCAGAGTGAGTGAACCCTTGCTCAAGCCAGCAACCTTGGGCTTCAAGCCAGTGACCTTTGGGCTCAAGCCAGTGACCCTGCACTCAAGCTGGTAAGCCTGTACTCAAGCAGGATGAGCATGTGCTCAAGCTGGAGACCTCGGGGTTTCAAGCCTGGGTCCTCTGAGTCCCAGTCCAATACTCTATCCACTGTGCCATCAGCTGGTCAGGCTAGCTCAAGTTGTTGTTTTTTTTATTTCCATTTTGACTTCTCTTTTGGCCTATGGGTTTTTTGAAAGGGTGTTCTTTAGTTTCCAAATATTAGGGGGTTTTTCTATTTATTGTCCTGTTATTGATTCCAATTTAATTATACCACAGGCAGAGGATATACTTTGAATGATTTTAATTTTCTGAAGTCTACTGAGACGTTCTTTATAGCTCAGAATATGTTCTGTTTTAGTAAATGTCCTGTATGTCCTTGAAAAGAATAATTACTCTATACAGATCAGTTAGGTCAGATTGGTGAATCACGTCTAAGTCTCTGTTGTATGGACTTGTGTCTCATATTCTGTCAGTTCCTAAGACAAACTAGAGACAATCCACAAGCCCTTCACTGAGCGAGGAAGTAAACAAACTGCGCTGCATCCAGACAGTTGAATTCTACTCAGCAACAACGTGGATGACAGTGAAAGAAGCCAGACTCAAAAGCTCAAAACTGTATGAATCCATTTATATGACATTTCTAGAAAAGGCAAAATTATAGAGATGGAGAACAGATCAGTGGTGCCCAAGGGCTGGTAGAGTGGCGGGAAGGGAGGGTTAACTGTACAGCATGCGGGAAATTTTAGGGGCCCTGAAAATGTATCTGTATCTTGATGCATGGTGGTGGTCACATACCTGTATATCAAAAAGAGTGAATTTTACTGTATGTAAATTTGAAATAAATTTTTGGGTTTGGGGAGGTTGATGTTTTGTTTTGTTTTTTCTTTTTTTTTTTTTTTTTTTTTTTTTTGCATTTTTCTGAAGCTGGAAACAGGGAGAGACAGTCAGACAGACTCCCGCATGCGCCCGACCGGGATCCACCCGGCACGCCCACCAGGGGGCGACGCTCTGCCCACCAGGGGGCGATGCTCTGCCCATCCTGGGTGTCACCATGTTGCGACCAGAGCCACTCTAGCGCCTGGGGCAGAGGCCACAGAGCCATCTCCAGCGCCCGGGCCATCTTTGCTCCAATGGAGCCTTGGCTGCGGGAGGGGAAGAGAGAGACAGAGAGGAAGGCGCCGCGGAGGGGTGGAGAAGCAAATGGGCGCTTCTCCTATGTGCCCTGGCCGGGAATCGAACCCGGGTTTGTTTTGTTTTTTGAGAGAGAGGAGGGGAGAAAGAGAGACAGACAGATTAAAACATTGGTCTGTTCTTGTATGTGTCCTAACTAGGGATCAAACCAGCAACCTTTGTGTATCAGGACAGTGCTCTATCCACTGAGCTATATGGCCACCCCTTAAAAGAATTCTTTTTTTAACAGCTTTTTTAAGAAAAATATTTCATTTATTTGTTTTGAAGAGGAGGGGGGGGAGGAATGGGGGAGGAGCAGGAAGAATCAACTCCCATATCTGCCTTGACTAGGCAGGCCTGGAGTTTCGAACCAGTGTCGAACGAATGTCAGCATTCCAGGTCCACACTTTACCCACTGTGCAACCACGAGTCAGGCTAAAATAATTCTTTTTTTTAGACAATTAATTTTAATGGGGTAACATTGATTAATTAGGGTGAACAGGTTCAGAGAAAACATCTCCAGCTTATTTTGACATTTGATTATGTTGTATATCCATCACCTAAAGCCAAATTGTCTTCCGTCACCTTCTATATGGTTTTCTTTGTGCCCCTAACCTCCCCCCACCCCCTCTCTTCTCTTCCCCTTCCCCAGGTAACCACCATACTCTTGTCCATGTCCCTGAGTCTCACTTTTATGTCCCACCTATGTACGGAATCATATAGTTCTTAGTTTTTTCTGATTTACTTTTTCACTCAGTATAATGTTATCAAGGTCCATCCATGTTGTTGTATCTGATGTCATCATTTCTTATGGCTGAGTAGTATTAGTCTATAGTATATATGTACCACATCTTCTTTATCCAGTCATCTATTGAAGGGCTTTTTGATTGTTTCCATGTCTTGGCTACTGTGAACAATGCTGCAATGAACATGGGGCGGCGTGTGTCTTTATGTACAATTTTTTTGAGTTTTGGGGGTATATACCCAGTAGAGGGATTGCTGGGTCATAAGGTAGTTCTATTCTTAAGTTTTTTGAGGAACCACCATACTTTCTTCCATAATGGTTGTACTACTTTACATTCCCACCAACAGTGAATGAGGGTTCCTTTTTCTCCACAGCCTCTCCAACACTTGTTATTACCTGTCTTGTTGATAATAGCTAATCTAACAGGTGTGAGGTGGTATCGCATTGCACTTTTGATTTGCATTTCTCTAATAGCTAATGAAGATGAGTATCTTTTCATATATCTGTTGGCCATTTGTATTTCTTCCTGGGAGAAGTGTCTGTTCATGTCCTCTTCTTATTTTTTTATTGAATTGTTTGCTTGTTTGTTGTTGAGTTTTATGAGTTTTTTGTACATTTTGGATATTAGGCGCTTATCTGAGCTATTGTTTGAAAATATCATTTCCCATTTAGCTCGGTGGCTGTCTGTTTTGTTGTCAGTTTCTCTTGCTGTGCAAAAGCTTCTTAGTGTGATGTGGTCCCATTCATTTATCTTTGCCTTCACTTCCTTTGCCTTTGGAGTCAAATTCATAAAGTGCTCTTTGTAACCAAGGTCCATGACTTTAGTACCTATGTCTTCTTCTTCCTCTATGTACTTTACTGTTTCAGGTCTTATATTTAGGTCTTTGATCCATTTTGAATAATAGTACAAGGTGACAAACTGTAGTCGAGTTTCATTCTTCTGCACTTGGCTTTCCAGTTTTCCCAGCACCATTTGTTGAAGAGGCTTTCTTTTCTCCATTGTGTGTTGTTGGCCCCTTTATCGAAAATAATTTGACCATGTGGTTTTATTTCTGGGCTTTGTATTCTGTTCCATTGGTCTCAGTGTCTATTCTTCTGCCAGTACCATGCTGTTTTGATTATCGTGGTCCTATAATATAATTTGAAGTCAGGTATTGTAATGCCCCCAGCTTCGTTCTTTTTCCTTAGAATTACTTTGGCTATTCAGGGTTTTTTATAGTTCCATATAAACGATGATTTTTTTGTTCCATTTCTTTAAAAATGCCATTGGAGGGTTTCCGGAAGATGGCAGCGGAGTAGGCGGATGCACAGACACCCAGCTCTCAACACCAAACTGGAATACAAATCAATTTAGAAAAAATCAGCATGAAAAACCAACACTGAACTGCAAGAACAGCTCTCAAAAACCAAGGAGCAAAGAGGAAGCCACAATAATCCTGGTAAGGAGTGCCTGAATCTCCTCTGCTTACAGGAAGGGAAGGAGGGGAGTGAGGCTGAGAGCCCAGAGAGGATTTCACAGAGGAAAAAGAGCAGAAACTACTCACAGCCACTTACCTGGCGACCAGGGAGCAAGGTGGGTTGAAAAGACCAGCTTATCTCCCAAGTGGAAAAGACAGGGAGAGGGACAGACTGTGAGGGGCTAAGGTATGCAAGAAACAAAATAAAAAAGCTGACTTATTCGTGCTGGAGGCGGCCATAGCTGGGGGAGGGACTGAACCTTTCACAAAATAGAGCTGAAGTGCTTCTGGATCAGAGATCTCCGGACATCTATCCAGCTCCAATCAGCACAACAAGACACAGCTGAAAACAAGAAGTGGGGAGGAGGGGCAGTAACTCAGGTCTCCATGGAGATCTGAGATACACCTCCCCCTACTGAAGCTGAGAGAAAAAACCCTGCCCCCAGTGAGATTAGTTGGAGGAAGAGACCTTCAGCGTCTCAGGTTACACCCACAGCATTCCTGGACACAGTTTCAAGGAAGCCCCCTGCTGAGATCAGTTAACAAGACTATCACCTGTTAAGAAAACAAACAAATCAAGACTTCAAAGCTGCCCAAATCCGAAAGTGGATTACAAATAATAGCTGATACCAACCCACGAAGACCTAAAAATAACACAACTGAAAACTGGAGGCAGACAACACCAAGCCTAGACTCAATCAACTCTACAAATAAAAAAAAAAGAAGAAGATGAGAAAACAAAGGAGTGCAATCCAAATGAAACCACAAGAGACACTTTCGGGAGATGAACTGAGTGATATGGAAATAATCAAACTTCCAGATGCGGAGTTCAAAATAATGATTGTAAGGATGCTTAGGGATCTTAGAACAACAATGGAGGGGGAGTTTGAAAACCTAAATAAAGAAATAGCAAGTATAAAAAAGAATCAGTTGGAGACGACAAATACAATATTAGAAATAAAGACCACAATGGAAGGAATTAAAAACAGGATAGATAGAGCAGAGGATCGAATCAGCGAGTTAGAAGACAACTGGAATGAAGGCATGAAAGCAGAGAAGAAAAGAGAAAAAAGACTCAAAAAGTCAGAGGAAACTCTTAGAGAGCTCTGTGACAACATGAAGAGAAATAACATCCGCATCATAGGGGTTCCTGAAGAAGAAGAAAAAGAACAAGGGATAGAGACTTTGTTCAATCATATCATAGCTGAAAACTTCCCTAAATTAATGCAAGAGAAACTCTCACAAATCCAAGAAGCACAGAGGACTCCATTAAAGAGAAACCCAAAGAAACCTACACCAAGACACATCATAATTAAAATACCAAAGCTAAGCGATAAAGAGAAAATATTAAAAGCTGCAAGAGAAAAAAAAGTTATCACCTACAAAGGAGTCCCCATAAGGATGACATCTGACTTCTCAACAGAAACACTTGAGGCCAGAAGGGAATGGCAAGAAATATTCAAAGTAATGCAGAACAAGAACCTACAACCAAGACTACTTTATCCAGTAAGGCTATCGTTTAAAATTGAAGGAGAAATAAAAAGCTTCCCAGACAAAAAACAACTCAAGGAATTCATTACAACCAAACCAATGCTGCAGGAAATATTAAGGGGCCTGGTGTAAACAGATAAAGTGGGAAAAGAATACAGAAAAAAAAAGAAAAAGGAATACACCTTTAAAGAAGAAAATGGCAATAAACAACTACATATCAATAATAACCTTAAATGTAAATGGATTAAATGATCCAATCAAAAGACATAGGGTAGCTGCGTGGATAAGAAAACAGGACCCATACATATGTTGTCTACAAGAGACACACCTTAGAACAAAAGACACACACAGATTGAAGGTAAAAGGATGGAAAAAAATGTTTCATGCAAACGGAAATGAAAAAAAAGCTGGGGTAGCAATACTTATATCAGACAAATTGGACTTTAAAACAAAGGATATAGTAAGAGATAAAGAAGGCCACTACATAATGATAAAGGGAGTAATCCAACAGGAAGATATAACTATTATAAATATCTATGCACCTAATATAGGAGCACCCAAATATATAAAACAGATTTTGATGGATTTAAAGGGCGAGATCAACAGCAATACTATAATAGTAGGGGATTTCAATACCCCACTAACATCACTAGATAGATCCTCAAGAAAGAAAATTAACAAAGAAACAGCAGACTTATTGGAAACACTAGACCAACTCGATTTAATAGATATCTTCAGAACCTTTCACCCTAAAGCAGCAGAATATACATTCTTTTCAAGTGCTCATGGTACATTCTCTAGGATAGACCACATGTTAGGGCACAAAAGTGCTCTCAACAAATTTAAGAAGACTGAAATCATATCAAGCACTTTCTCCGATCACAACGGCATGAAACTAGAAATGAATCATAGCAGAAAAGCTCAAAAATTCTCAAACACATGGAAACTAAATAGCAGGGTGTTAAATAATGAATGGATTAAGAATGAGATCAAAGAAGAAATAAAGAAATTCCTAGAAACGAATGACAATGAGCATACAACAACTCAAAATTTATGGGACACAGCGAAAGCAGTGCTGAGAGGGAAGTTCATAGCACTACAGGCACACTTTCAGAAGCTAGAAAAAGCTCAAATAAACAACTTAACCCTGCATCTAAAAGAATTAGAAAAAGAACAGCAAGTAAAGCCCAAATGTAGTAGAAGGAAGGAAATAATAAAGATCAGAGCAGAAATAAATGACATAGAGGCTAAAGAAACAATACAGAGGATCAATGAAACTAGGAGCTGGTTCTTTGAAAAGGTAAACAAGATTGATGCACCTTTAAGTAGACTCACCAAGAAAAAGAGAGGACTCAAATAAATAAAATTAGAAATGAGAGCGGAGAAATAACAACTGACACAACAGAAATACAAAATATTGTAAGAAAATACTATGAAGAACTGTATGCCAAAAAACTAGACAACCTAGATGAAATGGACAAATTCCTTGAAACGTACAATCTTCCAAAAATCAATCTGGAAGAATCAGAAAACCTAAACAGACCAATTACACCAAAGGAGATCGAAACAGTTATCAAAAAACTCCCAACAAAGAAAAGTCCGGGGCCCGATGGCTTCACAACGGAATTCTACCAAATATTCAAAGAAGAACTAACTCCTATCCTTCTCAAACTATTTCAAAAAATTCAAGAGGAAGGAAGACTTCCAAACTCCTTTTATGAGGCGAGCATAATTCTGATTCCAAAACCAGGCAAAGACCACACAAAGAAAGAAAATTATAGGCCAATATCTCTGATGAATATAGATGCTAAAATCCTCAACAAAATATTAGCAAACCGGATCCAACAATATATGGAAAAAATCATACACCATGATCAAGTGGGATTTATTCTGGGGAGGCAAGGCTGGTACAATATTTGTAAATCAATCAATGTGATTCATCACATAAACAAAAAGAAGGAGAAAAACCATATGATAATTTCAATAGATGCAGAAAAAGCATTTGATAAAATCCAGCACCCATTCATGATCAAAACTCTGAGCAAAGTGGGAATACAGGGAACATACCTCAACATGATAAAAGCCATCTATGAGAAACCCACAGCCAACATCATACTCAATGGGCAAAAATTAAAAGCAATACCTATAAGATCAGGAACAAGGCAGGGGTGCCCCCTTTCACCACTCTTATTTAACATAGTCCTGGAAGTCCTAGCCACAGCAATCAGACAAGAAGAAGAAATAAAAGGCATTCAAGTTGGAAAAGAAAAAGTAAAACTATCATTATTTGCAGATGATATGATATTGTATATAGAAAACCCTAAAGTCTCAGTCAAAAAACTCCTGGACCTGATAAATAAATTCAGCAAAGTGGCAGGATATAAAATCAATACTCAGAAATCAGAAGCATTTTTATACACCAACAATGAACAGTCAGAAAGAGAAATTAAGGAAACAATCCCCTTCACAATTACAACCAAAAAAATAAAGTACCTAGGAGCAAACTTAACCAAGGAGACTAAAGACTTGTACTCGGAAAATTACAAAACATTGATAAAAGAAATCAAGGAAGATACTAACAAGTGGAAGCATATACCGTGCTCATGGTTAGGAAGAATAAACATCATTAAAATGTCTATATTACCCAAAGCAATTTATAAATTCAATGCAATACCAATTAAAATACCAATGACATACTTCAAAGATATAGAACACATATTCCAAAAATTTATATGGAACCAAAAAAGGACATGAATAGCCTCAGCAATCTTAAAAGAGAAGAATAAAGTGGGAGGTATCACACTTCCTGATATCAAGTTATACTACAAGGCCATTGTACTCAAAACAGCCTGGTACTGGCATAAGAACAGGCATATAGATCAATGGAATAGAACAGAGAACCCAGAAATAAACCCACAGTTCTATGGACAACTGATATTTGACAAAGGAGGTAAGGAAATACAATGGAGTAAAGACAGCCTCTTTAACAAATGGTGTTGGGAAAATTGGACAGCTACCTGCAAAAAAATGAAACTAGATCACCAGCTTACACCACTCACAAAAATAAACTCAAAATGGATAAAAGACTTGAATGTAGGCCGTGAAACCATAAGCATCTTAGAAGAAAACATAGGCAGTAAGCTCTCCGACATCTCTTGGAGCAATATATTTGCTGATTTATCTCCACGGGGAAGTGAAATAAAAGACAGGATAAACAAATGGGACTATATCAAACTAAAAAGCTTTTGCACAGCTAAAGACAACAAGAACAGAATAAAAAGACAAACTACACAATGGGAGAACATATTTGACAATACGTCTGATAAGGGGTTAATAACCAAAATTTATAAAGAACTTGTAAAACTCAACACCAGGAAGACAAACAACCCAATCCAAAAATGGGCAAAAGAGATGAATAGACACTTCTCCAAAGAGGACATACAGATGGCCAATAGGCATATGAAAAAATGCTCAACATCACTAATCATTAGAGAAATGCAAATTAAAACCACAATGAGATATCACCTTACACCAGTCAGAATGGCGCTTATCAACAAAACAACACAGAATAAGTGCTGGCGAGGATGTGGAGAAAAGGGGACCCTCCTGCACTGCTGGTGGGAATGCAGACTGGTGCAGCCACTGTGGAAAACAGTATGGAGATTCCTCAAAAAACTGAAAATCGAACCGCCTTTTGACCCAGCTATCCCACTTTTAGGAATATACCCCAAGGACACCATAGAACGGCTCGAAAAGGAGAAATGCACCCGCATGTTTGTGGCAGCATTGTTCACAATAGCGAAGATCTGGAAACAGCCCAAGTGTCCGTCAGAGGACGAGTGGATTAAAAAACTTTGGTACATATATACTATGGAATACTACTCAGCCATAAGAAATGATGACATCGGATCATTTACAATAACATGGATGGACCTTGATAACATTATACGGAGTGAAATAAGTAAATCAGAAAAAAAACTGAGATGAATCCATACATAGAAGGGACATAAAAATGAGACTCAGAGACATGAACAAGAATGTGATGGCAACAGGGGCGGGGGGGTTGGGGGAGGGGGGAGGGGGTGAAGAAGGAGAGAGGGGTTAGGGGAGGGGAGGGGCACAAAGAAAACCAGATAGAAGGTGACAGAAGACAATTTAACTTTGCGGGAGGGGTATATAGCACAATCAAATGTCAAAATAATCTAGAGATATTTTCTCTCAACATATGTACCCTGATTTATCAATGTCACTGCATTAAATTTAATAAAAAAATATTAATATTAAAAAATAAAAAAAAATAAAAATGCCATTGGAATTTTGATGGGAGTTACATTGAATTTGTATATTGCTTTGGGTAATATTGTCATTTTGACTATATTTATTCTTCCTATCCAAGAACAAGGATTATTTTTTTCATTTCATTGTATCTTTTTCAATTTTCCTTAACAATGCATTGTAGTTTTTATTATATAGGTCCTTTACATTCTTTGTTATGTTTATTTCTAGGTATTTTGTTGTTGTAACCATGAAGGGGATTTTTTTTTTTTTTGAGTTTGTTTTCTGATGTTTCATTGTTGGCATATAGAAAGGCAATAGACTTCTGTATATTAATTTTGTATTCTGCGACCTTACTGTATTGGTTTATTGTTTCTAATAGTCTTTTTGTGGAGTCTTTGGGGTTTTTGATGTATAGGATCATATCATCTGCAAAAAGTGAAACCTTTACTTCTTCTTTCCCAATTTGAATGCCTTTTATTTCTTTCTCTTGTCTGATTGCTCTGGCTAGAACTTTTAGCTCCTTGTTTTACTGATTTTTTTCTATAGTCTTTCGGTTCTCTATTTCATTTATTTCTGCCCTGATTTTTATTATTTCCTTTCTTCTGTTGGTTTTGGGTTGCCTTCGTTCTTCTTTCTCTAGTTCCTTAAAATGTGAAGTTAAGTTGTTTATTTGGTCTCTCTCTTGTTTGCTCATATAGACCTGTAGTGATATGAGCTTCCCTCTGGGATGCTTTTGCTGCATCCCAGAGATTCTGATATGTCATATTGTCATTTTCGTTTGTCTGTATATATCTTTTGATCTCTGCTTTTATTTCTTCTTTGACTCACTCAATTTTTAGAAGTATGTTGTTTAATTTCCAAATTTTTGTGGGTTTGTTTAGTTCATTTTTGCCATTGAATTCTAGTTTCAAAGCTTTGTGGCCAGAGAATATGCTTGGTATAATTTCAATCTTTCTGAATTTGTTGATGTTATTTTTGGCCCAACATATGGTCAATTCTTGAGAATGTTCTATGTACACTGGAGAAAATTGAATACTCTGGTGCTTTGGGATGAAATGTCCTGTAGATGTCTATCAGATCCAATTGTTTTAGTGTTTTATTTAAGGCCAATATTTCTTTATTGATTTTCTGTTTGGATGAATGATCTAGAGCCATCAGTGGTGTATTGAGGTCTCCAAGTATGATTGTATTTTTGTTGGTTTTTATTTTTAGGTCAGTTAGGTATCATATATTTTGGTGCTCATTGGTTTGGTGCATATAAAGAAGTGTTATGTCTTCTTGATTCAATGTCCCCTTTATCATTATGAAATGACCATCTTTGTCTCTGATTATCTTTGCTGTTTTGTAGTCAGCATTGTTAGATATGAGTATGGCTACACCTGCTTTATTTTGGAGAATCATTTTCCAATCTTTCACTTTGAATTTGTTTTTATCCTTTAGCTTAGACGTGTTTCTTGCTACATACAGTTCTTTCAGCTGAAAGACGTGTTTCTTTCAGCATACAGTTGGATTTTCTTTTTTAATCCATTCTGCTACTCTGTCTTTTTATTTGTGAGTTCAATCCATTTATATTTAGTGTAATTATTGACACTTGAGGGTTTCCTATTGGCATTTTATATATTGCTTTCTGACAGCTTTGTATCTTGTTTGGTTCTTCTCTTTTGTTTTTCTATCATTTATTTTTGTTTGGCTGTATTCCATACTTCTTTCCTCTGTTTCTTCTGTTTTTAAGCCATGTGTTTCTGTGGTGATTTTTTCAGGGGTGGTTATCATTAAGTTATAGAAAGAATACATATCATATTCATTGTAGTACATTATCTCATGAGTGCTTCTGCACTCCATTCTCCTTTGCTACTAATCTTTGTCCTTTCCCCTTTTTTGTTTTTGTTGTCACAGATTAACCTTGTTTTTATTATGATCTTGATGGAGCTTTTACTTGTAGTTTTGTTTTGTTTTGTTCTTTGTATCTGATCAGATAACCCCCTTTAGTATTTACTAAAATGGGGGTTTTCTGGTAATAAATTCCCTCATCTTGATGGCGGCACTGGAGAGGGGGCGCTGAGCTGTTGGGTATGAAGTGTAATGGAACAGACTTTACCACCTGAAACTGCTGCTTCAAGTTCAGATCAAAGAACATAACCTTCAAACAACCAACAAGACCAAAGAAGAGTACACTTAAGTTGAAGACACAACACTTGATCTGAAACAGGAAGTTTGTGCCTACGCAACAGCTTTGAAAGAGCACTTCCCAACGCTGCTAGTAGTCTTTGTTTTCTTCGGTGCTGTGCTGTGAGATTGCCCAGTGCAGCAGCAGTTATATTCTTTATTAGCTTGATAGATCACTTTCTCTCGCTCTTTTCTTTTCTTTTTTTTAAAATACTAGCAACTTTCATGCTTTGAAACGTGTGCTGAAGAAGAAGAATCAGCAAATACTACTGAAAGTGCAATATTTGAATATCACTGCAAGATGAGCTTTGATCCAAACCTTCTCCACAACAATGGACACAATGGGTACCCCAATGGTACTTCAGCAGCACTGCGTGAAACCGGGGTTATTGAAAAACTACTAACCTCTTACGGATTTATTCAGTGTTCAGAACGTCAAGCTAGACTTTTCTTCCACTGTTCACAGTATAATGGCAACCTGCAGGACTTAAAAGTAGGAGATGATGTTGAATTCAAAGTATCATCTGACCAGAGGACTGGGAAACCCATTGCTGTCAAACTGGTGAAGATAAAATCAGATCCTCCCTGAAGACCGAATGGATGGACAAGAAGTGTTTTATCTGACTTACACCCCTGATGATGTGGAAGGGAACGTTCAGCTGGATACTGGAGATAAAATAAACTTTGCAATTGATAACAATAAGTATACTGGTGCTGTAAGTGCTCGAAACATTATGCTGTTGAAAAAGAAACAGACCGGCTGCCAGGGAGTAGTTTGTGCCATGGAGGAGGCGTTTGGCTTTATTGAAAGAGGTGATGTTGTAAAAGAGATATTCTTTCACTATAGTGGATTTAAGGGTGACTTAGAGGCCTTACAGCCTGGAGATGACATGGAGTTCACAATCAAGAAGAGAAATGGTAAAGAAGTTGCAACAGATGTCAGACTGTTGCCTCAAGGAACCGTCATTTTTGAAGATATCAGCATTGAACATTTTGAAGGAACTGTAACCAAAGTTATCCCAAAAGTACCCAGTAAAAACCAGAATGACCCATTGCCAGGATGCATTAAAGTTGACTTTGTGATTTCTAAAGAACTTCCCTTTGGAGACAAAGATACAAAATCCAAGGCGACCCTGTTGGAAGGCGACCATGTTAGGTTTAATATTTCAACAGACCGACGTGACAAATTGGAACGAGCAACCAATATAGAAGTTCTATCAAATACATTTCAGTTCACTAATGAAGCCAGAGAAATGGGTGTAATTGCTGCCATGAGAGATGGTTTTGAATTTATCACGTGTGTGGACCGGGATGCTCGTATGTTCTTCCACTACAGTGAGATTCTGGATGGGGACCAGCTCCACATTGCAGATGAAGTAGAGTTTACTGTGGTTCCTGATATGCTCTCTGCCCAGAGAAATCATGCTATTAGGATTAAAAAACTTCCCAAGGTCACGGCTTCGTTCCATTCCCACTCAGATCATCACTTTTTGGGCACTGTAGAAAAAGAAGCCACTTTTTCCAATCCTAAAACCTCTAGCCCAAACAAAGGCAAGGAAAAGGAGGCTGAGGATGGTATTATTGAATATGATGACTGTGGGGTGAAACTGACTATTGCTTTTCAAGCCAAGGATGTGGATGGATCTACTTCTCCTCAAATAGGGGATAAGGTTGAATTTAGTATTAGTGACAAACAGAGGCCTGAACAGCAGGTTGCAACCTGTGTGTGACTTTTAGGTCATAATTCTAACTCCAAGAGGCTCTTGGGTTATGTGGCAACTCTGAAGGATAATTTTGGATTTATTGAAACAGCCAATCATGATAAAGAAATCTTTTTTCATTACAGTGAGTTCTCTGGTGATGTCGATAGCTCGGACATCACCAGAGATGGGGGACATGGTTGAATACAGCTTATCCAAAGGCAAAGGCAACAAAGTCAGTGCAGAAAAAGTCAACAAAACACACTCAGTGAATGGCATTACTGAAGAAGCTGATCCCACCATCTACTCTGGTAAGGTCATTCGCCCGTTGAGGAGTGTTGATCCAACACAAACTGAGTACCAAGGAATGATTGAGATCGTGGACGAAGGGGATATGAAAGGTGAGGTCTATCCATTTGGCATAGTTGGAATGGCCAACAAAGGGGATTGCCTGCAGAAAGGGGAGTGTGTCAAATTTCAATTGTGTGTCCTGGGCCAAAATGCACAAACTATGGCCTACAACATCACACCTCTGCGTAGGGCCACTGTGGAGTGTGTGAAAGATCAGTTTGGCTTCATTAACTATGAAGTAGGAGATAGCAAGAAGTTCTTTTTCCATGTGAAAGAAGTTCAGGATGGCATTGAGCTACAGGCTGGAGATGAGGTGGAATTCTCGGTGATTCTTAATCAGCGCACTGGCAAGTGCAGCGCTTGTAATGTTTGGCGAGTCTGCGAGAGCCCCAAGGCTGTTGCAGCTCCACGACCTGATAGGTTGGTCAGTCGCTTAAAGAACAGCTCCCTGGATGATGCCAGTGCTCCTCACCTAATGGTTCTTCGTCAGCCAAGGGGACCAGATAACTCAATGGGATTTGGTACAGAAAGAAAGATCCGTCAGGCTGGTGTCATTGACTAACCACATCCACAAAGCACATCATTAATTAATTATGATCAAGTTGGGGAGATTCTGGTGAAGGGTTCTGAATATCTCCCTATTCATCCCTCCCCAAAATCTGGAATACTTATTCTCTTGAGCTATTACACAAGTTTTAACACCTTCCTCGTGATATGTTTAAAAATAAATAAATAAATTTAAGAAAACCATTTTAAAATTACAAAAAAAAATTCCCTCATCTTTTCTATATCTGAAAATGTTTTATTTCTTCTTCATATTTGAAGGACAGCTTTGATGGCTATAGTATTCTTGGCTGGAAGTTCCTCTCTTTCAGAACTTTAAATATTGGGGTTCACTCTCCTCTGGCTTGTAGAGTTTCTGCTGAGAAATCTGATGATAATCTAATGGGCCTTCCTTTATTTGTTGTATTCTTCTTTTCCCTACCTGCCTTGAGAATTTTTTCTTTGTCATTGGTTTGTGATAATTTCATTATGATGTGCCTTGGAATAGGTTTTTTTGGGTTAAGATAACTCGGTGTTCTGTTTGTTTCTTGAATTTGAGACTTTAGTTCTTTCCACAGGCTTGGGAAGTTCTCGTCTGTTATTTGTTTGAATATGCTCTCCATTCCATTTTCTCTCTCTTCTCTTTCTGATATACCTATTATTCTTATGTTGCTCTTTCTGATGGAGTCAGACAATTCCTGTAGAGCTTTCTCATTTTTTTTAATTCATAAGTCTCTCTCCTCTTCTCTCTATAGTGTCTCTAGTTGCCTGTCTTCTATGTCACTAATTCTCTCCTCTATCTGGCCTGTTCTATTAGCTAAACTTGTTGCCTCATTTTTCAGTTCACAAATTGAGTTTTCCATCTCTGTTTGATTCATTTTCATAGTTTCAATTTCCTTGGTGATGTATTTTTTTGTTCGTTGAATTGTTTTTGAGCTCTCTAAATTGCCTTTCTATGCTTTCTTGTATTTCTTTGAGATTTTTAGGACTTCAATTTTTAGTTCTCTGTCATTTAACTCCAAGGTTTCCAAGCAATTGAAATTTTTTCTATAGATTTTTTTCCTCATCTATCTGAGCTACATCTCTGTCTTTTGTATCCATGATATTGGATTTCTTTTTCTTTAGTGGCATTTGAGAGTGGTATTGTTAATAACACTAATAAGAGATGATTAAAAAATAAATTGAAAAAATACTGTGAAAAAATGAAAATTCTACTGTGCTAAGTGGAACAAAAACTACATAGAATGGAGAGCCTGAGTTGGGGGGAAATGACAAAGAGATAAAAAATGAAGTAAAAAACACACAAAATGCCACAAAGAAAAAATTTGAATCCAGAATAAAATAATTTGTTTGTGAATGATGATTGAAAGGGAGAAAAAGTGAAAGAGAAAAGAAGAAAGAAGAAAGAAAAAGTTAAAGTTTTTGGAATCTAACCCTCATAAAAAAAACAAACATAAGAATGGAAAATGTAACACCTATGGGTAATGAAGTTCAAAATGAAAAGGAAAGAATAAGACGGAAAGAGGATAAAATGACCAAAGTGGGGGGAAAAAAACAAAAAATACAAGAAAAAATTGGAAAAAAGTTATAAAAAATATGATTTTTTTTTTGTGGTTTTGAGAAGTTATCTTCTTTTTTCTTTTTCTTTTCGGCAGGTGGCACTGTACTACAGGTTCTGCCCCTGTGGCACTCTTGTGTCTCTACTCAAGATTTGCTGCCCTGGCCGATTGGCTCAGTGGTAGAGCGTCGGCCTAGCGTGCGGAGGACCCGGGTTCGATTCCCGGCCAGGGCACACAGGAGAAGCGCCCATTTGCTTCTCCACCCCTCCGCCACGCTTTCCTCTCTGTCTCTCTCTTCCCCTCCCGCAGCCAAGGCTCCATTGGAGCAAAGATGGCCCGGGCGCTGGGGATGGCTCTGTGGCCTCTGCCCCAGGCGCTAGAGTGGCTCTGGTCGCAACATGGCGATGCCCAGGATGGGCAGATTATCGCCCCCTGGTGGGCAGAGCGTCGCCCCTGGTGGGCGTGCCGGGTGGATCCCGGTCGGGTGCATGCGGGAGTCTGTCTGACTGTCTCTCCCCATTTCCAGCTTCAGAAAAAATGAAAAAAAAAAAAAAAAAAAAAGATTTGCTGATGTGTTACTATGGTGATAACATAAACTAGGCCTCAGTCCTGTTGGTAGGCAGGGCTTGTTAGGGTTTGCAGGCTCCAATAATGGGAGAGTCCATTTTCCTGGTGCCTCTTCCCACACCTTTCCCTCCTGAGCCAGCAGCCTGGGGACCCAGCTATGAAGTTGCCCCAGACACTGCTTGCAGAGCAAGAGGCTCTAAGAGCTGCCAAGTCCCCCTCCAACACCATTCAAAGCACAATTCTGGGTAAAGCTTTGCCAACCAGAGCCGCCAGTGTAAGCAGGCAGGGCACGGAGCTGATTGCTTTTCAGGTGCCTTTCTAAGAGCCTCCAGGCGTGTCTAGTATGCCTCAGCACTCCGCGGGTCTACTCTCCCCAGGCTTTTTACCCTTGTGCCCTGTTTGGAAGCCTGTAGCCCAGCCCACACCACTTCTACAGTGCTCTGAGGTTTGCTTTGTGGGAATGTGCTTTGTAACCTGTATCGGCTGGCAGAGGCACTCTGCCCGGACAGGTGCAGGCCTAGGGATCCTGGCCCTTGCGCACTTCCTGTGCTGTTGGTCGGGAAGCCGGGACCACACAGAAACTCTGGCTATAGCCCATGCAGATGTCCACTGCTGACAGTCTCTGCCCTAGCCTGTCCATCCGCAAACACCCGCACCTATGCCAGAGGTGCCAGGTGGAGCCACTTACAGACTGCCCATGATCACAGATCGGGGGTGAACAAAGCCCAAAGCTGCTCTGGTGTCAGCCTCCACAGGCAACCCCCTTGCCCACCTCTGCCGGGGTCTGCCACTTGTGCTAGCTCCATGTCTGTGATCTCAGGCTGAGCCCCGGCACGCACTCTCATCGGCTTGATCGTCTGCCCTAGCCCAGCTTCTTTCCTCTCCCCTAGCCCTCCCTTCCTCTCAGTTCCAAGCAAAAACAGCCCTTCCTCATATCATTGAGGAAAGTGGAATACTCCATTCTCTGTCTTGTTTCCTTCAGAGTGGATTATATATTAAGCCACCATTTTGCCCAATCATATCTTTGTTTGGTGTATGTGTATTTCAGATGCTCCTGAGATTGTATTTCTGTCTCTAGTTGTTGGCTTTGTTGAAATTTCAGGGGGAGATATCAGGAGCACCCCTCACGGTGCCATTTCTCTGACATCACTCCTCACTAAAATCATTCTTAATCTTCAATATAATTAGGGGTTCTGCCTGACCAGGCAGTGGCATAGTGGATAGAGCATCGGACTGGGACGTGGAGGACCCAGGTTTGAAACCCCGAGGTCACCAGCTTGAGCGCGAGCTCATCTGGTTTGAGCAAGGCTCACCCAAGGTTGCTGGCTCAAGCAAGGGGTCACTCGGTCTGCTATAGCCCCCCAGTCAAGGCACATATGAGAAATCAATCAATGAACAACTCAGGAGCTGCAATGAAGAATTGACATTTCTCATCTCTCTCCCTTCCTGTCGGTCTGTCCCTATCCATCCCTCTCTCTGACTCTCTCTGTCTCTGCCACAAAAAATATATATAGGTATAGGTATAGATATAGATAGATAGATATAGATATAGATATAAATATAGGTATAGATATAGATATAGATATAGATATAGATATAGATATAGATATAGTTAGGGGTTCCTATGACTGCCTTGTCATTTCTTTCTGTTCAGATGTTATTCACAGATTTTTGTTTTTCTTTTTTTTTTTTTGTTATATCTGTTATTATGGCAGGGAATCAGGATGATTCATTACTGCCAATGAATATAGCATTGCTACTGTTGCCAGCAAGATGAAGGGGTCTCTAGGGTGTACAGTGTAAATGGAGCAGTTAAAGGCCTGATGCAATGGTCAGAGGATGGATGATGGTGGTTTAGATCAGAATGGTAGTGCTCATGGTGATGAGAAGTGTTTGCAACTGGATATATACTGCAGATAGAGCCAAAAGTGGTTGGGTTGGAGAAGAGGGAGGAGGGCACAGTCCTGTTTCCCTAAGCACTCTTGCTGCCCACCTTACCCTGGATTCCTCCAAGATGCATCTTCTTTTTTATTTTCTTTTTTTGTTACAGAAACAGAGACAGTCAGAGAGGAACAGATAGGGACAGACAGACAGGAAGGGAGAGAGATAAAAAGCATCAATTCTTCATTGTGACACCTTAGTTGTTCATTGATTGCTTTCTCATATGTGCCTTGACCAGGGGTCTACAGCAGACCAACTGACCCCTTACTCAAGCCAGTGACCTTGGGCTCAAACTGGTGAGCCTTGCTCAAATCAGATGAGTCCACGCTCAAGCCGGCGACCTAAGGTTTCGAGCCTGGGTCCTCCGCCTCCCAATTCGATGCTCTGTCTACTGTGCCACTGCTTGGTTAAGCCATTGCTTGATTTCTTGTATGTGCACTGACCAAGGAATCGAACCTACAACCTTGGGGTAATGGGATGACACTCTAAGTAACTGAGCTACCTGGCCAGGGCTTTTTTATTTGCCTATTTAATGTCATTAAATATCTCCCAAACTCCTTTAATGTGGTTATTTGCCAGCATCACTTCCCCTAGGGCACCTTCATTCTTTCATCACAAACATTTTCCTCATTTATATTGATGTTTCTTTTCAACAAGCTCCTCTGGCTGCAGATTTAGAGTCTCTGGAATCACAGCAGAGTCAACATTCCCCTGGTCAAATATTTCATCTATAGCTTCATTTACATTCAATTCCAGTTTCACTCCCACAATTACTACTTTTCATTTACTTGCTGCATTTTCATGTTTGTTGGTCAATTCCTTCTTTCAGTCATCCATTGCTTTTTGTGTGTGTGTGTGACAGAGACAGAGAGACAGAGAGAGGGAGGACAGACAGACAGGAAGGGAGAGAGATGGGAAGCATTAATTCTTCGTTGCAGCACCTTAATTGTCATTGATTGCTCTCTCATATGTGCCTTGACCAGGTGGCTACAGCTGACCAAGTAACCCCTTGCTCAAGCCAGCGACCTTGGGCTCAAGCTGGAGAGCCTTGCTCAAACCAGATATGCCTGTGGTTAAGCTGACGACCTCTGAGTTTCAACCCTGCATCCCAGTCTGACACTCTATCCACTGCCCCACTGTCTGGTCAGGCACAAAGACCATCTTAATATCTATCAATGTAAGAATTTTTATGAATTTATTTGAGCCAAACTGACGACAATTGCCAGGAAGCAAAATGTCAATAGACTGAGAAAATGCTCCAGGAAATGGCAGTTTTACCACTTATTCTACACATCAGAATCAAACAGGAAGATGTAAGGGGGTTACATGAAGTTCACTGGTGATAAATTTAGGGAGGCGGGAGAAAGTAAAGCAGGGAAGTCTCTCTGGGAATGGATAAAAAGTAAAACCAATAGACATTCACTTCTTTTACATTGGTGGGTATAGGACAGTTAAAATTAATTGTTAACCATTAATAATTGACACAATTATGGTAACAATGAGGGTTCCATGGTCTTCTCCTCTGGTGGAAGATTGTGTCCTGAGGGGTCTGGAAAATTGAAATTGCCCTGACATTCCGAAGGTATGTTATTATAGATGCAAAAAGACAACAGACAGGCTCTATTAAGGTAAAGATTAAGGGAAAGATTGATCTTTGTTAAGAAAGATATCAGGCTCTGGCCAGTTGGCTCAGCAGTAGAGTGTTGGCCTGGCATGTGGAAGTCCTGGGTTCAGTTCTAGGTCAGGACATACAGGAGAGGTGACCATCTGCTTCTCCATCTCTCCCCCTTCTCTCTCTCTCTCTCCATCTCTATCTCTCTCTCCCCCTCCCACAGCCATGGCTCATTTAAAGCAAGTTGGCCTTGGCCGCTGAGGATGGCACCATGGCCTCATCTCAGGTGCTAGAATAGCTCAGTTGGCAAGCAACAGCCCCAGATGGTCAGAGCATTGCCCTATAGGGGGCTTGCCATATGGATCCCATTCAGGGTACATGCAGGAATCTGTCTCTTTGCCTCCATGCCTCTCACTTAATAAAAAAAGAAAATAAAAAGAAAGATACCGGCTTAGAACACAGCTACCCACCATGACTTGCTTTTAGTTAGAACGTTTTAATTTCAGATCTTCCTGTGTGGTTACTGTAGGCTTCTGAATTTGTATGGTCACCCTGCAGGCCTCCTTGAACTTGCCAGGTTCAGCATGTGGCCCCTTTTGTGGCCACACATCTCAGTGCAGGCAGGGGTGGTTGTGAGGAGAGAAGGGGAAGGCAGAACAAAGGAAACCAGAGGGGGTTGTAGGCTCTTGTTTGAGGATGCTGGGCTCTCTGTATGAGTCAGCACAGTGAGCTCAGGTAACATGCCACCAGTTGAAAGTGAGCAAATCTCCTGGAGGCCTGAAGGCTGGAGTCTGCTTCCTTTGAGGTTAGCTCCTAGAATCCTTTCCACAAACAGGCTGTTTATCAGTATGTACATTGGTGTAAATTTACAAGTCACCATTTACAGAAACAAGTTTAAAAGACTAGTGGGGTTGGTTACACTGGTCTTTATTCCCACACCTCTCATTTAAACTTTCACTTCTAGATATGTATGCCTGTTTTAGAACTTCCGAGAATGGAATTGAAGGGGATCCAAGTTTTGCCTAAAACTGCCTTTGAGGATATTGATTTTAACTTGGTTATAAAGAAATAAGACTCAAAGCAAACCTTTGACCCTCTGCTTCAGGAAGGAAACCTTAGCATGACCACCTTAGCATTAGACAGGAAGAAACCAAGCAGGGGCCTGTTAACAAGGTCATTACTATCTGTGTCCCATTGTTTCTGAGTTGTCTAGCAAAAACCTGTAAATAGCCAATTTTCACTTTTAAAATCAAAGAGCCTATTTTCCCCCTTTTCTGGTTCATCCAAAATGACATCTATATTCAATTTTGCCTCACTGTCTTTGGAATTTTCAGGCTGATGTGAATTCACCATATGCATGTATTAAAATTTTATCTTCTGTTAATCTGCTGTATGTTATTTGTATTATTAGCCCAGCTAGAAGTTAGAAGGTAGGAGGAAAAGTTATTTTTTTAGCCCCCACAGAATCATATTCTACATTTTCTACTGTCACTTGCTTGTATCATTAATACTATGTATGTGAGGGTCACCCATGTGGATGAATGTTGTTTGTTCATGTTGACTGTTGTTTGGTATTGTTATAATTTTTTTACTAGTTCTACCCATTAGTAGACATTTGGGGAACTGACAGATTTTTGCAATTATTTACTTATTTACTGAACAAATATTTCTTGAACACTTGCTATTTGTCAAGCATTACTTTAAGCATTGCAATGGAACAGTGATCAAAACAGGTAAAATTCCCATCCCATATGCATATTATAGGAGTGGATGACAACAATAAACAGAAAAAAAAAACAGATAAATTACACTGCTCACAAAAATTAGGGGATACTTCAAAATGAATATGAAGCATTGAAATATTCCCTAATTTTTGTGAACAGTATATATATTAAAAGATGAGAATACTAATTAGGAACAAAAGCAGAGAAAGAGATGAATGACAGAGGTTGGGAGGATGCACTTATATGGTGTTTCCCACTGAGTGAGACCTAAGCTGACTTGAAGAGGGTGAAGATGGTGCCAGATACCACCTGGGGCAAGGTGTTGCAGCAGAAGAAGGAGTCGGTGCAGCAGTCCTGAAACAGAATTAATACAGACGTGTCTGCGTAATACAGTTCTGGTCTTAACTACCCAGCATTAAGACAAAGTTTATTGGTAAGAACACAGTTCCCACAAGACTGCTCTTACTTCTGACACCAACCACAAGCACAGGGACCCCAGGCCACCTGAAATTCTGACCAACTGGTTATAAATTTGGAGGTTCCCATTACCTCTTAAGTTTGATAATTCTGTTACTAGCAGAATGACGAGATCCCCATTCTTGTTTTCTTGAAGGAAAGAATTTAAGAGACTTTGTCAAGAGACAAAGTGCAACAAGCAAAGCAAGGATTTACTGGCTGTGCAGGAATGCACTCAGAAGGGACTAAGCAGGCAACTCACTCGAGAGAATGGATGCCCCGATTTCTTACAGAGCTGGAGACATAGAACAAGGAAAGGCCTGGGATAAAAGAAGCAACAGGAATAAGCTTAGGTGGACCCACTTGAGTTCTCTAGAAATGTGATAGGAAAGAAATGAGCCTAGGTGGGGCTGCTTTGGTTCACTGGAAAGTCAGAGGAAATAGGGCTTTGGAGACAGGTTCAGGAGGTTAGCCCAGGACAAGCTGCAGCTGTTCATTGCTCCCCTGGTTGCAAGTCTCGTAAGGTCCCTTAGATATTAGGAGAAAGAGAGAGACAAAGAAAATGTGCCTGGAAGAAAAAAGAAAAAGGAGTAAAAGAGAAGGAGGAGGAGGAGAAGGAGAAGAGGAGGGCACAGGAGTACTCCTAGGAGGGAGAGTGTGCAGGGTCTTCTGTCCTAAGGGTTTTTAAGGGTAGAGATTTTAGGGAAGGTCCCATAGGAGGATCTCAATAGAATATATGTCAAATTTCCAGGGGTGTTCTTTTAAGTTCATGGTTTCCCACTTGTTGGCTGGCACTAGGACAAGGGGTCATTAGCCAATGCAGCTGGTCCTGAGACAGCCATGGCATCACTTGTCCGGTTTTGCTGCTTTTCTGGGCCTGAAGCTGAAACACAACTGAGAACTAGATGTCATCCCTAGTGATTAATGCTTAAGGGCTCTTCCCTGGCCCTCTTGTTCACGCCCCTGCTAAGGGGTTCTAACCCACATGACTAGCAACATGGCAGGGAAAGAAATGTCAAAGGGTCTAAACTGCAAGACCAACAATATTCTAAAGGAGAAAAGGTTACCCTGGGGAGAGGTCCTTGTTTTCCCAGTTTTGCCCATTGCTCGGCACCTGGGGCTTCCCACCCTGATGACCCTTTGTGCCTGGCTTATAGTCCTTTCTCTGCTAATGTCTGTCTAACTGCCTACCACAATTCATTAAAACAACTCAAAGGACTCACATCATCATATCAGTAGATGCAGAAAAAGCATTAGATAAAACCCAGCACCCATTTATCATCAAAACTCTCAGCAAAGTGGGAATACAGGGAACATACCTCAACATGAGAAAGGCTATCTATGACAGACCCACAGCCAACATTATACTCAATGGGCAAAAATTAAAAGTAATCCCCTTAAGATCAGGAACAAAGCAGGGGTGACCCCTTTCACCACTCTTATTCAACATAGTTCTGGAAGTCCTAGCCGCAGCAATCAGACAAAAAAAAAGAAATAAAAGACATCCAAATTGAATAAAAGAAGTAAAACTATCACCTTGACCTGGGGTTGTGCAGTGGATAGAGCATCAGCCTGGGATGCAGAGGACCCAGGTTTGAAACCCCAAGGTCACCAGCTTGAGCGCAGGCTCATCCAGCTTGAGCACTGGGTTGCCAGCTTGAGCGTGGGATCATAGACATGACCCCATGGTTGCTGGCCTGAGCCCAAAGGTCACTAACTTGAAATGTCCACGCTACCCAAAACAATCTATAGATTCAATGCAATTCCTATTAAAACATCAATGGCATACTTCACAGATCTAGAACAAATATTCCAAAAAATTATATTGAACCAAAAAGGAACCCAAATAGTCTCAGCAACCTTAAAAATAAAGAACATGTTCCCCAAGTCCAAGTTGGCCCCATCACCATGCCAAATCCCTGAAAAATGCAACCCAACCACAGTTCAGTCTGTTAGGAGCTGTCACAGGGAGCAGGAGTCCAGGAAAGTTCCCCACAGGAAAAGTCCGCATGGCACTGGAATTGTTGTCACCATTCTATACTTTGCAGCTCATGTCCAAGTCCCAATGACCGCTGCTTCTAGCTGGTAATGATTCAGGCAGACTGGAAAAAGCCATTTGCAGCATGCGTGGATATGGAGCTTCTGTTTTCCTCTGCCTGGAGAGTTGAGACCAGGTTGCTTTTCCCTGGAGCTCTGTGACTGTGGCCTGGTAAAGAGAACCTTGGGATACACTAAGCTGGGTGGCAAAGGTAAATTCATAATACAAGTTGGCAAAAGGAGGAAAGAGAGCTCTAAATTAAGAGTAGGTCTCAGCCTGAAATATGAGTGGGGCATTGAGGTAGGAGGGATAAAGGAAACACTATATATTAAGCAAAGCAGCAGAAAATAGGACTATCAACACCCACAACAGAGATCTTTGAGGGAAGAATAAAAAACCTGACTATTCAGGCAAAACATAGTTAAGTGGCCCTTGTGCAAATGAGATCAGTTTACCTGCTTCTTGGAAGAAATACCCTAGGCTCGTCCACAGTGTCGTAGATGGGGCTGACGGCCCTGGGCACCTTCAGCCTTCAGTGGCAAACCCCAGCTTTCTGGGCAAGGTTAGGTCATAGGTGGCTGGAGCAGGGCTGGAAGAGACTGAACCCTCCCTTAGAGGAGCGAGGGGGAAGCCCACCTTCCAGTGTCCCTGTTTCCTCACAGCAGAGGCGTGTAAGCCTGGCAGGCTTTAGCTCAATGACCTTCCTTTCCACTATTGAAGCAGGACCCAGATGGCATCCTATGAGACCCTTTGGGGTGTTGGAGCCTTTAAGGGTGTATCCTAAAAGCTGGTAGTTCCCCTGATCTCTATTGGGCTTTTTCTGCCTCTAGGTATCTTAAAAGCCATTCTCAGAAGATCTCACTGAGGGGTTTGAGGATCCTCTTCCTCCTATATAAATCTTTTCCATATATCTGGAGCTATTTGGAAAAAAGACAGAACAGTGTTATTAGCTAGGGGAACATGTTAAGGACACTACTCATTCATGGATTCTTGCTGTATTGGCCAAGAGTTTGCTTAAAGGCTGTTAATCACTGTAAAAAAAATAGAGGACTGGATGAAGAAGATGGGGCACATATACACCATGGTATATTATTCAGCTAGGAGAAAGGGTGACATCGGATCGCTTATAGCGGAATGGTGGAGTCTTGGTAGCATTGTGTGGGCTGAAATAAGCGAATCAGAAAAAAACAGGAACTGCAGGATTCCATACATTGGTGGGACATAAAAGCGAGACTAAGAGGCATGAACAGGAGTGTGGTGGCTATGGGGGTTGGGGGGAGGGAAGGAGGGAGAGGAGGAGGGGAAGGGGTACAGAGAGAACTGGATGGAGGGTGGCGGAGGACGATCTCTCTTCGGGTGATGGGTATGCAACAGAACTAAATGACAAGATAACCTGGAAATGTTTTCTTTGAATGTATGTACCCTGATTTATTGATGTCACCCCATTAAAATAAAAATTTATTTATAATAAAAAAAATAAAGAACAAAATAGGAGGTATCACATTTTCTATTACCAAGCTACACTACAAGGTCATTGTAATCAACCAGCCTGGTACTGGCATAAGAACTGGCATACAGATCAATGAAACAGAATAGAGAATCTAGAAATAAACCCATGCTTGTATGGCAAGTTAATATTTGACAAAGGAAGCAAGTGTATATACAATGGAGTAAAGGCAGTCTCTTTAAAAAATGGTGTTGGGAAAATTGGACAGGTACATGCAAAAAAATGAAACTAGACCACCAACTTACACCATTCACAAAAATAAACTCAAAATAGATAAAAGACTTAAATGTAAGTCATAAAAACCATAAAACTCCTAGAAGAAAACATAAGCAGTAGATTCTCAGCACCTCATAAAGCAATATTTTTGCCGATATATCTCCTCAGGCAAGGGAAATATAAGACAAAAACAAATGGGACTATATCAAACTAGAAAGCTTTTGCAGAGCAAAAGTAATCATTAACAAAATAAAAAGATAACCCACTGGGTGGGAGAACGTATTTGCTGATACATCTGATAAGGAGTTAATAACCAAAATTTATAAAGAACATATAAAACTCAACACCAGGATGGTAAACGATCCAATTAAAAAATGGGCAAAGGACTTGAATAGACACTTCTTCAAAGAGGACATACAGATGGTCAATAGGCATATGAAAAAATGCTCAACATTACTGATCATCAGAGAAATGCAAATTAAAACCACAATGAGATACCACCTCACACCTGTCAGAATGGCGCTCATCAACAAAACAACAAACAACATAGGTTGGAGAGGATGTGGAGAAAAGGGAGCCCTCCTGCACTGCTGATGGGAATGCAGACTCATTCAGCCACTGCAAAAAGCAATACAGAGTTATCTAAAAAAAAATTAAAAATGGAACTGCCTTATGACCCAGCTATCCCACTTCTAGGAAGATATCCAAAGAATCCCAAAACATTAATTCAAAAGAAAAAATGCACCCCCATGTTCACTGCAGCATTGTTTCCAATAGCCAAGATCTGGAAATAGCCCAAATGTCCAACAATGAATGAATGGATAAAAGAGCTGCGGTATATTTACACAATGGAATGGTACACGGCTGTAAAAGAGAAGGAAATCTTACCTTCTACGAAGCATGGATGGACCTGGAGATTATTGTGCTAAGTGAAATAAGCCGAATAGTCTCAGCAACCTTGAAAATGAAGAACAAAGTAGGAGGTTTCACACTTTTCTGTTATCAAGCTACACTACAAGGTCATTGTAATCAAACCAGCCTGGCACTGGCATAAGAACAGGCATGGTAAATGGACAGCCAAAGAGAAAGACAAATACCATATGATCTCACTTATATGTGTAAATATATACTCAGATATTTAATAGTTAAGTACAGTTGCTAAGGCACCTGGACACTGAAATATTTTTCCTACTCTGGCCAATACGCTCAGTGACTAGAGTGTTGGCCCGGCATGCAGATATCCTGGGTTTAATCCCCAGTCAGGGTACTCATGAGAAGTGACCATCTGCTTCTCTTCTCCTCCCTCCCTCTCTCCTTTCTCTTTTTCTTTCCCTTCGCTCTCGCAGCCAATGGTTTGATTGATTCCAGGGTTGGCCCTTGGCACTGAGGATAGGTTGGCTGATTCAAGCATCAGCCCCAGATGAGAATTGTCAGGTGGATCCTGGTTGGGGTGCATGCAGGAATTTGTCTCTCTATCTCCCCTCTTCTCACTTAAAAAAAAAAGAAAAAAGAAAAGATTTTCCCACCAAAACCTCATCAGGTCAAGCCAAGAATAATTCTTGTCCAGTGCTGTGCCCTAGGGCAACAATAGGAACACACACCTAAAGAGGCAGCACCAGCCAGTGGTAAGAATGGATGAGAAATATGAGAAAGTGATAGTAATGGTATTGATTCAGCATTGAGTGCTCAGTATGTACTGGGTGAACACCCCATTTCAAATTACCTCCAGAGGGAAATTTTTCTAATATCACCAAGTTAAAGTAGAGAAAGTTGGGGCTCCCAAAAGGAACATTTAGTACACTGGTTACTCTATCAACCTTTTATTTAATTGTGTGTGTGTGTGTGACAGAGACAAATAGAGAGAAGGACAGATAGGGACAGAAAGAGAGGAAGGGAGAGAGATGAGAAGCATCAATTCTTTCTTCGCAGCACCTTAGTTGCTCATTGATTGCTTTCTCATAGCTGCCTTGACCAGGGGGCTACAGCAAACCGAGTGACCCCTTGCTCAAGCCAGCGACCTTGGGCTCAAGCTGGTGAGCCTTGCTCAAACCGATGAGCTCACACTCAAGCTGGCGACCTCAGGGTCCCAAACCTGGGTCCTCCGTGTCCCAGTTTGACACTATTCACTGCGCCACCGCCTGGTCAGGCACTCTGTCAACCTTTTACATGTTATGAGAATGAGAATTAGTGGGCTAAACGAAGTAACAAAAAAAGAGAATTAGTGGGCCAGTCCTGCCTTGTAAAGAAAACTTCAAAAGTGAGCAAATTTATTGACACCCAATCCTATTCCCCTCCCTTTACTACTTACCTGGGATTGTCTCAGAGACAAGAGTGGCAGTAAAGGCAGGGAGAATGCTGGAACAGTCTTTGACTGCCACCTTCTGGCTGGTGGGGGTGGGCTCAGCCCTGTTTCCCACAAATAAAAACTGCCATGGATGGGAGCCTGAGCTTTAACCTGCCTGACTCTAAGGCCAGGCCCCAGTAAGGCCCCAGCGTGGGTAAAATGATGGGCCTGGTGAAACTGTGGCCTGAAGGAGGAGATGCTGTGCCTGGCTTGGTGAGAAACACAAAGGAGTTATCTGGAGTCACAGGAATTTCAGAGAGATGAGCCAACACGGAGCAATTGAGAGACACCTACAGATAGCAATATTAAAGAAATCCCCTGGCTGGTTGGCTCAGTGGTAGAGTATGGGCTCTGTGTGAGGAAGTCCTGGGTTCAATTCCTGGTCAGGGCACACAGGAGAAGTGCCCATTTGCTTCTCCACCCTTCCTCCTCTCCTTCCTCTCTGTCTCTCTCTCTTCCCCTCCCGCAGCCAAGGCTCCATTGGAGTAAAGTTGGCCCAGGCGCTGAGGATGGCTCTGTGGCCTTTGCCTCAGGTGCTAGAATGGCTCCGATTGCAGCAGAGCAACACCCCAGATGGACAAAACATTGCCCCCTGGTGGGCATGCCGGATGGATCCTGGTTGGGCGCATGCAGGAATCTGTCTGACTGCCTCCCCGTTTCTAACTTTGGAAAAATACAAAAAAAAAAAAAGTCCTTAATTATACTAACAGTGCTGTGTGGATGCTTCTCATCTTTCCTTGCCTGCCTGTCTGTCTGTGTCTCTTTCTCTCTGTGTATCTCTCAAAAAAAAAAAATCTTGGTTTGACATCCTTTTTCTTTTCATACTTTTTTTTCTTACAGAGATAGTTAGAGGGACAGATAGGGACAGACAGACAGAAAGGGAGAGAGATGAGAAGCATCAATTCTTTCTTGCAGCACCTTAGTTGTTCATTGATTGCTTTCTCATATGTGTGTTGACCCAGGGGCTCCAACCAAGCGATCTTTGGGCTTCAAGCCAGACCACGGGGTCATGTCTATGATTCCATACTCAATCCAGCGACCCCATGCTTAAGCTGAATGAGCTAACATTCAAGCCGGAGACATGGGGGTTTTGAACCTGGGTCCTCTTTGTCCCAGGTTGATGCTCTATCCACTGCGCCACCGCCTGGTCAGGCTTTTTCTATACTTTTTATGTTATCTCACTGCTTTCTGTCCTACGTGGTTTATGATAGGAAATACGCTTGGAGTGTATTGAGCCATTTTTTATATATCCTAATTTAAATTTTTAATCACTATCTTATAAAGGAGTGGCAATAATTATGCAGTTAATTAATGTCATTAGTGTTGAGGTAAGAACAACCAAAGCTGTAGAGAATTTTATAAGAGTTTATTTGAGCCAAACTGATGACCTATGCTGGAAAGCAAGATCTCAAATGTTCCTGAGAATAACAACTAGCAGTTTCTTTCATGCTTTCGGAATTAAGGAGGGAATGGGTAAAGTGACTAGCAAGTTCCACAAAACACACAGTTACAGTAAAATTTCAAAGAGGAGCTTATTAGCCGCTAGCTACACGGGGCACAATCTCAAGTCATGTAGCCCCACTATAGTTCTTGTTGCAGGAAGTGACCCAACGGAGGATAGACAGATCACTCAATCAATAAAGGAAGGAAAATTTATTAAGCCAGCGAAGCATGTGGAGTGTGTAGCTCTAAAACACAGGCTCCTCAAAGTTGATTACTTACAGGTTATATACCTTTATAGTATCCAAGCAATGTGCATGGAGTTTCTTTGTTTAAGGTTTCCCAGGACTCAAGGAGAGGGGAGGAAACGTTTTGGTGAGGTAAACAAGGGGTAACGGGTTTCCAGATCAATGGCCATAGTTACATACAGATCTTGCTATTCTTGTTTTGTATTGTAACTATGGGATATAGATAATTTATCACTGGCTGACTCGGTTACCCCAGCTGGCTCCTGTCTCTTGTATTCTTTTCATTTCTTCTTTCTCAGGGAAGAGGGGCCTGACCTTCCTTCCTCATTCACCCCTTTGAGAGTTCAGAATTTCTTTTATACTAGAGTCTCACATTCTTCATCTGATCCCAAGGGGAAGGCCTGATAGTGGTGGATAAAGTATACATGGGCTGTGGTTGTGGCTGTACTGTGGCCTCTATCACGTTCTCTATGCTGTTTATTAATAGAGGCAACAAACATGGACCTATTAAGCAAATTTCTAGGAGTATTAAGACTGCTCCTATTAGGGTTTTAAACCTACCAAAGGCTGAGAACCATCCCCTAAAAAGGCTATTAGGCTATCAATGCCAAACTTGCTCAGGCGCATGTGTCAGTTTTGTCATCTTCTTGACAAGATCCTCAACTGCCTGGCCCTGGTCATCTATTTGCAGGCAAAAATTAGTGAGATTGAATTTCCTACACACTCTTCCTTCTGCTGCTAGCAGATACTCTAGTGCAGGGGTCGGGAATCTTTTTGGCTGAGAGAGCCATGAGCGCCACATATTTTAAAATATAATTCCGTGAGAGCCATACAACGACCCATGTATGTTACGCATTACCCAATAAAAATTTGGTGTTGTCCCGGAGGACAGCTATGATTGGCTCCAGCCACCCACAACCATGAACATGAGCGGTAGGAAATGAATGGATTGTAATACATGAGAATGTTTTATATTTTTAACGTTATTGGGTTTTTTTTATTTAAGATTAGTCTGTGAGCCAGATGCAGCCATCAAAAGAGCCACATCTGGCTCGTGAGCCATAGGTTCCTGACCGCTGCTCTAGTGCCAACCTGTTTTGGTAGATGGCATTTCTCATCTGAGTCTGTTGATGTGCAAGGAGGGTTAGAGTTCTCCCAGTCGCATTGGTAGTAATTTCTTCTTTCTTTTTTTTTTGTTTGTATTTTTCCAAAGTTAGAAGCGAAGTGGGGAGGCAGTAGATTCTCGCATGCACCCAACCAGGATCCACCAGCATGCCCACCAGGGGGCGATGCTCTGCCCATCTGGGCCATTGCTCTGCTGAGGCTGAAGCCATTCTAGCACCTGAGGTGGAGGCCAATGGAGCCATCCTCAGCGCGCAGGCCGACATTGCTCCAAAGAAGCCTTGGCTGCCCGAGGGGAAGAGAGAGATAGAGAGGAAGGAGAGGGGGAGGGATGGAGAAGCAAATGGGCGCTTCACCTGTGTGCCCTGGCCGGGAATCGAACCCGGGACATCCACATATCAGGCCGACATGGTTGGTAATAATTTCTAAAACTGCCTGCAATTGGATAATCCGGTTTAACATATAAATGGGGGTGCGGTACCCCCAAGATCTTTTCTCTGCCCTGGTGGCATGTCTATAGTATTGGATTATACACTCTGGGGGCCACTTATCATTTTTCTAGCCTATCTGGAGTTCTCTTTTTACCCATTGTAAGGGCTGTGGAGCTGGGTAGCCAAGCAGTTTCCCTGTTGTCAGAGGCAAGAGGAAAAAGGAGGGCTTTATTATACCTATCACACAGCTTCCTTCCCATTTCTTGGAGAGATGGGTATAAGCCCTGTTCCCACAGATCCAGTAAAGTCCACATGGTGCTATCCAGTCGCTGGCCCTGCTTGGGTACTGCCAGGCTCCAGTTAGCTCAGGGAATCTGGCCAATGGATTTCTCTCCATCTGGTTTCCCCACCACACACTCTGCTTGGAGGTGGCATTATAATACCATTGCCCACGGCAAGTCAGTTCCCTGACTGATTCAGTCAGATCTCCTCCTCCCCTGGCTAAGCAGCACTGCCCTATGATAGTATGTTTTAAAATCCATTGGCTGTCCTCAGAGGTGCAGGGGGTCATTATATTTGGCCTAGCCTCTGTGGGAACTAGTTCCTTGGCTTCCCACAGCCATCTGTCCCTGTTAGAGTTCCCCCACATTCATAGCAAGAGGTGACATTTAGGGACTGAGCTATTCCCTCAGCCATCCGAGGAACAAGTTCTTAGTTGTTGGTGGGAGTGGTGGTAGGGGTCTAATTATTTCTTCATAAAAAGATTTATATAATTGGAAGGCTTGAACCAGGTGGTTCTGTATCTGGCCCTGGATGATGAGTTGAGCATAGGGGTTTAAGCCAGCTCCATCAATGCCAAGGGTTAATACCTCATTTCTCCTCCAGCGGGGTTCCAGAGGACTGGTTATAACTAGCTGTGAGGGATTGCACCCATGGCTAGTACAATTGGGCAGGGCTGTTCCTTTCCTCAGGTATACTTCCCTTTTCTGGGAACTATCCTTTTCCCAGATTGCCCATAAGACACATGACCGATATACACAGCTGGTTTCACAGGTGAAACTTCGTGAGCATATGTACTTTTCTTCTACCCTGTAGCTTCTTTCCCAGCGGAGAGACCTGCAGGTCCTTCCTTCATCCCGTGTTGCCTGGCTCATGGCTGCACGTGTATCAAACCCAGTGCGACTTGTCTGGAGTTTCCTTTAACTTTGGTCTGGGCTATAATTGGTCCTTCCACCCATCTCCCCCATCCTCCTGCTGTTATTTTTATTTCAAATATTGATGAAGTAGGAGGATCTGTAGGATTATAACAGACATAGACTGGTTATCCCCTGGGTCACACACTGAATATTGAGTCTGATTAGAGGTACAGGTTCCTTTCTGAGTTCCCTTACACTCATAGAAGCTATAGAAAAGCAAGATGATGGAGACCTTTTGGCCTTCCTTGGTGACATGGATTCACAGTTCACAGTTTTCTGCCCTTGTTTCCCTCCCTCCCCGGAGTCCGATTGTAAGGAGTCCCATAGCGAGGTTCCTCAGGCTTTAGTTGTCCCAGTTTGCGACTAGAGCAGGGCATGTTGTCCTTCTCAGGATCAACTTACAAGAGTTGGCAGAGTCAGTCTGCTGTCCACGAAGATGTCTTCACTAGGGCAGCAGGCTTCAGGTGGCTATGGGGAATCTAGGCAGGTATGCCTTCTACCTTGGCAGCAGTGGGAGTGGTCAGGATCATGGTGTAGGGTCCCTTCCACCTGGGTCGGAGGGGAGCTGGATTCCAATCCTTGTCCCACACCTGGTCTCCTGGGGAAGAAGAATGGACAGGGGCAAACACACTGGAGCTCTATCTAGCATCCACTTGGATATGGTACCAGCTACCTTACCTAAAGCTTCTGATTGCCTATGACATAGGCCCTATGTAGTCTGTTTCTCCTAATTCTCAGGGAGTCCCTGGCAAGCTATGTAATATTGGGGGAGGCCTATTGTATATTATCTCATAAGGTGAATACCTGGTGCTCTTGGAGAGGGGGCACTGAACCTTAAACAATATTAAAGGCAAAACTTGTACCCATTTAAGACCTTTTCCTGACATAATTTGCTAAGCCTTAACTTCAGAGTCCTATTCATGCATTCCACTTTTCCTGAGCTCTGAGGTCTATGCCATGTGAAGCTTCCAGGTGTTGTCCAATGCTTAAGCTGTTCCTTTTACTACCTTAGCCACAAAGCCTGGGCCATTGTCGAAGCCTACCTGAAGTGGCAGTCCAAACATTGGAATGACTTCTCTGAGCAGTGCCTTTGTTACTTCTCTAGCCTTTTCAGTCCAAGTGGGGTAGGCCTCTACCCATCCTGAGTAGGTGCACACTAACGCCAATAGATACTGGTAAGCTTGACTCTTGGGCATCTTGGTGAAGTCTACCTGTATACCCTCAAAGGGGGCTTCCCCATAGGACTGAATACCAGGGGGTGCTGAAGGTCCTTGTTCTGCATTATTCTGATGGCGGGTTGAGCAGCGTAGGCTGACTTTCTTGACTAGGATTGCCAAGAGAGGGATATAGAAATATCTCCCTAGCAGTTTTTCTGTCTTTTCTTGTTCCAGATAGGTGGCAGCATGCAAAGCCTGGACTACTGCTGGCCCTAACAGATGAGGAACAACAACTTTACAATCTGGCAGTTGCATCCAGCTGTCCTTTAATTCTTTGGCCCATTCTTTTTCTGTCTACCTTTTCTCTCCTTCGGAATATCTGGGTGCAAGTTCTAGGGCTCACAGGATGAGAGGGTCTCCAGTGCCCTTGAGGTAGGGCAGGGTAGAAGCCCCCTTCACCTCTGCATCTGCTCTGGCGTTTCCCTGGGCTTCTACCGTTCCTCCCTTCTGGGGTCCTTGGCAGTGGATCACTGCTACTTGTTTTGGCATGGGATAATGATTTTGTACCCTTTGAGTCTTTGTAAATGCACCTGGATCCCTTCTAAGGCCTCCCTAGGAATTGGGTATTATTTCTGGCTGATAGGCAGTGCCCTGTCAGGTTTTAACTCTGTCAGGTAGGTTTTAACTCTGTCAGATAGGTTTTAACTCTATCCTCACTGTCACTTGGTTTATTGCCAGCCTGGGGCGGGGGTTCTTCAGCCCAGACTCCAGGGTAGTTTTGAATTAGTTTTTGGCTTGGAGGCTTCCCAGACACGGCAGCAAAAATCCTCCACTCTTCCTCTCTGGTTGGTTAGAGTTAGAACAGGTCTGGGCTTAGGCACTTGTAAGTCCAGCTGGCTATTGTCAGCAAAAGATATAGTAGCCCTTAACTTGCTCAGCAGATTGTGTCCTAATAGGGGAACTGGACAGTCAGGCATGTATAAAAACTGATGTATAACTTCATGACCTCCTATTGTACATTTACAGGGCAGACAGAACACCTATTCAGCCTGTGTTCCTGTAGCTCCTATAATGTCCACTCTACAGGTGCAGAGTGGCACTACTGGCTGTGCCACCACTGAGTGGTCAGCCCCTGTATCAATCAGGAAATCTATCTTCTGGCCCCTACCTCCATGTGGACCATAGACTCAGTGGGGGCCCCTGAGTCTGGTCACTCTCAGTCTAAGAGGGACTCCCAGCTGTTGAATAGTGTGCCTTCCCCTTGGGAGGTGGCTGGCGAGCATGCCTCCCCCTTGTCCCGGTTGGGACATTCGTTTTTCTAATGACCAGTTTCCCAGCAGATGGCACACTGATCATGTCGCAGGGGAGCTCTGCCTGACTGCCCTTTCTTGCCTTTGCCTGTTTTATTTTCATTCTCAAACAGGAGAGATTTTCCTTTTTCCTTCTGCTGAAGGGCAGCAGCTATGAATTCTGCCTTTTCCTGCATTCAGTGCTCATCTTCCTTTCTGCTTGTAATCTCTCTGTTCACACAGACTTTATTGGCTACTTCCAGGAGTTAGAATATATTCATTTCCACAAAGCCTTCTAATTTCTGGAGTTTCTTTTTTCTATCTCCTGCACCCTGGCTGACAAAGGTCATATTAACCATTCTTTGGTTCTCTGGATTCTCTGGGTCAAAAGGGATATAGATTCTGTAGGTCTCACACAATCTCTCATAAAAGTCACCAGGACTTTCATCCTTCCTCTGCCACCTTGTTGATATTAGTGGCCTTCTGGCCTCTCTTCCATAGGCATTGGAGGAGAGAGAGCCTCTCTATATCTCCTGAGTCATCTCAAACCCTCCTCTTCATTTGGGTTCCACTTAAGATTCTCTCCTGGCATCTGGACCCTTGCATATTCCTGGGGTTCTGGTGTTCCTCAGGAGCATTCTCCTCTAGCCATTTAGTTGCCACCTGCATATTCCAGCATCTTTCTTCTATGTTGAACAGAGTGAGGAGCAATTGATGGCAGTCTGCCCACGTAGCATTATGGGTCTGGAATATGGATTGCATGAGATCTATTAAGGCCTGAGGTTTTTCTGTGTAAGGGGGAGTGGGGTTCTTCCAATTGAGGAGGTTAATGGTGGTGAAAGGTTGATACACTAGCACTAGACGTTCCACTATATTTCTTTGCTCATTTATTACTGTGTTTCTTACTTCTCTCAGAGGCATCTGAATACCACGCATTGTTTTTTAGCGTAACCTCCCAGCTGGGGGGGAGAGCCTGGGCCTGATCTGGCAGTGCAGTGGGAGTCACTTCCAGCTCAGGCTTGGGCAAGCTTATGCTGGGACCTGATATATCTGGCAACAATGGGCCTGAGTCAGTGGCAGTCTCTGGGGTGGACAGAGAGTCAGGTATAAACAGGTAGAGCCTCGCCAGTACATAAGGTGGAGGAGTCACAGTTTCTGCTTATTTTGGTTCACTAGGGGTTAAAATTTTGGGCTTTGGTTGCTGCAGCAGCTCTCTGGGTCTGGTGGAATGCTTTCCTGCCTTAGCTGCCAATACTGTAGAAGCCTGACCTCTAAGCTAAGTGGGTGGGTGCATAAGTAGTGTAAGCCCTGTGTCTATGTAGGGAAGCTGGCCGGAGTGGCCTGGATCTCTAGTGACTCCCTGCCATACCTGCTGTACAGCAGACTTATCCAAGCTTCCTTCTGATGGCCACCCTACCCCAAAAGTAGGCCATTGTAACTCACACAAAGCCCTCAATTTCTCTGGAGACATAGTAACCCCATAATCCCCTGAGAACCCTTTCTTAAAATTCTTTACCATTGTGGCTGAAGGAGTGGGTTTTTCCTGTGAACCTTTCATACCCCCCCTCCCACGACAGACAACAGTCATGCCACAAGAAGGAACGGGGGAAGGAAAAGGGAAACTTGGAGGGGATGCCACTCTCTTCAGTCCATCACCAGACACTTCCCTCACGGGAATGGCAGGCCCTCTTGGCTTATGGCAGGCTGATATAAACCATCAGCATGCAATTCTGCCTCTGAACCATATGAGACGCCCTGCGGGACTGCGGTTAGGGACCCAACACTTGCTTCGGCCCTGTGGGAAAGAGTCAGAACCCTCTCCCATTGTCCATCTCATTCACTCTGCACTCACTCTCTTTCACTCAACCTCCCACACACCAGTGGAAAATTCACAGTCACTGCTCCTAACCTAAGGAGAACGATTAGTAAGGTGACCAATCGTCCTCCTTTAGGGAGGACAGTCCTTCTATTGTAAGTTCCGTCCTCACTCGAAAAGTGTCCTCCTTTTTGATATTGGAAGACTAATCTGTAAATGTCCATATTCGATCGATGCAGAGTTGATCCACTGCATGTGATGTGACATATTTGTATTTAACATGATGATTCCTCAAGGATCAGTACAGTGTGGCGAGACACGATTATGAGATGCGTGCACTCTGCACAGGAGACCTTGAGAGAGAGCGCGCGATATACTGAGCATACAAATGGCTTTGTGTACTTCTTACTGAAACACAGTGAGGCACATACAACATTGTAGACTCACGAATATTTATTTCTCAGTGAATATTCAATCATAGACAGGTAAGCACAATTCACGTTTTATTAATTCATTATCTATTTAATAATTCCCAAATATATATAATTTTATTTACAAGTATTTTCCCAAAATTCGAGTTTAAAGTGGAAATCTAACCTAAACCATATCTATTAATAATGCATTTTGATTAAATAGTTGCATAAAACAAACATTTTTTAATTAGAAAATTATAAATACACACAAATATCACTCCGAATTAGTGGTTTTGTTTGATATTAGTTTTACTAAATGAGTACTTTTTTCTTACAATTATTATTAAAAATTAATAGGCATGTAAGCATAATTACAATATAAAATATTACAAATGTTTTTATTATGCATTTATCATATTATTATAATGAATAAAATGTTTCTTTTATTTATAATATTGTTCTCTTCGATTTATTTTTGTCCTCCTTTCCATTGTAAAAATGTTGGTCACCTTACAATTAGTGACTCTCCAGAGGGTGATCAGTCCTTGTTCTGCCCAGTAGGGCAGGACCTCAGCTTGCTAACCTTGCCCAGTATGCCTTACTGTGCTTCAGATGTGCCTCTGTTCCCGTTCCTTTGTTATCTGAATCTTGCTGGGACTAGCAGATGGGAATTCCCCTTTTCTGCCCTGTGAGGTGTCCGCACAAGAAAATTCCCAGTGTGCACTCAGCAGGCACATCTACAGAATGGTTTGGGGGCTCCCCAGTGGGGTACCGAAAGTCTGTCAAATGCGGGCGTCTCTCCTCCTTGCTTCCAGACCAAAGTACCAAAACTGTTGCAGGTAGCAACCGAACGGAGGATAGACACTCAGATCACACTCAATAAAGGAAGGAAAATTTATTAAGCTGGTGAAGCACGTAAAAGTTTGTAGCTCCAAAACACGGGCTCTCCGAAGTTGATGTTCTTACATGTTATAATAGTATCCAAGCAATGTGCATGGGGTTTCTTTGGGGTTTTTTTTTTTGTTGTTTTTTTTTTTTTTTTCATTTTTCTGAAGCTGGAAACAGGGAGAGATAGTCAGACAGACTCCCGCATGTGCCCGACCGGGATCCACCCGGCACGCCCACCATGGGGCAACGCTCTGCCCACCAGGGGGCGATGCTCTGCCCCTCCGGGGCGTCGCCATGTCGCGACCAGAGCCACTCTAGCGCCTGAGGCAGAGGCCACAGAGCCATCCCCAGCGCCCGGGCCATCTTTGCTCCAATGGAGCCTTAGCTGCGGGAGGGGAAGAGAGAGACAGAGAGAAAGGAGAGAGGGAAGGGTGGGAAGCAGATGGGCACTTCTCCTGTGTGCCCTGGCTGGGAATCGAACCCGGGTCCTCCGCACGCTAGGCCGACACTCTACCGCTGAGCCAACCGGCCAGGGCTGGGGTTTCTTTGTTTAATGTTTCCCAGGACTCAAGGAGAGGGGAGGAAACGTTTTGATGGGGTAAACAGGGGGAAGGGGTTTCCAGATCACTGGCCATAGATACATACAGATCTTGCTGTTCTTGTTTTGTATTGTAACTATGGGGTATAGATAATTTATCACTGGCTGACTCGGTTACCCCAGCTGATTCCTTTCCCTTGTATTCTTTTCATTTCTTCCTTCTCAGGAAAGGGGCTTGCCCCTCCTTTCACATTCTTATTTTTCTCTTTTTTCTTTTTTCTGTTTTTTAATTAATTTTAATTTATTGTGTTTACATAGATTCTAGTGTTGCCCCAAATGCATCCCCCTTCCCTCATATTACCCTCAACATCTCCCGTGCCCCCGTCCCCATAGCGCCCTCCTCTTTCCCTTCAGCTTTATCCCATCCTATCATCCTTTTTCCCTCTGTTCTCTTTTCCTCTGGTCCCTCTGATCTCTCCTCTATCTCAATTTCCTCCCTCAGTTCACATTGTTCATTGGGTTCCTCAAATGAGTGAGGTCATATGATATTTTTCTTTTTCTGCCTGGTTTATTTCACTTAACATAATAGTTTCCATGTCCATTCATGTTGTCACAAAAGGTAAGATTTCCTTCTTTTTCATGGCCCCATAGTATTCCATTGTATATATGTACCACTGCTTTTTAACCCACTTGTCCACTGACAGACACTTGGGCTGTTTCAAGATCTTTGCTATTGTGAACAATGCTGCCATAAACATGGGGGTACATTTCTCCTTTAGAAACAGTGTTATGGTGTTCTTGGGGTATATTCCTAAAAGTAAGGTAGCTGGGTCAAAAGGCAGTTCCATTTTTAATTTTTTGAGGAATCTCCATACTGTTTTCTACAGTGGCTGCACCAGTCTGCATTCCCACCAGCAGTGCAGGAGGGTTCCCTTTTCTCCACATCCTCGCCAGCACTTATTCTGTGTTGTTTTGTTGATGAGCGCCATTCAGACTGGTGTGAAGTGATATCTCATTGAGGTTTTAATTTGCATTTCTCTAATCATTAGTGATGTTGAGTATTTTTTTATATGCCTATTGGCCATCTGTATGTCCTCTTTGGAGAAGTGTCTATACATTTCTTTTGCCCAATTTTTGATTGGATTGTTTATCTTTCTGGTGTTGAGTTTTACAAGTTCTTTATAAATTTTGATTATTAACTCCTTATCAGAAATATTGTCAAATATGTTCTACCATTGTGTAGTTTGTCTTTCTATTCTGTTTTTATAGTCTTTAGCTGTGCAAAAGCTTTTTAGTTTGATATACTCCCATTCGTTTATCCTGTCTTTTATTTCACTTGCCCATGGAGATAAATCAGCAAATATATTGCTGCGAGAGATGTCGGAGAGCTTACTGCCTATGTTTCCTTCTAAGATGCTTATGGTTTCACAGCTTACATTTAAGTCTTTTATTCATTTTGAGTTTATTTTTGTGAATGGCATAAGTTGGTGGTCTAGTTTCATTTTTTTGCAGGTAGCTGTCCAATTTTCACAACACCATTTGTTGAAGAGGCTGTCTTTACTCTATTGTATGCTCTTACATACTTTGTCAAATATTAGTTGTCCATAAAGGTGTGGGTTTATTTTTGAGTTCTCTGTTCTGTTCCATTGATCTATATGTCTGTTCTTATGCCAGTACCAAGCTGTTTTGAGTACAATGACCTTGTAGTATAACTTGATATCAGGAAGTGTGATACCTTCCACTTTATTCTTCCTTTTCAAGATTGCTGAGGCTATTCGTGTTCTTTTTTAGTTCCATATAAATTTTTGGTTCTATATCATTGGTATTTTATTTTATTTTTTTATTTTATTTATTCATTTTTAGAGAGGAGAGAGAGAGACAGAGAGAGAGAAGGGGGAGGTGCTGGAAGCATCAACTCCCATATGTGCCTTGACCAGGCAAGCCCAGGGTTTCAAACCAGTGACCTCAGCATTTCCAGGTTGACACTTTATCCACTGCGCCACCACAGGTCAGGCTATCATTGGTATTTTAATTGGTATTGCATTGAATTTATAAATTGCTTTAAGTAATATAGACATTTTAATGATGTTTATTCTTCTTAACCATGAGCACGGTATATGCTTTCACTTGTTTGAATCTTTCTTGGTTTCTTTTATCAATGTTTTATAATTTTCCAAGTACAAGTCTTTAATCTCCTTGGTTAAATTTACTCCTAGGTACTTTATTTTATTTATTTATTTATTTATTTATTTATTTATGGTTTCAGAAGTGAAGGAGATTGTTTCCTTAATTTCTCTTTCTGACATTACATTGTTGGTGTATAAAAATGCCTCTGATTTCTGAGTATTGATTTTATATCCTGCCACCTTGCTGAATTCATTTATCAGATCCAGTAGTTTTTTTACTGAGACTTTAGGGTTTTCTATATACAATATCATATCATCTGCAAATAATGATAGTTTTACTTCTTCTTTTCCAATTTGGATGCCTTTTATTTCTTTTTCTTATCTGATTGCTGTGGCTAGGACTTCCAGAACTATGTTGAATAAGAGTGGTGAGAGGGGGCACCCCTGCCTTGTTCCTGATCTTAAGGGGATTACTTTTAATTTTTGCCTGTTGAGTATAATGTTGGCTGTGGGTTTGTCATAGATAGCCTTTCTCATGTTGAGGTATGTTCCCTGTATTCCTACTTTGTTGAGAGTTTGGTTTTTTTGTTGTTGTTGTTTTGGTTTTTTTTTACAGAGACAGAGAATGAGTCAGAGAGAGGGATAGACAGGGGCAGACAAACAGGAATGGAGAGAGATGTGAAGCATCAATCATTAGTTTTTTTGTTTTTTTTTTCATTTGCGCGTTGCAACACCTTAGTTGTTCATTGATTGCTTTCTCATATGTGCCTTGACCGCGGGCCTTCAGCAGACCGAGTAGCCCCTTGCTGGGGCCAGCAACCTTGGGGTCAAGCTGGTGGGCTTTTGCTCAAACCAGATAAGCCCGCGCTCAAGCTGGCGACCTCGGGGTCTCGAACCTGGGTCCTCTGCATCCCAGTCCGACACTCTATCCACTGCGCCACTGCCTGGTCAGGCCGTTGAGAGTTTTGATCATGAATGGGTGCTGGATTTTATCAAATGCCTTTTCTGCATCTATCGAAATTATCATGTGCTTTTTCTCCTTCCTTTTGTTTATGTGATGAATCACACTGATTGATTTGCAAATATTGTACCAACCTTGCCTTCCCAGAATAAATCCCACTTTGTCATGGTGTATGATTTTTTTCATATATTGCTGGATCTGGTTGGCTAATATTTTGTTGAAGATTTTAGCGTTTGGATTCATCACAGATATTGGCCTATAATTTTTCTTTTTTTGTGTTGTCTTTGCCTGGTTTTGGAATCAGAATTATGCTGGCCCCATAAAAGGAGCTTGGAAGTCTTCCTTACTCTTGAATTTTTTGAAATAGCTTGAGAAGGATAAGAGTCAGTTCTTCTTTGAATATTTGATAGAATTCACTTGTGAAGGCATCGGGCCTGAGCTTTTGTTTGTTGGGAATATTTTGATAACTGTTTCAATCTCATTTGTTGTAATCAGTCTGTTTAGGTTTTCTGATTCTCTATTGATTTTTAAAATATATGTTTCAAGGAATTTGTTCATTTCATCTAGGTTGTCTAATTTTTTGGCATACAGTTCTTCATAGTATTTTTTTAAAATCCTTTGTATTTCTGTTGTGTCAGTTGTTATTTCTCCGCTCTCATTTCTAATTTTATTTATTTGAGTGTTCTCTCTCTTTTTTTGGTGTGTCTGGTTAAAGGTTTATCAATCTTGTTTACCTTTTCAAAGAACCAGCTCCTTGTTTCATTGGTCATCTGTATTGTTTCTTTCACCTCTATGTCATTTATTTCCGCTCTGATCTTTATTATTTCCTTCCTTATGCTACCTCTGGGCTTTACTTGCTTTTTTTATCTAGTTCTTTTAGATACAGGGTCAAGTTGTTTATTTAAGCTTTTTCTAGCTTCCTAAGATATGCTTGTAATGCTATGAACTTCCCTCTCAGGACTGCTTTTGCTGTGTCCCATAAATCTTGAGTTGTTTATGTTCATTATCATTTGTTTCTAGGAAATTTTTAATTTCTTTTTTGATCTCATTGTTAATCCATTTGTTATTTAATAGTATGCTATTTAGTTTCCAAGTGTTTGAGCATTTTTCAGTTTTTCTGTTGTGGTTAATTTCTAGTTTCATGCCATTGTGATCAGAGAAAATGCTTGATATACTTTCAATATTCTTAAATTTGTCAAGACTGCTTTTGTGCCCTAACATGTGGTCTATCCTAGAGAATGTACCATAAGCACTTGAAAAGAATATATTCTGCTGCTTTAGGGTGAAAGGTTCTGAAGATATTTATAAAATCCAGTTGATCTAGTGTGTCCTTTAAGTCTGCTGTTTCTTTGTTAATTTTCTTTCTTGAGGGTCTATCTAGTGATGTTAGTGGGGTATTGAAATCCCCTACTATTATAATATTGCTGTTGATCTTGCTCTTTATATCCATCATAGTCTGCTTTATATATTTAGGTGCTCCTATGTTAGGTGCGTAGATATTTATAATGGTTACATCTTCCTGTTGGATTGCTCCCTTCATCATTATGTAGTGACCTTCTTTATCTCTTACTGTAGCCTTTGTTTTAAAGTTCATTTTGTCTGATATAATAAGTATTGCTACCCCAGCTTTTTTTTCATTTACATTGGCATAAAATATTTTTTTCCATCCTTTTACCTTCAGTCTGTGTGCATCTTTTGTTTTGAGGTGTGTCTCTTGTAAACAGCATATGTATGGGTCCTGTTTTCTTATCCACACAGCTACCCTATGTCTTTTGATCGGATCATTTAATCCATTTATATTTAAGGTTATTATTGATATGTAGTTGTTTATTGCCATTTTATTCTTTAAAGCTGTATTCCTCTTTTGCTATATTCTTTTTCCCCTTTGATCTGTTTACAGCAGGCCCCTTAACATTTCTTTCAGCATTGGTTTAGTTGTAATGAATTGCTTGAGTTTTTTTTTGTCTAGGAAGTTTTTTATTTCTTCTTCAATTTTAAATGATAGCCTTGCTGAATAAAGTAGTCTTGACCTGTGGTGGCGCAGTGGATAAAGCGTCGACCTGGAAATGCTGAGGTCGCCGGTTCAAAACCCTGGGCTTGCCTGGTCAAGGCACATATGGGAGTTGATGCTTCCAGCTCCTCCCCCCTTCTCTCTCTCTGTCTCTCCCTCTCCTCTCTAAAAAATAAAAATAAATAAAATAAAATAAATTAAAAAAAATAATGTAGTCTTGGTTGTAGACTCTTGTTCTGCATTACTTTGAATATTTCTTGCCATTCCCTTCTGGCCTCAGTGTTTCTGTTGAGAAGTCGAATATCATCCTTATGGGTGCTCCTTCATAGATGATAGCTTTTTTTCTCTAGCAACCTTTAATATTTTCTCTTTATCTCTTAGCTTTGGTATTTTAATTATGATGTGTCTTGGTGTAGATTTCTTTGGGTTTCTGGTTTCTCTTTAATGGAATTCTCTGTGCTTCTTGAACTTGTGTGACTTTTTCCTGCATCAATTTAGGGAAGTTTTCAGCTATGATTTGATTGAACAACGTCTCTATCCCTTGTTCTTTCTCTTCTTCTTCAGGAACCCCTGTGATGCGGATGTTATTTCTCTTCATGTCTCAGAGGTCTCTTGGAGTTTCCTCAGACTTTTTGAGTCTCTTCTTTTTTGCTGCTCGGCTTCCATGTCTTTGTTTGGCTTGTCCTCTAACTCGCTGATCTGATCCTCAGCTTCATCCATCTTGCTTTTAATTCCTTCCATTGTGGTCTTTATTTTTGATATTGTATTTGTCATTTCAGACTGACTCTTTTTTATTATTTCAATGTCTTTTTTTATACTTGCTATCTCTTTATTTAGTTGTTTGTTATGATCATTTATTGTTGTTCTAAAATCTTTGAGCATCCTAACAATTATTTTTTTAAACTCTGCATCTGGTAATTTGGTTATATCTGACTCATTCAAGTTCTTTTCTGGGGATTTTTCTTGATTGTATTGGGTTGCATTTCTCTACCTTCCCATTTTTTCTGTGTATAAGAAGGATGTGGCCACTGTAGTCAAATGGGTGTGGTCTGTCTGCAGGCCCACCACCACTTCTGCTGCTGCCTCGGGCATTGCAGTAGGGGTGTTGCCCTGCCCGCTGAAGCTGTTTCTGTGGTTTCTTCCTCTCTTCCATGGGAGGGGCTTTATGTGCCCCAGTCTACAGGCCTCAGCCTTCGCCCCATCACCACAGGTAGGGCTGCATGCTGCGCCTGGGGCCACAAGCCTCGGCACTGTGGGCAGGGGTGAGCACCTTTGCTCAGCCGTGGGTCTCCACCAATTCCCAGGCTTTCACCCCGCCCCCACAGGTGGAGCTGTGCTCCTGAGTCTGGCTGCAAGCCCCAGGCTCTGCGGGCCAGGCAGGGCTGCATGCCTGCGCTCAGCCGTGGTTCTGCTCCTGTTCCTGGGCTTTTGCTGCACCCTCGCAGCCAAGGGGCTGCATGCCTGCGCTCAGCCGTGGTTCTGCTCCTGTTCCTGGGCTTTTGCTGCACCCTCGCAGCCAAGGGGCTGCATGCCTGCACTCAGCAGTGGTTCTCAGCCTGTTCCTAGGCTTTTGCCCCACCCCCGTGGGCGGAGTTGCGTTCACATCAGGCAGAAATCCTAGGTTCTGCAGGCCAGGCGGGGCTCCATGCCTGCGCTCAGCTGCGAGTTTCTACAGATCCCAGGCTTTTGCCTTTCCCCTGCAGGTGGGATTGCAGGCTGGCCTGCAGCCGGCTGGACCACTTTGGTGTGCCCCTTCTGCCCCTGCCGGGCAAGACTGAGCTCATGCCGGGCCTCAGTCATGACAGGCCCAGCTTCTGCCCCCACTGACAGGTCCACACTTTCATGTCCTGCCACTGCCCGCCCTCCTGCTAGCCTTTAGCAGTGTGGTTGGGTGCACTGCACCTCAGACCCTAGCACTCAATACTGTATTCCTTAAGCCTCCTTCCTTCTAAGCAACTCTGTTCTGAGTGCCACAGAAGAGCTTGTTTGGCTGGTGTCTTGCTTCCCTTTGCTGGTATTCCTGTTTCCAGGGAAAATATTCACTTCAGACTTGGGGAGTGACTCAGCCCAGTGGTTAGGATGGCTGTCCCTCAAAGTGTTTCTCCCTGTGCCTCCTAGATTACACTCTCTCCCTGCTACTCTGGTCCTCTCAGCTCTCCCGATCTCCCTGAAGCCCCTGGTGAGTGGTTGTGGAAGAGGTGTTCTGTGCGGTCTCTTTAAGAAGAATCCTGTGTCTGAGAAATCTGTCTCTTTCTCACAAACAGTATCCTGACTTGTTTCGCAGCTAAATACTGTCCATACACCTCTTCTAGGCTCTGGGGATGCAGGCTGGAGCTTTGGTCCTGAGGCTCAGGGCCCTCCCCTCTCTGCTAAACTCAGTTCCTGTCACACAAGTCTCTCTGGGCTGCCGTTTGCTCCTGGGAGCTGACAGCCCTCTCCACATTTCCGCTTTTCCTACCAGTCTCTGTGTGGCTTCTTTGGTGTTCCTTGGTTAAAGAGTCCTCTTAGTTTAGTCCAAAATTGGTTTTTCCAGATCTCCTTTCACATCTGAGTCTGCTTTTAAAGACAAAATCACATACTAGTTGAGGTGGGTAAGGAGGGGCTTGTGATCCCTTTGTTTAGAGGTATAGTTACTCTCATGACTTTAGGATGGGAGGGTGAGTCAGAGTGTAGGAATTCTTAATTAAGGTACATAAACAGTATTTTCTAAAGGCTTTTAAGAAAAGAGAAGAGGAAGTATGGTAAGGTACTGTTGGAATCCATGGGAGTCCGAAAGACCAGAGTAACAGGCTTTATTGAAAGGAGGAAAGGAACCCTGCCGGGCACTTCTCCTGGGGGAGAAGAGCGCTGGTTACAGACTAGGGGCGAGTTATATAGTGTTTGGGAGAGCCTGAGGGGATACTGAGGCAAAAGTCCTGGTATGTCCAGAATGCTCCTCCTTGGGGGGCTTCGAGCATGTGGGTGTTGAATCAAAAGTCCTGGTATGTCCGGAGCCCCTCCTTGGGGCGGCTTGTCAGCTTTTCTGGAATTCCTCTGTCTTAGGGGCAATAGTCCAGTAAGGGTGAGGTCTGACAGATAAGTGGAACATCAAGAAGGCAGTTTGGAATACACATATCTATCAGGTACCAAAAAGCTGAAAAATTAATATTGATATTTGAGGAGGAAAGGTCAGGCTTTCTGTCCTGTCCTTTCCTTGGTGAGGGGAGGGAGAAGAATGTAGAGGCTCCCTGACTTACAAGGACAATGGGTCATTTAGTTTTTGTAACATCCACCGGGTACAAGAACAAACGTTGGAGACTTTCAGGAGTATAGATATAACTTTATTGGCCAGTTTTACCTGTGCAGGGGCAAATTTCTGAGGTGTCCAGAGACACTGTGCTCACAAGGAGCTGCAGATGGGAATCGCACCTAGTGCTCACAGCAAATCTTTTTATAAGCTAAGTAAGCAAGCCTAATACAGAAGCAGATGTGGCGGTAACCTATTTGCTAAGGGGGCTGCACATAGCATAGCAACAGGGGCTGGGGTCTAGCTCATTGGCGAATTCCAAACCTAAACTTCTAATAAGGGTCTTTTAACCAATAGAATGCAAACGTTTGTCTCTTTTTCTTTTTTTTTCTTCTTCTTCTCTCTCAGCCTCCCAGAGTCCCTATCTGTCTCTGCTTCTTGAACGACCTTGGGCATGTTATTCCTAACAGAACAGGAGCAGGACCTGCCTGTAACCCTTAAGTTCTCTGTTCCATTAGTGCCCTGCTTATTTTCTGATCTTCTCTTGGTCCTTACAGTTTTAACTATAGAATAAAGGTTGTCTCAGAACTTCTTTTCTATTACAATAAGAGACAGAATTTACATACCACCCTACATTGATTTTGGCTCTTCCTTCCTGGAATTCCGAGAGTAACATATCACTAGCCAAAGGAGGGGAGATAGACACTAAAAGATTTGTAAATGTCTTTGATTGTATTACCTTGAAACTTTTAATGTTCTTATGAATCCTCTAAACAAATGTTATCAGCTTATGTCATGATGTCATGCTCCCCCCAACCTGTATGTAATCAAAGGCTATATAACCAGCCTCTGAGATGTATTTGGCGCACACAATTGGGTCTGCAATTCCCCGTGTTAGTCATATGCGGCCGGCATATTAAGAAATTTCCGCCTTTCAATAAAACCCTTCAAAATTCATCTGGACTTGGTGTCTCTACGTAACCCGCAGAAGTGAGATACGGTACTTTACAACAGAAGGGGTTTTCAGATAAATTCTCTTCTTTGCTTAATGTGGCAAGTGGACCCAGGCACCCTTTCAGAGAATTATAAGAAGTAATTAGCCCTTCTTGTTTCTTTTTCTCCTCAGAAAGGAGTGGTGGGGGGCCTGACTTTTCCTTTTTAAAATGCTAATGCTAACAATTTTTACAGTTTCTTGGCACCTTGTCACAACAGGAAGGTGGAAAAGGGCTAAACGGGATGTCAGATTACAGATAATTAAGATTAGGTGCTAACTGGCTGGATAGCTTTGTCGGTTAGAGCAGAGGTATGGGTTTGATCCTAGATCATGGCACATAGGGGAACAGTTCAATGTTCCTCTCCCCCTCTCTTTCCCTTTCTCTCACTGAAACCAATCAATAAAAAAATTACCGGCCCTGGCCGGTTGGCTCAGCGGTAGAGCGTCGGCCTAGCGTGCGGAGGACCCGGGTTCGATTCCCAGCCAGGGCACACAGGAGAAGTGCCCATTTGCTTCTCCACCCCTCCGCCGCGCTTTCCTCTCTGTCTCTCTCTTCCCCTCCCGCAGCCGAGGCTCCATTGGAGCAAAGATGGCCCGGGCGCTGGGGATGGCTCTGTGGCCTCTGCCTCAGGCGTTAGAGTGGCTCTGGTCGCAACATGCTGACGCCCAGGATGGGCAGAGCATCTCCCCCTGGTGGGCAGAGCGTCGCCCCTGGTGGGCGTGCCGGGTGGATCCCGGTCGGGCGCATGCGGGAGTCTGTCTGACTGTCTCTCCCTGTTTCCAGCTTCAGAAAAATGAAAAAAAAAAAAAATTACCACCTTTGGGGCTGTCTTGAGGATAGTCACTGGGTGGAAGCAGTGGTCTGAAAAGAGGCATTTCAAAGGTGTGTTCACCTAAATCAGTGGTTCTCAAAGTGTGTGCAGGGTGCTCTGGTGCACCCTTCAATATTTCCAGGTGTGCCCTATGGTATTCCAGAGAAATATATGCCTGTTGGGGATCAAAAAACCAACAGGGTTTTTGGACTTTGGATTTTTGGGGGACAGAGGTAGGGGAATTGGCTGTAAGCTGATAGTCTGCCCAATCCCCCACCTCACTTGCCTGATTAAGTTGCAAAGGCTGTTAAGCTGTGGTACTGGATTGTTTATACAACCCCCCATGTTCCCAGGAAAGACTGGAGGCAAGTTTCTTCTATCTTTTGTTTGGTGTAAAGTTAAGATAATATGTATGGTGGGGGTTTTCTGCACTCAACACAAGAGTAAAAAGAGAGGAATTCTTCAATGTATTGACGAGGAAACAAGTTTGCCTTCAAATCTATGCCCAAACATAGAAGAAATCGCTAAGACATATCAGGCTCATGTTTCTCATAAATACAAGTATAAAAAAACTTAACACATTTGTACCAGGACCTGCTGAATTTACTAAATCTTACCAAGAATGTATCTATATATAAAAAGATAACTTTTTTGTCATTTTTTAACCCCTCTTTTTTATGAATTCTAAAAAGCATAACTCAAAAAATGTAACATAAAAATGTTTTTAATGTCAGAATAAATTTAATTTTGTGTATTTATTTTATTTAATTGCCATAAAAGCATGCTTGGACTTTATATATTTTTCTTTAATACTTGACTTAACTATTCTAACATATTTCTCAGAAATTTGTATATAGTGTGCCTACAATTACTTATAGGATTTTAAATGTGCCCCAACTTCAAAAAGTTTGAGAACCACTGATCTAAATGCACAGGAACAATGGACAGGGCTGGCTTGAAATCCTTTCAGTAAAGAAGTTCTGTTCCTGGGATGAACTACCCACCAGACCTGCTTAGGAATTGTACTCTATCACTGCACCCTTTCTCATCCACACCAGTCAAATTAAAAAGGTTTTTAGGCCCTGGCCGGTTGGCTCAGTGGTAGAGCGTCGGCCTAGCGTGTGGAGGACCCAGGTTCGATTCCCGGCCAGGGCACACAGGAGAAGCGCCCATTTGCTTCTCCACCCCTCCGCCGCGCCTTCCTCTCTGTCTCTCTCTTCCCCTCCCGCAGCCGAGGCTCCATTGGAACAAAGATGGCCCGGGCGCCGGGGATGGCTCTGTGACCTCTGCCTCAGGTGCTAGAGTGGCTCTGGTTGCAACATGGCGACGCCCAGGATGGGCAGAGCATCGCCCCCTGGTGGGCAGAGCGTCGCCCCTGGTGGGCGTGCCGGGTGGATCCCGGTCGGGCACATGCGGGAGTCTGTCTGACTGTCTCTCCCTGTTTCCAGCTTCAGAAAAATGCAAAAAAAAAAAAAAGGTTTTTAGATTTTGTTATGTTTGCCAGCCTTTTAATGTTTGCCATCATTTTGCCGGAGCTGTGGTATTGGTCAAATAAGTTTGTAAATATGATATATATGTTTGCTCGCTTATAGTTTGTATTGGGTGTGGGGGACAGGCTGTAAGCAGGTAGGGTCATTATAGCCTAAGACTTAGTTTTAAGACTAAGCTTTTCCCCACACCTTTGACTATTGCATGATAGGGGTGGTGTACTCTCATGAGGAATCCCGTTTATGCCTTAGATAAGTGGCTTTGTATCAGAGACTTCCTTATTTGTATATTGGCTTAAAGGTTTGGATTTCTTCACTATAAAATGGGGCAGACCAGAGCTTGCTCTCTTGCTCAGTTCCTGAAACTCACATTGCAGGAGAGCAGAGAAAGGCCACGTGGAGGAGAGGAGAAGCAGCCAAGATGGCGGAGTGTTGAAGAAGCCAGTTTGTGCAGAGTTTGTGCAGGGAGGAGATGGGAAACAGAGGTGAATAAGGCTGGTGAGGTACAAACCTTTGATTCTAGGAAACTTGGATAAGTCAGTGGCTTTGGGAGCCCTGAATGGAAAGGAAAGTGTTTTCCCACTGTGTGTATTTCTTGCCCTCTGGGTGCAAGCCAGGATAAAGATGATAGCCCACCAGGTCTTAGCTCTGTTGTTTCATTACCGTCTGTCCGAATCAAATGCAAACCTGCATGGGCCAGACGGCTGTGATGGTGGCCGTGGCTACTGGCTTTACCTGTGGTGACACAGTGGGCAAAACATCCATCTGGAACACTGAAGTTACTGCTTCAGTTCCGGTCACGATACATGGTAGAAGCTAGGAGTCCATGCTTCCAGGCTCCTCTTCACTTTCTTTCTCTAAAATCAATAAATAAAATTAAAAAAAAAATTTTTTTGTATTTTTCTGAAGTTGGAAATAGGGAGGCAGTCAGACAGACTCCTGCATGCACCCGACCGGGATCCACCCGGCACGCCCACCAGGGGGCAATGCTCTGCCCATCTGGGGCGTCGCCCTGTTGCAACCAGAGCCATTCCAGCGCCTGAGGCCGAGGCCACAGAGCTATCCCCAGTGCCCGGGCCAACTTTGCTCCAATGGAGCCTTGGCTGCGGGAGGGGAAGAGAGAGACAGAGAGAGGAGTGGAGAAGCAGATGGGCACCTCTCCTGTGTGCCCTGGAGAATCGAACCTGAGACTCCTGCACACCAGGCTGATGCTCTACCACTGAGCCAACTGACCAGGGCCCTTTCAAAAAAATTTTTACAAGTGTTTTGTCATTCCAAATAGACTTTGACACAGGGGAGCCAAGCCCAGTCTTTGACCCACAAAGCCTGGCCGCCTGCGCTCAATCCTCAGTGGCAGCAACTGGCCCTCCCCACTCCCGCCAAACCAGCAGGCGGGCAGGGAGCTGGGCCAGAGAGCATGGGCATACAGGCTTGACTGGGCTGTGCCCTTGCATGGTGAGCTGAATCTTGCGCTGATAGCCCTAGGAAGGACCTTCCATTTTTGTGAATGAAAGAAACAGCCAGCCTAGATGGACGGGGTCCAGCTGCTCTTTGTTGTTGGAGACTGCAAGCTGACAGGGTCCTTGTGGTTTAGATTTTTGGGGGATGGAGGTGTGAAGGACTGGCAGTAAGTAGACAGTATGCCCAACCCCCACCTCACTAGCTTGCTTAAGTTGCTAAAGGCTAAGTTTTTCCCCACACCTGCTTGTTAGCTGTGGTGCAGGAGTATTTCTACTTCTCCCATCCCCACTAGTTTAAGTTGCTAGAGGCAATTTACATGCCCTTCCTCTCACACTTTGTTTGTTCTGCTGTTGGTTGATTTCAGTATGTATGCTGGGGGGATTCTGGTTTACGCCTTAAATGGATTTCTGTTTATACCTCAGATGTGTGACTTTGTATCAGAGACTTCCTTATTTGCATATGGCTCTCCACTTATAACAAAGCAGACAGGAGGCTTTGCTTTGCTCTGGCTCACCATCAGCTTGCAGAGTCCTCCAAATTCTACCCTTTTTTCTGAGTTTATTTCTTCATTTTGCACCATTCTCACTCAGGACCTGGAAAATTACTTGCTGTGCTGATCCATGGCACTTTGTCACCTGCCCCTCTACCCCAAAAGGGAAGTTGGAACAGCTTTGCCCAGGCGATGAACACGTGGCCCTGCACAGCCAGTGACAGAAGCAGTCCCTGGAGGACCTCTGGACAGAAGCTGAAACACAGATCCAAGGTCTTCGGTCCTCTGAGACGAAGCTCAGGGTCTAGTCTGCCACCTGGTTCCCCACACTGCTGCTATGTGCAGGTGTGGACTTTCTTCCTTTCTTTTCTTTCCCTTTCTTTTCCTTTTCTTTCCTTTCTTATCTTTTCTTTTTTTGTTTTGTTTTGTTTTTTTTGCATTTTTCTGAAGCTGGAAACAGGGAGAGACAGTCAGACAGACTCCCGCATGCGCCCGACCGGGATCATCCCGGCACGCCCACCAGGGGGCGACGCTCTGCCCACCAGGGGGCGATGCTCTGCCCATCCTGGGCGTCGCCATGTTGCGACCAGAGCCACTCTAGCGCCTGGGGCAGAGGCCACAGAGCCATCCCCAGCGCCCGGGCCATCTTTGCTCCAATGGAGCCTCGCTGTGGGAGGGGAAGAGAGAGACAGAGAAGAAAGCGCGGTGGAGGGGTGGAGAAGCAAATGGGCGCTTCTCCTGTGTGCCCTGGCCGGGAATCGAACCCGGGTCCTCCGCACGCTAGGCCGACGCTCTACCGCTGAGCCAACCGGCCAGGGCATCTTTTCTAATAATGAAGATGAGAGTTTCTGTTTAAAGTGTTAGTAGTCGTATCCCAGCTGGTGCCATTAATTAATATAAAACTGAGACTGGAGACCATAAATTTGAAGATGAAGATGATAAGCTGCTGCCAACAAACTTTTCTTTTACAACAACATTTATTTGAAAAGGAAAATAAACAGCCCTGGCTGGATGGCTTGGTTGGTTAGAGCTTTGTCCTGAAGTGCAGAGGTTGCCGGTTGGATCCCCAATCAGGGCACATACTGTTTCTCTATCTCTCCCTTCCTCTCTTTCTCTCTCTAAAAAAAAAATCAATAAAAAAAATTATTAAGAGCCTGACCTGCTCCACCCCCCACCTCTTTCTCTTTCTCCTCTCTCTAAAGCCAATAAATAAAATCTATTTCTCCTTTAAAAACATTTTATTCATTTTAGAGAGAAAAGAAAGAGAGAGAAAAGGGGTGCGGAGCAGGAAGCATCAACTCCCATATGTGCCTTGACCAGGCAAGCCCAGGGTTTCCAACTGTCGACCTCAGCATTCCAGGTCGACCCTTTTTCCACTGCACCACCACAGGTCAGGTGAATAAATAAAATCTTTTTTAAAAAAAGAAACTTTGAAACAAACATTTTTTTTAACCAAGTAGTATAATGTAATGATATTTAATCAAGTAATGTAACTGTTTGAAAAAATGTAAGGTATTTTCCCCCACTGAGGAAGAAGGAAGGGGCGTAACCACGAAGTGTGGAACAGCAAAAGCTTTATTTAGTACAGCACATCCCACTCGACAAGGTTCTCTGGTCCCAGGGGACAGAGGCCAGGGAAGTCGCATGGGGTGACCCGTGTGGGGGATATTTAAAGGGTCTCTAAGGTGCTTGAGCTACTATGACGTGGCAAAATCTCACCGGCTGATGGACAGTCGCTCTTTTCCAAGAACTCCTGGGAAGTTTCTTTTGGTGTGCTTGGTTGTGGGCGGCTCTAGCCAAAGTTCCCAGGTCTGAGTTCCTCACGTGACCTTCCCCATTGCTGACCACCCTACATTCTAACCTTTTGTGTTAATTAGGGGCGCCGCTTATTCATCTGGCTACTTCTTGCTGATTAGGGGCATCATGGGGAGGGGGAGATTGGAAGGTGGTGGCTTTGAGGGAACTCGGGAGGAACATCTGTTAGACCAGGAGTTGAGAAACTTCGTGGATGCAGTTCTGTAAGAATTTTTTAAAAAGAGGAGTAATAGGGGAATTTGCAGGGTCCAGCCTTTTGGTGAGCCAGAGATGGGTAGGCCCAGTGGTTCTGTCTGTCAGTGGTCCTGTATGGGGGCAAGCTTGAGGCAAAACTGCATGTCAGGAGTGGCGTACAAAGGGGAAAAGAAGGGGTCCCATCCACTCCCATAACTGAGACCCATGAGGTAACTAGAGGTCCAGAGTGTGATGGCAAAACAGAGAAGGCAGCTCCCATATCCACAAGAAATGAGATGGATTTACCCATTCTTGCAGCATTATCCTGGGTTCAGCGTGGGTGAGGATGATGGGGGTCTCCAAGACCAGGCTGTGTCAGCCATCCATGAGGTCTAGGAGTTCAAATGATGGGTCCGTCTGGTTAGCTTGGCCTCCCATCTGAGTGTCTCATCCTCCGCATAGAGACGCTGAGGAAAATCCTGTTGCCCAAAGGGGGCAATTGCTCCACCAGTGACCAGGCTGCTTGCAGTTAGGGCAGGGTTCAGTGGGCAGCCATGAGCAGGGGCACTGCTGGGACCAGTGACCCTGCTTGCCACACTTAAAGTAAGTGCCTGGTGAGGATCCTCTTTGCCGCCTGGACTTGGGTCGGGCACTTCCTGTGCCTTGCCCCAGTTGCTCTAATAGCCTCAGGGCTGCCACAAGAGCCTGGGTTTGGAGCGTTACCTCTGCTGCATGCGGGCCTGGTGAACAGCCTTGGCCTGTTTCTACTAGCTGGGACCATTAAAAACTTTAAATGCCATGTTCACAGGTCTCAGCTAGGGATTTTGGGATTAGAATATGAGGATGTGGGCTCCTAGGGAGCCCGGCACCCAGATCCAGCCGAAAATGCTGGAGCCAGAGGCAGGACAGGGCCAATTGCTGGTGGAGGGTGACTTGATGGAGGAGGGGCTTAAGAACACAGTGGAGAAGGGAGGGGCCCCTGGCCAGCAGGGGAGAAGAAAGAGAGGTTGGTATTTGCAGGTGAATGAGAAACAGTATTTTACAAAGGGAGGGGAGGGGACTCTCTGGAGGGAAGAGACCCGAGTGAAAGAGGTCCGCAGAGGGACCAGAGAGGGGTCCCAAGAGAGGGGCGCCCCTGAGGGTCAGGCAGGAGGGGGAGAGAGTTGGGAGTTGGGCAAAGGAGGAAAAATTAGGAGCGGAAGTTTTAGGTGAGGTTTCTCTGGCCAAAAAAGGCCTGCGTGTAGAACAGGAGGCACAGAAATTAGTATGGGAGCGCTAATACTAGAGGCCCTGATATAAGGGATCTCCAACCAGTTCCCAGTTCTTTGGCAATAGTTAAATTGGAGAAGGCATTAAAACTGAACGTCCCTTCAGGAGGCCACCTGGTCTGATTATCCAATGAGTTCTGTGGCCTAGCCACAGCGGAGAAGACCAGTTTCTTCTTCTTTAGGGAGGGAGAGATTTCGGATAAGGCAACCCAGTAGTGTTTTTGGATCAGGTTTAGATTCCTGTGCCCCCACGGCCATCCTCAGTTCTCGGAGTGGTCAGAGTTGAGCATTGGTGTCCCACAACTCAATCTCTGGCCACCGGATGGATAGATAAAGTGGATGGGCTTGGGCCTTCTCCACGGGCACACACGCACTCGGAACCAAACGGAAATTACTTCCCTGACGCAGCTGCGGTTTCGGACAGGGAGTCTCGGCAGAAAGAACTGAGGGGAGGCTAGAGGCAGGGGACGTACTGCACCGTGTGCCAAAGTTGATGGAAGGTCGGAGGTTCTGGTTCTTTCTCGGAGGGGAAGGGGAAAGGAGCGGTCCTTGTGGACTTTTAACTCCTGGGTTTCGGCACCAAATGTAAGGTATTTTCCCCACTAAGGAAGAAGGAAGGGGTGTAGCCATGAAGTGTGGAATAATGAAAGTTTTATTTAGTACAGTGCATCCCACCCAATGAGGTTCTCTGGTCCTGGGGACAGAGGCCAGGGAAATCACATAGAGTGACCGCATGGGGGATATTTAAAGGGTCTCTAGGGTGGTCGAGCTAATATGACATGGTGAAATCTCACTGGCTGATGGAGGTGTTGCTCTTTTCCCAAGGACTCCTGGGAAGTTTCTTCTGGCGTGCTTGGTTGTGGGCGGCTCTAGCCAAAGTTCCCAGGTCTGAGTTCCTCACGTGACCTTCGCCATTGCTGACCACCTTACAAAAAGGAAATTTTAAACTATTGAATAGAGCAAAGTGAAGGTTTCCTCTACTAGGATAGCCTCTGAATAAAATTCACATGTATGTGGCTTTCTAACTATTGGAAGTTTGGTACCAGACTGAACAGTGGTCTAAGCCAAAATTTTCTCTTTAGTGTTTAGAAGCTCTGAACATGTTTTCCTTGAAATTAAAAAATACAAACATGTTATGTTCATAATTCTGGTTCTTTTCCTGCATTGTACCAGCTTAAGCTCCCACTTCCAGGAGGAGGCCCTCTTCTGGGGCAGCTTCTGTTCTCACCTGGGACATCACTGCTGGGTACCATTTTTCACATCTTCAGTCTTCGTAGCCATGCCAACTGTTTTCAAAGGCAAGAGAGCCAATTAAGAGATGGAACTGGGACCCATATACCTCACTCTGTCCTAGGAGCTAGAAGGTCTTAGTCACCATCAGTGAAAAGGTAGAATATTGTAAACTCCACCCATTCCTAGTGGAAAAACTGGTTCTCCAAGTACTGTGTGGTGGATGGGGACAGCTTCAGATCCTCACTGTGGAAAATTCCAATGTTGATCATTAGACGTTAACATATTAATATTTTACTAATGTGTTAAGAACTTGAAGGTAAGTAATAGCTCTTAAGACTTTATATGTCAAATTATAGGATGTTTTAAGCCTGGCTGGGTAGCTCAGTTGGTTTAAGAGCATGTCTTAATATGCCAAGGCTATGGGTTCTATTCCCAGTCAGGGCACATACAGGTATCAACCAATGAATGCATAAATAAGGGGAACAACAAATCAATGTTCCTCTCTCTCTAAAAGTCAATCAATAAAAAAAAATTTTTTTTATTTTGTTTTTTAACTAGTATTTAAAGTTTACATTACAGGAAAAAAATTAACACTATTTACTTTTTAATGATTTTTCCCACTGTTTACTATACTTAAACTTCAATGGTTCACATTTCTTGAAGGTTCTTGTTAATTCTCTTTTGTAGTCTGATAGAATACTACACTAGCCCCTTTGTTGGTAAAACTGCCTAACAAATGACTACAGGTGTGTTGTGTTTTTTTTTAATTAACTACTGCAGTGGAGACAACAAAGACTGTCAGCTTGGGCTGCATCTGAATCTATTTAATGATAAACTTCTAGAAACCATCCACATTCATAGTCACATTCAATGTTAACAAAACACAAAACTAAGGCCGGCTTAAATGTATTTTTTTTTTTAAGGGAGAGGAGGGGATATAGTGAGACAGACTCCAGCATGCACCCGACCGGGATCCATCTGGCAACCCCATCTGGGGCTGATGCTGGAATCAACCAAGCTATCTTCAGTGCCCAGGGCGAGGCTCAGACCAACAGAGCCACTGGCTGTGAGAGGGGAAGAAAGAGAGAAGGGGGAGAGGAAGAAGAGAAGCAGATGGTCACTTCTTATGCGTGCCCTGACAGGGGAGTGAACCCAGGACATCCTCATTCACTATCCACTGAGCCAACTGGCCAGGACAATTCTTTCTAATCATAGTGTCTTTGACCTCTTTTTTTCATATTTAGTTTATTGATTTTAAAGAGAAGGGAAAGATCAATCTGTTCCTGTATGTGCCCTAACCAATGATCGAACCTGCAACCTCTGCTTTGGGATGATGCTCTAACCAACTAAATTATCTGACCAGAGCCTCTTTGGTCTCTTGAGTCACTGTTTTTAGTCTCTCAACTTCATTCAGTGCCAGAAAAAAATTTTTTTATTCTATTAGTGCCAAATAATTCTCCTTATCAGACATTAATCTTATTATAACTAACATATAAAGATGTAGATAAACAAGTTACATAGACATTTCTTGGGATGAGAGCCACTGGTTCTAGATTAAGAAACCCTTTCCATAAATTATACTCTAATGTAAAATCCAGGTATAATCCTGGCCAGGTAGCTTAGTTGGTTAGAGCATCAACTGGATATTGTAAGGTTGTGGTTTTGACCTGTCAGGACACATATAAGAAGCAACCAATGAATGCAGGAATAAGAGGAACAACAAATCTATGTCTTTTTTTCTCTCTAAAATTTTTTTTTAATTGCTAAAATCTGGGTACATATTTGACTTCATTGGCTCAGTTTAATCATTAAAAAATGCAAATAGAAATTTATGGCTGTGGCAAATCTGTTTCTGACACTGCCGACCTAACATCCCGATCTAAGAAAGTTGTCTACCCCATCACTCTACATCTTAGACATTTTGTGTTTTCAAACACAGGTCAATCAATACGCAAAATATTTAACATCTATTTATTTTTCCTATTCCTTGTCCCTACCATGATGTCAGCCATTTGAGGCAAAAGCTTTGCATTATCTATTCAGAACCCCCAGTTCCTGAAAAAGTGCCAGAACTGTAGTGAGGTCAAAATGTAACTATAGTAAATCAATGTTGAATCAGTAAATAAATACTGAAACTGGAAATATCAAAGTTCATGCTACCTGCCACCAATTCAGTCAAATAAGTAGAGGCAAGGGTTATATTCCAAATTGTCTCAACCCCTTATCCCCTACCCAACCTTTTTATAAGGGGAAGAAAAGGGTAGGTGAGGATTTTGAAATTTCAAGGGAGTTAATCAGATCATAGTCAAAGTTAACTGGATCACAATCAGCTGGCAGTCTGTCCTTGGAGTACAAAGGCTTTGCTTGCAATCTCCTGAAGCACAAAAATGGATGCTTGCAGATCTCATGCGGCATAAAAGTGTATTATTTTCAGTCCCCTGGGGCACAAAGATGGATCACTTGCAGACCTCATTAAGTCATGTAGGCCTGTTCAGGTAGGTATCCCAGTCCCTGAAATAAATAAAGCTTTTACTTGCATTAACCATTATGCCCACTGACCATAGCCAAGGCCACTATTACTTAAGCTAAAACTTTAACTCTCGAGCTCCTACTATGAAAATATTTTGAAAGTTGTAAAATCAGTATCTATTAAGCCTTCCTCAGTTAGCTGGAGCATGATCCTGATACACCAAGGTTGTAGATTCGATCCTGGGTCAGGGCACATACAAGAATCCATCAGTGAATGCATAAATCGGTGGAACAACAAATCAATGTTTCTCTTTTTTCCTCTGATTAAAATCAATAAAAAATGCCCTGGCAGGGTAGCTTGGTTAGTTAGAGCACTGTCCCAAAGTGCTGAGGTTGCTGGTTTGATCCTGTCAGGGCACATACAGGAACAGATAGATGTTCATGTCTTTCTCCTGCTCTCTCCCTTCCTCTCCCTGAAATCAATAAAATAAAATGAACACTTAATAAAAAGTTTTTAAAAGTCAATAAAAATAAGTTAAAAAATAAATCTAAAAATTACAAATATTAAATTTAAAAAGTATGATACACATACTACATGTATAGCTATACCAACTTTTCAATAATTGGCACCCTAGTGAAAAGAGAATGTACAATTACTGACACAAAATATCTAAATATTATCATATTCATAAAAATCACACACATGCACACCAAATACATATATTTTAAATAATGTGTACAAAGTCTGTGAACATACCAAAAACAATTGAATTGTACATAAATTAAATAATTGTATAGTGGGTGAATTATATCTCAACAAAGATGTTTTTAAATCACATTAACTGGGGTGGTGAACATATAATACAATAAACAGATGATGAATTATAAAATTGTACACCTGAAACATAATTTTATTAACCTGTGTCACCCCAATAAATTCAATAAAAATAAACCACATGCAGTTTAATGCTGAGTATGGTGGTGAAGAGCCCACTCTGTGTAAACTGAAGTTGAAAAAAAAAAATGAAGAAGAAAAATGAATGGGTCCTGAAGCCGGCAGCCACTTCCAGCCATGCTTCACTTCCTTTTTTCATTCTGAAATTAGGTGATGAGGGTCCCCCTTCAAGGTTGTCAGGATGACTTGAGGTAACATGTGGGAAGTCCTGGAAAAGAGCACCCAGGTAGAATCACCCACTAAGGCAGGGGTCGGGAACCTATGGATTGCGAGCCAGATGTGGCTCTTTTGATGGCTGCATCTGGCTCACAGACAAATCTTTAATAAAAAAAGAAAATGTTAAAAATATAAAACATTCCCATGTATTACAATACATTGATTTCCTACCGCTTGTGTTCATGGTTGCGGGTGGCTGGAGCCAATCATAGCTGTCCCCCAGGACACCAAATTTTTATTGGATAATGCGTAAGGTGCACGGTCCGTTGTATGGCTCTCACGGAATTACATTTTAAAATATGTGGCGTTCATGGCTCTCTCAGCCAAAAAGGTTCCCGACCCCTGCACTAAGGCTTCTGTCGCCCACGTGTCCTTGAGGAGTGCTAGCCTGAGGGAAGACATGTCACCAAATATTCTCGCAAGGGCTGTGCTTGGGAATAAGGGAGTGGCCTGAAATGGCGGCAGTGGGACAGAGACATCATAAAGGTTTATTTGTTGTTGACCTTGAAGTGCCTGCAGAGAATGAAGGAGAGGTGGGTCCAAGAGGTTCTCCAATCCTAAGGCTAGGGCCGAGGAGCCTGGCGGAGGGGACCGCAGTGACAGTGGCCGGGAAGCAAGGCAGAGCTCCAAGCGGAGCGGAGGGAAAGGGTTGACAAGATGCGGCGCCGCCGCATCTCAGGCCGCGAACCCTCAGGCTCGCACAGGTCCCGGCTCTTAGCAGTGTCCGCCTCGCGCCCTGCTCTGGGCTCCCTGGCTGCGCTATTCCCTCCACCCAGTTCTAAGCTGCGTTACTGAGTACTACGACCTCCATAAGAACTGAACAATCCCTGCGGCACCAACGCAAGAACGAATGAACCAGAACCTGACCGAGACCTGAGGGCCCAGCAAGCCGAAAGCAGCGGCCAAGAAAGGCGGAAGTGGCTCCTTGACAGACACCCTGGTGAGTCGAGTAGCCAATTGGCGTCCAGAGGGACGGGATCACCCCCACCTTGAATAACAAGCCCCGCCCACACCGCCCGAATCTAGGTGGCTTCACCCACGGCCCGCCTCAGCGGTCGACCTTACGTGGTGATTGGGTGGAAACCCATGGTCTTTCTCCGATTGGTTGTTCTGGCTCGATAGGAAGGGTGGGTCATGAATGGCGGGTCATGAATGGCCTCTAGAAAGGGGCCTCCTGGAAGAAGAGAGGCATTCCAGAAGGCCAGAATCCGTCAAAGGGAGCCGGGCCTTCACTCCAGACTCGAGAGTAGGGTGGCTGTCGTACGGATCCCAGTGTTCCCTTTCCTGAGCTCCCCAACGTCGTTAGTGTGTCCCCTGGTGCAGGAGGCTCTGAGGTCCCGCAGCGCGAAGGGCCAAGGCCAAGTCCCGGGAGAGTAAGCCCTGGTCCCTCAGCCACCACCCTTCAGAGGGCGGGCCTTACACGTCTCGTAGCCCGCTCACCTTTTCTCACCTCGGTCAGGCGACCTTCCCCATCTCACGCGGGCCGCAGAGGGGGCCTAGGGCCGATCGGCGCTCCGCATCCTTAGGGACCCCGAGGAATGGGCGTGGAGTGTGTCACAGGGCTGTCATCTCGGGAGCCCTGCTGTCCCCGGACGTCTAGACTGCGCCACAAACTATGCTGGCTTGCAGGAGCGAAGGCGAACTGCTGAGGGTTCACACCGCAGGGGCAGAACCAGGGCTTTGGAGCAAACAGAACCCAAATACCCCCCCTCCACTTGCCCCCCCCCCCCGTTCCCGGTTATTTTGTCTTCATTAATACTGAACATCACATTCAAGGAGCCATTAGGACTCAGGCACACCCCAACTCTTCCCTGAAATCGCTGCCCCTTTTCTAGAAATTCGCCACCCTCTGAGATCCACCTACCAGGCTAAAAACCCCTTAAAAGCTCCCTGACTTCCTACGTGGGGGAGAAGGTATATTTAGGTTACGAGCTCACCCTTCTCTGATCCAAGAATTAAGTTTCTACTCTGCTTTACCATACTCAGTCTCATTCTATTAGCGCTGAGCAGAAGAACCGTCGTGTGGGTCCCTAGCCCCAAAAGGGTTCGCAACAAAGGGCAAAAAGAGCAAGGGGACTCCTGAGAGTGACAGAGCCCAGGAAGTAGGTCAAGATGAGAGGCCTCAGAAAAGAGATTCCCTCTGCCCTTCCTCTGGTTCTCTCACAAATGGGGTATTTTTCCTCCTGCACCAAGGTCCTCAAAATAGACTGTCTCATCTTTTACCTATGCCTGTGACATTCACTCCATTGTAGAAGGGAGGGAAAATACTCAAGTTGTGCTCTCACTATATGCCAGAAAAGGTATAAGCCACTTCCCTTTCTCCTGATCTCTGTTCTGTCTTAGATTGTCCTGTGTCGCCTGACCAGGCTGAGGCGCAGTGGATAGAGCGTTCCGCTGGGATGCGGAGAACCCATGTGGGAGACCCTGAGGTTGCCAGCTTGAGCGCGGGCTCATCTGGTTTGAGCAAAGCTGACCAGCTTGAGCCCAAGGTCGCTGGCTCGAGCAAGGGGTTACTCGGTCTGCTGAAGGCCCGCGGTCAAGGCACATATGAGAAAGCAATCAATGAACAACTAAGGTGTCACAACGAAAAACTAATGATTGATGCTTCTCATTTCTTCGTTCCTGTTTGCCTGTCTGTCTGTCCCTGTCTATCCCTCTCTCTGACTTTTTTTCTCTCTCTCTGTAAAAAAAAAGAGAAAAAAAAGATTGTCCTGTGTCATTAGCTTTCCTCAGGGAATAATGGCATTTAGGATATAGCTGTGTTCTTCACAGAGCAATAGGTAGTGTTTGGAGAAGGAGAAAGCACAGTGTGGGAGCATGGGGAGCTGTGGGGTGATTGATGTGATCAGAGCACAGAGTCTTGGGTGTGAGTGCTGAGTTTCAGGATGCATTCTTGGCAACAGACTGCCCTCCTTCCACACAAGGAGTGTTTTTTCTATTCTTTGCAGTGCTGAGTCCAGAAGAGAAAGTATTCAGAGCTGGATCTAGCAGTTTTCTTTCTCTCCACAATGTTTTTTTTGTGTGTTTGTTTTTTGTTTTTTTTTAGTGAGGGAGACAGACAGGAAGGGAGATGAGAAGTACCAACCCACTTTAATTGTTCATTGATTGTTTTCTCATATGTGCTTTGACTGGGGGGCTCCAGCTGAGCTAGTGACCCCTTGCTCAAGCCAGCAAGCTTTGTACTCAAGCCAGTGACCATGGGGTCATGGCTATGATTCCACACTCAAGGCAGTGACCCCATGCTCAAGCCAGATGAGCTCATGCTCAAGCTGATGACCTGAGGGTTTCCAACCTGGGTCCTCAGTGTCCCCGGTCAATGCTCTATCCACTCTGCCACCACCTGATCAAGGCAGTAAATATTTCTGTAAAGCCAGTAGCCGCGGCCACCATCACAGCCGCCTGGCCCATGCAGGTTTGCATTTGATTCTGACAGACAGTAATGAAACAATGGAGCCAAGAACTGGTGGGCCATTACCTTTAATCCTAGCTCGTACCTGGCAGATGAGAAATACACACAGTGGGAAAACACTTCCCTTTCCATTCAGTGCTCCCAAAGCCACTGACTCATCTGAGTATTCCTAGCATCAAAGGCCCCACCAGCCTTATTCACCTCTGTTCCCTATCTCCTCTCTGCACAAACTCTGCATAAACAGGCTTCTTCTTCAGCACTCCACCATCTTAGCTGCCTCTCCTCTGCAATGCTGATGACAGGATCTGAGCAAGCTTGCCCCCCGGTCTGCCTCATTTTATAGTGTAGAAATTAAAGCCTTTAAGCCAGTATACAAATAAGGAAGTCTCTAATACAAAGCCACTTCTCTGAGGCATAAATGGGATTCCTCATAAGAGTACACCACCCCACATCATGCAACAGTCAAAGGTGTGGGGAAAAGCTTAGTTTTGAGATCTTAGTATAAGAAGGATGTTGAAAAGATTTTAGTATTAAAAGGGTGGGAAAGTCTATAATGACTTTGCCAGCTTACAGCCTGTCTCCCACACTCCATGCAAACTATAAGCGAACAAACCTATATATCATATTTACAAACTTATTTGACCTACAACTTCTTAATATGTAAAGCTTCTAAAGCTTTCTCTACTGAGTTTCATGGTTATTTATAAGTACTGGGTTTAATATCTAAGAAGACAAGTTCATTACCCTGGAAACTGACTTTACACCACTCCGGTGTGGAAGGCATTGCTGTCCACCACAGAGTGTGCAGACAGCCCTTGGGCCCTCTAAGAGGGAAGAGACATAGTACTCTGCCTTGGTGTACCTACACCTACAGCCAGCTTTAGTAAAAAGAGATGAGATGATGCCCTACCACTATGCTTGCAGAAGTTACAGATAGCTGGGCTCCCCTTTCCTGGTTTTGGCCCAGGCTTAACCTGTTCCCTACCTTGGACCAGTGTCAATAGCACCTGAATCAGATGAAGTTTTCTTTCTATTTGTTCAAGGTGATATACTACCTGGTGATAATGGGGATGGGAGTTGATAGGTCCCTGGATTAGGCAGAAGCTGTAGGGCAAAAGCACTAGTCCTTCTGGAGAAGTGGATCTGAAGTCTTTTTCAGACTTCATGGAAATTTTCCAAAGCAAATATGGCACTTGGGACTTAAAGGGTCCCCTTCCTACAAAGACCTGCTTTCTTGCTGCTTACTTCCACTAGGGCCTGATAGGGCAGAAGAACTCTAGGGCTGTGGAGTCTAGAAACTTTGGCTGCGTTCCCATAGTGTGACTTTCTCTCCTCTGGAATTTTGTTTTCCCATGGGGGGGTCTCTCTCATGATGACCCCCTTTCTCTCATGCTGCAGATCTCACTGTGTGTGTATCAGAGCCATTCTCAACTTCAGTAGCAGCTCCTGTGAACAGAACTGACTAATCAGATGTCATCAGACCACAACCATTCAAAGCAGGCTGGGTCATGATAAGTGAACTTTATAGACAAGTGAACAGTAAGTCAGTTGCACAAGTGCACATAGCAAGTACCTAACAGAGCCTGCATTTGACTCCCAAGTATGTGGCTATTAACATTTTTTCCGAATCTTGAGATTAACAAACATGCCACACACCAGGCTTGAGAGGCATTCATTCCTTAAGTTTTGAGGAATGACCTAGGGGTGGCCCTAAGCCCATGAAGCATCTCCACCCGATACCTCAAAGACAAATCCCGAGCCTGGCCTGTGGTGGCATAGTGGATAAAGCATCGACCTGGAAATCCTGAGGTTGCCGGTTCGAAACCCTGGGCTTGCCTGGTCGGAGCTCATGTGGGGGTTGATGCTTCCAGCTCCCCCCCCCCCTGTTCTTTCTCTGTCTCTCCTCTCTCTTTCTCTCTGTCTCTCCCTCTCCTCTCTAGAATGAATAAAAAAAAAAAGACAAATCCCATCATTACTCCATTTTAGGGGAGAAGGAACTAAATGGAGCTCAGAATGAGGAAGGAGCTACTTGAGATCAAAACTTCATCTGATTCAGGTGCTAGCTCTGCCAGAAAGCAAGTGGCAGAGCTGGGCTTCAAATCCAGCTCTTTCTGGCCTCAGAGCCTCTGGTCAAACTCTGTGCAGAGGTTGAATCTTGACAATGGAGCGCCATGGAAAATTTTCATGAAGAGATGCAGCAAGTTTGAACAAGGAAGGCCCTCCCCTTTCTTGTTTCACCTGAATCCTCCCTGCCCTGCCTTTCAGGCCTTGGCCTATCTGTTCCCTACCTCCCAGCACTGGGAGCATCTGATGGCTTTTTGTCCTCACTGATCCATCAAATATTGGTCCACAAACTAGCCCCCTACATGGAAGGCAGGAGGAGACTGACAACATAGGCAGACCACTCCAGACTGGTAGGTGGCAGGTTTAGCAAGCAAAGGAACTTACAGGCCAGGCTTGGTTTGGGCAACCACAGGAGGAGTAAATATCTGAATATACCCACCAGAATCTTAAAAGTATATATAGAGATCTTAATGGGTTTCAGTCTACATAGTCCAGACATTCTCAACAATACCTTACTCTCTTAAGGTTTAGTATTAGCCCTGATAATTATTTTATTTATTTATTTTTAATTATTAAAATTTTTTTTTCATTGATTTGAGTGAGAGAGAGGGAAAGGGAGAGCGAGAGAGAAACATCAACTCATGGTTTCACTTAGTTGTTTCATTTTGTTGTGTATTCAGTCACTGATTGCTTCTCCTTCAGTGTACCAGTTGACACTTTATCTACTGAAGCACCCAGTCAGGGCCTATTTATTTTTTTGTAATGCAAGTATCTGACTTAAGTCTTTTTTTTTTTTTTTTTAAGATTTTTTAAATTTATTCATTTTAGAGAGAGGAAACAGAGAGAGGGAGGAGCAGAAAGCATCAATTCCCATATGTGCCTCGACTAGGCAAGCCTGGGGTTTTGAACTGGCGACCTCAGCATTCCAGGTCGACGCTTTACCCACTGTGCCACCACAGGTCAGAGAAGTCTTTTTATTTTTTATTATTTTTTAAATTTTATTTAGAAAATAAAACAATGGGGCAACATTGTGACTTAAGTTGTTTTTGGTTTTTTTTAATGTATTGATTTTAGCGAAAGAGGGAGGGAGAGAGAGAGAGAGACAAGAACAGTGATCTGTTCCTGTATGTGCCCTGACCAGGGATCAAACCAGCAACCTTGATGCTCTGCTTTAACCAACCAAGCTATCTGTCTAGGCCCTAGACTCTAGCAGGGGTCCTCAAACTTTTTACACAGGGGGCCAGTTCACTGTCCCTCAGACCATTGGAGGGCCGCCACATACAGTGCTCCTCTCACTGACCACCAGTGAAAGAGGTGCCCCTTCAGGAAGTGCAGTGGGGCCGGATAAATGGCCTCAGGGGGCCGCATGCCGCCTACAGGCTGTAGTTTGGGGATGCTTGCCTAGGGCGTGATTTAGGATTTGATTGCCCAGGTATGAGGTATCCATTTCAAAGAGGGCTATCTCAAGTAAACACATTGACAGTCATATAGATAAAGAGTTTGATAAAGACTAGATAAAGAGCCAAACTACCTTCCCCCACTGAATCTTCTTTGCTTTAGAAATCTTGGGTGATTTCAATAACTGGCCATTAGGGCCACTTGTTTTTCTGTCTCTTCCTGGACTTTAAATTCCCACTCTAATGTTTTTAATTCACCAATCAAGTGGGAGCCCATGCCTGACCTGTGGTGGTGCAGTGGATAGAGAGAGCACCGCCCTAGAATGTTAAAGTCACTGGTTAGAAACCCTGGGCTTGCCCTGTCAAGGCACATACAACAAGCAACCAATGAACAGCTCAAGTGAAGCAACTTCTTTTTGTTCCCCGCTCTGACTCCTGTAAAATCAATAAATAAAATCATAAAAAAGAAAATGGGAGCTCATGAAACTCTAGGCTCCCATATCAAACCCCAATAAATATAGAACCCCAGGCCCATGTGTTCCCTTACTTCCTCTTTCTGCAACCTTGTCGAGTGGCCCTAAGAATGCTATGTAATTTCCAGGTCCTGTGAGTAATACATTTTTTTTTAAGTTTCCTTTTTTTTCCCTGAGAGAGACAGAGATAGAGAGAGGGACAGATAGGAACAGACAGGAAGGGAGAGAGATTAGAAGCATCAATTCTTCGTTGTGGCACCTCAGTTGTTCATTGATTGATTTCTCATATGTGCCTTGACCAGGGGGCTACAACAGATGGAGTGACTCCTTGTTCAAGCCAGCAACCTTGGGCTCAAGCTGGTGAGCCTTGCTCAAACCAGATGAGTCCATGCTCAAGCTGGTGACCTCGGGATTTTGAACCTGGGTCCTCCATGTCCCAGTCTGACGCTCCATCCACAGTGCCACCGCCTGGTCAGGCTTTTTTAAGTTTCTTGATAGTTATTGTTGAAGGGCATATTGCAATCATAATGAGAACCACAAGGGCTGGTGCAGCCATAACATTGGTTATTGATAATCTGAGATCAGTACAAAATACACAAGGTCATATCCTTGGAACAGTTCCCACTGTGGGGCCAGTAGGCAGAGAATACATTTCAAGAGCAAGGGAGGAGGTGCAGAGGCTTAGACTGCCTGAGTCTAGCTTGAGGGTCAACCAGCAGTCACATCCTCTTGATTACCATGTCCAATAACAATTCAATCAAAGTCTAACTATTGGTGTCCATAGCTGGGCATTGGAAATAAGGGAGGCAATGTTCTTGCCTTTGGTTAGTCACTATGCAGTGGGGAAAGCAGTGAACAGAGAGAAATTGGGTGAGGGGGCTCCATAATAGAAAGGCCTGGGGTCATCCAGGGCCAAGGGCATAGGCTAAAGTTATGTGGAATGAGAGGCAAGAGGAGAGTTGGACAACAGTGCCTGAGGCAGGCATGGGGGTTCGCAGAGGAAGGCAGCCCCTATCCTGGAGCTGGTGTCCTCCTGTGCTCACCCCCCAGGAAGTAGGGGAGAAAGCTAAGGCTGAGGCTGGGTGCTTTCTGAGCTGCTCCAGCTGTCCATCTCCCTGCGTTAGTTAGGTGTCGTGGCCTGGTCAGAGGGTGGACAATCCTGCAGGTGCTGTCAACCCCAGTCTTCCCCTCAATGAACATTCAGACTACAGAAAAGGAAACAAGACTACTGAGCCAATGGAGCTTCAAGGCCAGTCCCTTACTCCATGTCAACTCAACTATCCCCAGGATACCCCACACAGAAGTCCTAGAATCCCCTCTGCTGACACAAGAACCCAGAAACACTCCGTCTCTTCCAGCATACCTCAGGGCTTCTCTTTTAGGTGAGCAGAAGAAGTTGAAAGTCCCCTTCTCCTCAAGAGAAAGGTCTGAGGTTCTGCTCAACTCTTTGCCCCCCCCCCCCCCCCCCCCCAGTTTCTGAGCTGGCCCTCAGGCCCCTAGGAGCTCTCTTTGTGCTGAATGTGGCAGGGCTAGCCATCTACTGAAGAGCAAATGGGAAAGAAAGAGCTTCAGGAGTCTTACAGAGTCTGACCAGTTTCCTCCTGTCTGAAGGTATTGTTGCCCGAGGCAGGGCTGCTGGGTTTAAAGAGCTGGAACCCACAGAGCTGAACACAGACAGCTCCAGCCTCCTCAGATCTGCTCTGTGCACCCTGCTCTCAGGTGAGCTCAGGAAAATGAACTCTCAAGTGAGCAGGCAACTGCTAGCTAGGACTTCATGTTGCTAGGTGGGGTTGGGGCAGAGGGGTGGACCAGCCTGAGGAAGGGGTGGTGGTGCATGGGTATTCTTGGTAAAGGGGTATGCTTTTAGGTGTTTGAGAACTGGAGGGTGGCTACTCTGTGACCACTGTCATATGGATGATGGGTTGGGGGCTGGAGGAAACAGGAGCCAGCCTTTGGCTAAAATATATATATAAATTGGTCCTGGCCAGGAAGCTTGATTGGTTGGTTCGAGCATTATCCTGATATGCAAAGGTTGTGGGTTTGATCTCCAGTCAGGGCACATACAAGATCGATGTTTCTGACTCTCTCTCCCTTCCTCTCTCTCTAAAACGAATGCATTAAAAAGAAAAGAAAAAGAATATATAGCCTGACCAGGCGGTGGTACAGTGAATAGACTGTCAGACTGGGACCCAGGTTCAAAACCTCGAGGTTGCTTGCTTGAGTGTGGGATCATAGACATGACCTAGTAGTCGCTGGTTTGAAGCCCAAGGTCGCTGGCTTGAGCCCAAGGTCACTGTAGCTCGCCTCTCCATCAAGGCACAGATGAGAAAGCAATCATTGAACAACTATGGTGCTGCAACGAAGAACTGATGCTTCTCATCTCTTTCCTTTCCTGTTTGTCTGTCCCTATCTGTCCTTCTCTCTGTCTCTGTCACATACACACACACACACACACACACACACACACACACAAAATATATATATATAATGGAGTTGCAACCCTTATGATCCAGGACTTCCAGGGTTGTGAAAGATGTAGAGAGGCAGACTAGTCTGAAAGGTCAGCTTCAGAGACTGCTTTAAAAGGACAAATACCCACCTTCAGAAGCAGCAGTGCTCTAGGCCCTCCCTTCTATGGCAACAGTATATATGTATTTATTATCACAACATGTTTTAGTACTGACTGTGTGCTAGGTACTGTTCTTAGGCTTGACATATTAACTTATTTAATTCAGGCATAACCTAATAAGGTTGCTAATATAATTATCCTCATTTTTACGAGACACAGAAGCACAGAGAGGTTAAGTAACCTGCTGAGTCACACAGCTGTTAAGTGGCTGAGAGTGGATTAGACTTCCTCCAGCTAGCCACAGCCAATAATGATAACCAAGAATAACAATGGCTTCTTTCTTTATTGAAATTTTATTTATTGATTATAATGGAGAGAAGAGGGAGCAGAAGTATCAACTCATAATTGCTTCAGTTTATTTGTTCACTATATGTGCCCTGACCCAGTAAGCCCATGGTTTTGAACCAGTGACCTCAGCGTTACAGGTCGATGCTTTATCCACTACATCATCACCACAGGCCAGGCAACAATGGCTTTAACATGGAACACTAACAATCCCTCTGCAATCTTACAGCTAAAATATGCATAAATTTGAGATGGGTTTTATTGCCAGAGTATAGCCACCCTAGGCATCAGCTCGCACCCTAAAGAGAAAGAAGAAACGAGTGATGTCCCAGCCACCAGCGAGGTTCCTCCAAGTGGCAGTCTGTACTAGGAAATGGAATTTTGGGCTACTGGAGCAGTCCTCCCAACTCCCTGATAAACTGCTGGCTCCTCTGCCCAGGTCAGGCCTGGGTGCACCGTTCCTAGAGGCTATCCTGGAATTCAGCCAAGTACCCCAGGCCCAGACCTTTGGGAAAAATAGCCCAGGGCCTAACACCTTGCCCTTTTTGTGGGATTAGGAAGGCAGGTATCAAAGCCCGAATTAGTAGTACACCTGAAACTAATATAATATCAAATGTAAACTGTAACTGAAAAAAATAGCCCTGGCTGGATAGCTCAGTTGGTTAGAGCATCATCCCAAAGCACAGAGGTTGCCGATTCAATCCCCTGTCAGTGCACATACAAGAACAGATCAATGTTCCTGTCTCTTTCTCTCTCCCTTCCTCTCTCTCTAAAACCAATAAAAATAAAAAAATTAAAAATAGCCTGACCTGTGGTGGCGCAGTGGGATAAAGCGTTGACCTGGAACACTGAGGTCGCCGGTTCGAAACCCTGGGCTTGCCTGGTCAAGGCACATATGGGAGTTGATGCTTCCTGCTCCTCCCCCTTCTCTCTCTCTCTGTCTCTCTCTCTCACTCTTCTCTCTGTAAAAAAAAAAAAAAAAAAAAAAATCAATAAATAAAATATTAAAAAAAAAAAAAAGAGTTGATGCAAAAAATAAAAAAACCTGACCGGTGGGGGCGTAGTGGATAAGGTATCAACCTGGGATGTTGAGGTCCCAGGTTCAAGCCCTGAGGTGACCAGTTTGAGCACAGGCTCATAGACATGACCCCGTGGTCACTGGTGTGAGCCCAAAGGTTGCTGGCTTGAAGCCTAAGGTCACTTGCTTGAAACCCAAGGTCACTGGCTTGAGCCCAAGGTTGCTGGCTTGAGCAAGGGTTCACTGGCTCAGCTGGACCCCCTGATCAAGTCATATATGAGAAAGCAATCAATGAACAACTAAGGTGCCACAACGAATAATTGATGCTTCTCATCTCTTTCTTTTCCTGTCTCTCTGTCTCTATTTGTGCCTCTCTCTCTCTCTCTTTCTCTATCTAAAAAAGTCTGAGTTAGAACATAAGTCCTGTTCAACCAACCTTGGGTGGATCAGGCATCTGACTATAGATTTTAACAAAGCATTGTAGGTACTTACTATGCCAAGGAACTATTCTAAGCACTTAATTAGTATCAGTCAATTCATATAACTCCACAAGACACTACTATTATCATCTCTAAATGAGGACACAAACGTTATTAATTTTCCCAAGGCTGCCTCACAAGCAAACGCACCCTTGGGAGTGGCACACTTGCTCACCCACCAGACAGGTAGAGGCCGCCTAACCCCAACCCTATGCCCTCCCCTACAGCCCTAGGCCACAGCTGTGACATGGAGGGAGTGACCTGGGGCCTTCTCCTAGCGCTGGCTGGTAAGTCCTCCTTGAGGTGACTCTACTGCCGCTCACATACCCACTACAGCAGTGAAGACCTGGGCTACATCTCTCAAAAGGGGTCTGGTGTCGAATGAATGTGTTTTCCTTTACACTGTCGATTTAAAGAGAAATGATAGCATAGGAAATAATAGTATTGGTAAGAATGGATATTGCAAAAGTTATCCTGGGAGATTTAATTCGGGAAAACTGCAGCCATCTGTTGGTGTGAAGAGAAAAGTGTGCCCCAGTTTTATAGGAAGCAGAGGGTCAGTGGGTCTGTGTCTGAAGCATCTCAGGAGAGGGTAAAGAAGTACAAACACAGCATCGCTTTTCGAGTGTAAGAAAGAATGGCAGGAAGCCTGAGAAATCTCAGCAAGGGCTGTGAGTGAGGGGGCAAAGGCTGAGGGATGGAAGACAGAATCTCAGCATCACCGGGGCGGGTGGGGGAAGTTGTGAGGAAGGGAGTCGGCCCCAGGGTGCCTCCCAGTGAGGCTGCTTGTCCTTGCCCTTTGGGCTGAGGTCTGCCTGGTGATTGGTGTTGAGATGAGTGTCATGAATTGTTACCCAACGTGTCTGCTTCTTCCACCCAGGCCTGCCTGCCTTGGAAGCCAATGACCTGGTTGGTGAGTTGCCCCCAAAAGAACTACTCCTGCTGTCCGCCTTTTCCCTGTAAGACTCCACATCCTGCCTCCTCGTTCTGGCCCATATTTATTTTTTCCTTTCCTGCAGATAAAGACAGTCCCTTCTACTACGGTAAGAGTTGTTATCCCTCACTCCACCCCTTCCCTTGCCTATGTTGGATATCTTTGCTAGAGTTTGATGAGGGGTGATTTGGAGCCCAATGTGGGCCTGGAGAGGGTGAGGAAGGAAGTGCAGGGTGGGCTGGGACTGGAGATTAAAGAGCCAGTGTGGTCAATTTAAGAAAGACCAAAAGGCCAACATGCAATCCAGTGTTTGAAGGAACCTCCTTCCAGCAAGGAAGGAAGGCACCCCATTATATTAGGGAAGACTTCTAGGGCAGGTGTGAGAGTCAGTGGGCACAGGTATCTCACAGGAACCTTCCTTTCCCTCGCACCTGCCTTCCCCAGCACCTGATTGCTTGCTGCCCTGTGACCCCCCCCCCCCCAAAGCACACCTGCACTGTCCTCCAATATCCCCATCTGCCACTGAGCTTCCTCCTCACACTCCAATGAAATGCCGCCTTCCAGAATAGCCTTCCTTGATCACCCTTTAAACCCCCTTCTTTCTCTCCGCCTGGAATGTAAGTGTAACTGCACAAGCAGGTGCTCATAAAAGTCTTCTGAGTGAGCGCTGGGGCGGAGCCAGGCTAGCGCCAGCTCTCTCTCTGCGCTCTTAGACTGGGAAGGTCTGCAGCTGGGCGGCATGATCAGCGCCGGGCTCCTGTGCATCGCGGGACTCCTGTTCGCCCTAAGTGAGCTGCGGGGCTGGCAGGATGGGGGTTGGGGGAGGGCATGTGAGAAGCGGGTTGGCCCAGGGTCCCCAGGCCCTTTGCCTTGATGTCTCTTCCTCTGACAGGTAGCAAATGCAAGTGCAAGTACGGTCAGAAGCAGAGGTGAGACAGGGTCCCCACCGTGTGCACCTCAAGCTGGGCAGATAATTTTGGGGTTAAGTCCTGCAACTTGAAGAAAGAGGAGTTTCTTGGCTGCTCACTGAGCTCGCAGTGGGATTATTCACGGATAATCAACCCTGAAGGAGCCCTGAATCAGGGAAAGCGCTGACCCTTGGTATTGTTTAAAATAACAGAAGAGGCCCTGGCTGGTTGGCTCAGCGGTAGAGCGTCAGCCTGGCATGCAGGAGTCCTGGGTTCGATTCCCGGCCAGGGCACACAGGAGAGGCACCCATTTGCTTCTCACCCCTTCCCCTCTCCTTCCTCTCTGTCTCTCTCTTCCTCTCCCGCAGCCAGGGCTCCATTGGAGCAAAGTTGGCCTGGGCGCTGAGGATGGCTGTGGCCTCTGCCTCAGGCGCTAGAATGGCTCTGGACGCAACAGAGTGACACCCCAGATGGGCAGAGCATCACCCCCTGGTGGGCATGCCGGGTGGATCCCAGTTGGGCGCATGCGGGAGTCTGTCTGACTGCCTCCCCGTTTCCAGCTTCGGAAAAATGAAGAAAAAAAAATAACAGAAGAAAAGCAAGACAGCTGGGGACCATCCTGGGAGGAACACCAGGAGTCTTGGGGCAGATGGACAGATGGTCCAAGGGTACTAATCTGATGTGTTCCTTTCTTAGCCCCTTACCTGAGAAAGCTGTTCCATTCATCACCTCAGGTGGGACAGGCTTCTTTTATATTTATTTATTTATTTACTTACTTACTTACTTAATTTTTTGAGACAGGCTTCTTTGAGAGGCTTCCAGGCACTCACTCAGGGCTGCCATATAATTTGAGAGGAAAAAAATTATATGCTCTGACACTGATCAGTTGGCTCAGTGGTAGAGCGTTGGCCCAGCATGTGGAAGTCCCGGGTTTGATTCTGGGTCAGGGCACAGGAGAAGTGACCATCTGCTTCACCACCCCTCTGCCTCCCGTTCCCTCTCTCTCTCTTTCTTTCTCTCTCTCTCTTTCTTTCTTACCCTCCTACAGCCATGGCTCGATTGGTTAGAGTGGGTTGAGCACCTCAGGTGCTAAAATTAGCTCGGTAGTGAGCATGGCCCCAGATGGGCAAAGCATCAGCTCCAGTTGGGAGTTGCCTGGTGGATCCTGGTTGGGGTGCATGTGGGATTCTGTCTATCTCCCCTGATATGCCATGTGTAAGATGGGACTTCCCTGAGCCAGCATGGCCTTGGGTTTGCCAGAGGCTGAGGGGGGTGTCTGTGCAATAGCCATGCTTGTGAGGACATGACTCTTACTCTCTCCACAGGCTCTGCTAGCACCTGCTGACCATGGGACCAGCTTCATGGCATTCGCAGAGCCAGCTCCCATGCTGTTCCCTTCCCACATGGGGACCTTTCTCTCCAAGGGTTGGCCCTTAGGCTCCTTTCTGATTCAGAGGCTGTCCAAACCTTTTTCTAAATTAAACTGGTCTCACTCCTCCCTTGGTCTTGTGATCATCTGAGGGGATGGGCAGAAATGCTGACATGTTGTTCAGGAAAACCTAGGCCCTCAGCAGCTAAGGTGTCAGGAGTGGGGCATCAATTGCTAATGTTTCCTGTAACAGTGTCTGTCCTAAGGTGCAATCCCAGCATGTCCCCCACTTTGGGAACTTTCTGGTAATTGATCTTCTGCCCCCTTGCCTTATCCATTTACTGTTTGAGACACATCAGTATTATATCAAAGGACCTTATAATTTCCACACTTTGCCTAAAGACCCCAGAAGTCCCAATGAGCCAGATATCCATGACATCATGTAACCTAGGATGATCCCCAGTGGCTCTCCCTCCACAAAGACCTCCTTCACTCAATGAATGCTCTCTTCGGCTCACACAGCCCAGAAAATGCAGCAATTCCTCCACTGACCCACTTGGGTAAAACCCTAGATAATGCTCAGACCAACCCATGGACCCCCCCACCCTAGGTAACATCCAGAGTCTCCAGTATAAGCTACATCCCAAGAAGCTCCATATAGTGCACTTTATTTATTTATTTTTTAATGTATTGCCTGTCCAGTGGTGGTGCAGTGGATAGAGCATTGACCTAGGATGCTGAGATCCCAGGTTCAAAACCCCAAGGTCACCAGCTTGAGCGTGGGCTCATCCAGTTTTCAGGTTTACCATCTTGAGCATGGGATTGTTGGCATAATCTCAAGGTGGGTGGCTTGAAGCCCAAGGTCACTGGTTTGAGCAAGGGGTCACTGGCTCAGTTGGAATCCCCAGGTCAAGGCACATATGAGAAGCAATCAATGAACAACTAAAGTGATGCAATTATGAGTTGATGCTTCTCATCTCTCTCCCTTGCTGTCTCTCCCCCTTCCTGCTTCTGTCTGTCTCACAAAACAAAACAAAACAAAAAAAACAAAACTGATTTTAGCAAGAGAGAGAAGGGAGGGAGAGCGAGAGAAATATCGATTTGTTGTTCCACCTATTCATTGGTTGATTCTTTTTTAAACAGGTGATTTTATTTATTGATTTTAGAGAGAGAACAGAGAGAGAAAGGCAGGGGAGGAGTGGGAAACATCACATTGTAGTAGCTTCTTCTTGTATGTGCCTTGATAGGGCAAACCCGAGGTTTTGAACTGGCAATCTCAGATTCCAAGTCGACACTTTATCCACTGTGTCACCACAGGTCAGGCCATTGGTGCCCTGTCCAGGAGATTGAACCCACAACCTTGACATATGGGGACAATGCTCTAACCCAGTGGTCCCCAACCTTTTTTGGGCCATGGACCGGTTTAATGTCAGAAAATATTTTCATGGACCGGCCTTTAGGGTGGGACGGATAAATGCACAAAATAAAATTATGTGACTGGCGTAAAAACTGTGGTATTTTTAAATATAATTGTCAAACTTACGAGACAATGGTCAAGAATGAGTCTTAGATGGATGTAACAGAGGGAATCTGGTCATTTTTTAAAAATAAGACATCGTTCAGACTTAAATATAAATAAAATGGAAATAATGTAAGTTATTTATTCTTTCTCTGCAGACCGGTACTGGTCCGTGGCCCAGGGGTTGGGGACCACTGCTCTAACCAATTGAATTCCTTGGCCAAGACACCACATATGCATTTTATTTTATTATTTTATTTTATTTTTTTGTGACACAGACAGAGAGCCAGAGAGAGGGACAGATAGGGACAGACAGATAGGAAGGGAGAGAGATGAGAAGTATCAACTCTTTGTTGTGACCCCTTAGTTGTTCATTGACTGCTTTCTCATATGTGCCTTGATGGGAGGTGAGGGTGGGGGAGAGCTACAGCAGAGCAAATGATCCATAGCTCAAGCCAGTGACCTTTGGGCTCAAGCCAGCGACCATGGGGTCATGTCTATGATCCCACACTCAAGCCAGCGACCCCGTGCTCAAGCTGGCAATCTCGGGGTTTTGAACCTGGGTCCTCTGCATCCTAGTTCAACACTCTATCCACTGCGCCACTGCCTGATCAGGCTATTTTATTTTATTTTTAAAGATTTTATTTATTGATTTTATGGGGGGGGGGAAGAAGTATCAACTCAAGTTCCTCACTTTAATTGTTCATTGATTGCTTGTCATATGTGCTCAGACTAGGCAAGCCCAGAGTTTTGAACCAGCAACCTCAGCATTCCAGGTTGACACATTATCCACTAAGCTACTACAGGTTAGACTATAGTGCATTTTAGAACCAACAACCATTCATGCAAATTTAGGTCCCCTCACTGTTGTTACTGAACTCAAGGGGGTTCAACACTTGGGGTGCTATTCAGGAATGAAATATGGGGGAAAAATAACATGTGGTTGTCATTAGGTAGTTTTATTGTGGCAGGTAAAGGAGACCAAGGAGCCCTTGCCAGGTAGCTCAATTGGTAAGGGTGTTGTCCCCATACACCAAGGTTATATATAGATTTAATCCCTAGTCAGGGTACATAAAAAATTAACCAATGAATGGGTAAATAAGTGGAACAACAAATCTATGTTTGTCTCTTTCTCTTCCTCTCTCTCTAAAATCAATCAATAAATTAAAAAAAGAAAAAGAAAAAAGACCTGTGGTGGTGCAGTGGATAAAGTGTCAACCTGGAATGTTGAGTTTGCCAGTTTGAAACCCTGGGCTTGCCCAGTCAAGGCACATATGGACCTGACCAGGTGGTGGCACAGTGGATAGAGCATCGAACTGAGACGCAGAGGACTGAGGTTCAAAACCCAAGGTCACCAGCTTGAGCATGGGGTCACTGGCTTGAGTGTGGGATCATAGATGTGACCCTATGGTCGCTGGCTTGAGCCCAAAGGTCACTGGCTTGAGCCCCAAAGTTGCTGACTTGAACCTAAGGTTCCTGGCTTGAGCAAGGGGTCATTCACTCTACCATATCCTCCGGTCAAGGCACATATGAGAAAGCAATCAATGAACAATTAAGATGCTACAATGAATAATTTATGCTCTCATCTCTCTCCCTTCCAGTCTGTCTGTCCCTCTCTTTCCCCCCCCCTCTCTCTCTGTCTCTGTCAAAAAAACAATAGGCAAATATGAGAGTTGATGCTTCCTGCTCCTTCTCCTTCTCTCTCTCTCTCTCCCCTCTCTAAAATAAATAAATAAAGTCTTTAAAAAATTTTAAAAAGAAAAAAAATGTGCTCAATGTCTCATATTTTACAGAGAGAGAGAGAGAGAGACCAAGGAATCACATCTGAAGCTCTGTTTCTCGAAGGGAGGTTTAGCCATTTCTTATACACACTGGTCAACACAGGTTGATTTCTACTTTGCAGTGGCTACACTTAACCAGCTGAGTTCCTGTTAAGCTCATCCTGTTTACAACTGTCTCTGCAAAGTATTTTAGCATTTAGCAAGAATAGCATTTGGGCCTGACCAGGCAGTGGCACAGTGGATAGAGTGTAGAACTGCGATGCGGAGGACCCAGGTTCAAGACCCCGAGGTCGCCAGCTTGAGCGTGGGCTCATCTACTTTGAGCAAAGCTCACCAGCTTGGACCCAAGGTCTCTGGCTAGAGCAAGGGGTTACTCGGTCTGCTGAAGGCCCGTGGTCAAGGCACATATGAGAAAGCAATCAATGAACAAATAAGGTGTTGCAAGAAAAAAACTGATGATTGATGCTTCTCATCTCTCTCTGTTCCTGTCTGTCTGTCCCTATCTATCCCTCTCTCTGACTCTCTCTCTGTCTCTGTTAAAAAAAAAAAAAAAAAAAAAGCTTTTGGTAAGAACCGCCCAGATCTTTAGAACCTTGTCCAAAGTCTACTTTTTTTACTTTTTTTTTTATTAATTTAAATTTGTGTTCACATAGATTCAAGTACCCCACCGAATACATCTCCCCCACCTTCGTGTTCCCCTCAACATCCCCCTTGCCCTCCTCCCCCCAATGCCCTCCCCCCTTCCCTCCAGGATTTGCTTTTCTGCTCTCTATAATGCTGTGTTATGTATATATAATTTCACCAATCTCTTTCCTTTCTCTGATCCCATCCTCTCATCCCCTTTCCCTCTGTCTGCTTTTCCTCTGGTCCCTGTGATCCCACCTCTGCCTCTATTCCGTTCCTCAGTTCACATTGTTCATTGGATTCCTCAAATGAGTGAGGTCATATGATTTTTTCTTTCTCTGCCTGGCTTATTTCACTTAACATAATAGTTTTCATTCCATCCATGTTGTTGCAAAAGGGAAGAGTTCCTTCTTTTTCATGACCCCATAGTATTCCATTGTATATATGTACCACTAATTTTTAATCCACTCATCCACTGATGGACACTTGGGCTGTTTCCAGATCTTTGCTATTGTAAACAATGCTGCCATGAACATGGGGGTACATTTCTTCTTTTGAATCAATAATTTGGTGTTCTTAGGATATATTCCTAAAAGTAGGATGGCTGGGTCAAAAGGCAGTTCCATTTTTAATTTTTTGAGAAATCTCCATACTGTTTTCCACAGTGGCTGCACCAGTCTGCATTCCCACCAGCAGTGCAGGAGGGTTCCCTTTTCTCCACATCCTCGCCAGCACCAATCATATGTTGTTTTGATAACGAGCGCCATTCTGACAGGTGTGAGGTGGTATCTCAATGTGGTTTTAATTTGCATTTCTCTGATGATTAGTGATGTTGAACATTTTAAGAATATGGAATGCTTCACGAATTTGCATGTCATCCTTGCTCAGGGGCCATGCTAATCTTCTCTGTATCATTCTTAGTATATGTCTGCTGAAGTGAGCACCAAAATCCACTCTTGGAACACCTGCTTGTATGAGGTGGGGGTTGGAAGGGTTCCTCTTCTACATCAGCAGTCTGTCTATCATGCAGCCTCACCCCTCTTGCCAACCTCCACAGCCAATGGTGTAAGGTGCACTCAGCCCAGCCCCTGCCTCCACCTGAGACCCTGGGGCAGCAGAGGTCTGCCCTGCTCCTGGCAGATGGTGGCTCACAGTCTGGGTCTGCGTTGATGAGCAGAGCCTTTTGCTTTTGCTTCAACCAGCTCTCTAATGTATTGCTCCACACCCAACCTCCATCTCTCAGAGTGGCGCTACTTTCTTTGAAAAGAATAAGTTGTCCTAGACTCCGGGTGCCCTGACTCCTGCTCTACAACATATCCCCAGGCCCTGACATCAAAAAGTGAGGTTCTTGCCCTGGCCGGTTGGCTCAGTGGTAGAGCATCGGCCTGGCGTGCAGAAGTCCCGGGTTCGATTCCCGGCCAGGGCACACAGGAGAATCACCCATCTGCTTTTCCATCCCTCCCCCTCTCCTTCCTCTCTGTCTCTCTCTTCCCCTCCCGCAGCCGAGGCTCCATTGGAGCAAAGATGGCCCGGGCGCTGGGGATGGCTCTGTGGCCTCTGCCCCAGGCGCTAGAGTGGCTCTGGTCGCAACAGAGCGATACCCCGGAGGGGCAGAGCATCACCCCCTGGTGGGCAGAGCATTGCCCCCTGGTGGGCGTGCCGGGTGAATCCCGGTCAGGCGCATGCGGGAGTCTGTCTGACTGTCTCTCCCCGTTTCTAGCTTCAGAAAAATACAAAAAAAAAAAAAAAAGTGAGGTTCTTAGATGTGTGTAGGATCCTTGACACAGGACGTGTAAGGGGAGGTTTCTCAGATTAGCTCAGAGCTGCTGCAGGAACTCCAAGAGCCTGAATGGGACTCGAGGTACCTGGCTGAAAGTGTAGCCACTGTCCCAAGCCAGTAATGCAGAGTAAGAGGGAGCCATGGGGGTGGCGGCTGTGCTAAGCCTGTTTATCTGCCAGAGAAACTTTCTAAGTTCCCAGTTCTCTGAGCCGGATCAGATGTGCATCCAGAAAAGGAGAAGTTGGGTGCCTGAGCAGCAGGGGGTGGTGTGCTCAGGCCAAGAGGTGATATCTGAGGTGACTTCTCAGTTGAACTATTAGAGGAGCAGCCACAAACATCTTTGCTGGTAGTGGGAATGCTTTTGTAAACAACCTGAGGGGACATTGGCCTTCACGCTTTTGAGGACCAAAGGAATGTCAGTGTGACTGAAAGCAGGGGAAAGAGGATACAATGTGGCCACAGCAGGGAGAACCACTGCCCTCTGCTGAGCATGGAACTCAGTAGAAGGACCAGGAGCTGCAGGGGAGGGTAATGACAGTGCAGGTGTGCAGCATCAAGATGCAGATTCCTGCCTGACCTGTGGTGGTGCAGTGGATAAAGCATTGACCTGGAACACTGAGGTCACCGGTTCAAAACCCTGGGCTTGCCTGGTCAAGGCATATATGGGAGTTGATGCTTCCTGCTCCTCCCCCCTTTCTCTCTCTCTCTCTCTCTCTCTCTCTCTCTTATTCTAACTCTCTCTCCTCTCTAAAATGAATAAATAAATAAAAATAAAAATATGCAGATTCCCAGAGGAGGGCACAGGCAGGCCAGCCACCACAGAGCTGTCTCCACGGAGAGGGTGCATGTTGTTTTCCTTCTTGGACATGGAGGATGCTGATGTCAGTGTATCACATGTAAGAAAGTAAAACTGAGTTCTGGCCGGATAGCTCGGTTGGTGAGAACATCACCCTGATGTACAGATGTTGTGGGTTTGATCCCTGGTCAGAGCACATACAGAAATGTATTGGTGTTTCTCTCTCCCTTCTTCTCTAAAATCAATAAATAAACTTTTTTAATAGAGTAAACTTTTTTTTTTTTTGGTATTTTTCTGAAGTTGGAAACAGGGAGGCAGTCAGACAGATTCCTGCATGCGCCCGAACTGGGATCCACCCGGCATGCCCACCAGGAGGCGATGCTCTGCCCATCTGGGGCATCGCTCTGTTGCAACCAGAGCCGTTCTAGCGCCTGAGGCAGAGGCCACAGAGCCATCCTCAGTGCCCGGGCCAACTTTGCTCCAATGGAGCCTTGGCTGCGGGAGGGGAAGAGAGAGACAGAGAGGAAGGAGAGGGGGAGGGGTGGAGAAGCAGATGGGCGCTTCTCCTGTGTGCCCTGGCTGGGAATCGAACCCAGGACTCCTGCACACCAGGCCAACGCTCTACCACTGAGCCACCCGGCCAGGGCCCAAGAGTAAACTTTTTTTTAAAGAGAATAAAGTTTTAGAACAAAATGTATAAATACGCACCTAGGAAAGCAAAGTCTGGTGCTGGTGAGGTTGGAGAGGCTGCACAGAAATGGTCTCGGTAGAACTCCCTTCTGAGTGCCCAACAATTGCTTCTTTTGTTTTTATTTTTCAATTTATTAGGGTGACACTAGTTGACATAATTTTACAGGTTTCGTGTGCCCAAGTCTACAATACATCTCTGTACACCATGTTGTGTGTTCACCCCTAAGTCAAGTCTTCATCCCCAACAACTGCTTCTTCAGGAGTAACTTGGGTCCCCACGTCACATGTTGTGACCAGCTCTGCTGTTTGAAATCCTTTGACTCGAGATGCAGCTGTGGTTCCTGCCAGGGTGCTCAGCCCTGGGAGAGCATCCCACGTTCACCTTCATGTGTTCATCCTGCTCCACTTCCCGGGAGTAGGGTTAGGGGGGATGGGATGGGGGAACCCACAACAGGAACACACTCTGCTTGCAGCCTGCCCTGCATGGCTTCATTCAGATTTTTTTGCCTGAACAAATTTCACAGTCTCTTCAAGTCCTATAAACCACCCCCCACTGTGAGGGCTCAGTGCTCTGTGTCAGTGAGCCTTTTTCCAGTAACCGGCTAGTACCTGGTGGTTTAGGCTGATTCTACCTGTCCAGAGCCTGGGCAAAAGGCTCATGGAGTGTGTCTGGGAGTCTGGGTTAATTCTGGGTAGGAGAAATCAGGAACTGAGGACGGAGGGAGAGAAAACGCAGGATGGATCTTGTTAGCACTCTGAATTTGGCAGCTGAGACTTGGAGTTGGGCTGCTGATTCCCAAGGGAAACAAGTTCTCCTCTTTCCCTCCCCCAGTGTGGGAGAGGTTTACCATAGGATGTAAGAAGTCTCTGCCCAGCAGAGCATCGCCCCCTGGTGGGCAGAGCGTCGCCCCTGGTGGGTGTGCCGGGTGGATCCCGGTCGGGCGCATGCGGGAGTCTGTCTGACTCTCTCTCCCTGTTTCCAGCTTCAGAAAAAAAAAAAAAAAGGAAAAAAAAAAAAGAAAAAAGAAGTCTCTGCCCAGGCTTCCTATGTGCAATTACTGTGCCCCAGAGACCCCTTCCCTGGGCCTGTTTCCAGGAATGGGGTGGCTTTAGTCACAATTTCTTCCTCTTGTCATTTTCTCCCAGATGAGGGGCAGTCCAAGAAAAAACCAGGTAAAATAAAAGGTAATTTCCACTAATTGAATACTTAGGATGTGAAGGCTACTGTTATAAATATTTCACATTAGCTCAATTTTCCCAGCACCATAGGAGATGGGGGCAATGCTGTGCCTAAGAGGAGACCCATGATCTCAAGATTCTCACAGGCTATTTTGCTTTTAAGCCATATTTCTGAAGGACTGGATTATACTGCCTTCCTGGTGTGTTTCATTATCTAAAAGATAATGTGCCTGCTTGGGACTATACATTCCTCTCAACTTTCTTATTTAAACAATCTTATTTTTATGATTGCAAACATCTTTCATGTTTTATAGAAACCTTGAACATTAAAGAGATATCTCACTTAGAAGGTAACCGATTTCTAACCCAGCACCAAGAAATAATCAAGGTTAAAAGTTTGATATAATTCTATTATATATATAAATTTCTCTAATTCTCTGGAGATCCAGCTAGGTTTAGCCTGACCAGGAGCTGGTGCAATGGATAGAGCATTAGCCTGGGATGCTAAGGACCCAGGTTCGAACCCTGAGGTTGCCAGCTTGAACATGGGCTCATCCAATTTGAGTGTGGGCTCACCAGCTTGAAGCCCAAGGTCACTGGCTTGAGTCCAAGGTTGCTGGTTTGTGCAAAGGGTCACTGGCTCGGCTGGAGCTCCCCTGGTCAAGGCACAAATGAGAAAGCAATCAATGAACAACTAAAGTACCACAATGAAGAATTGATGCTTCTTATCTCTCTCCCTTCCTGTCTGCTGTTCCTCTTTTTCTTAAGAAAAAAAAAGTTTATTATTTTGCATTGCTGAGTAGTAGCCCTGGAGAGTACTTTTAAAATACGAGTCAACTAACTTAAGAAAAATTTATAAGATTTATTCTAAGACTAATGGCTTGAAAACACTGTAATATTTGTTTCCTAGCAGGTACCAGTATCTTACCCTCAATTTATTTATTTTTTTTACCCTCAATTAAAATATTATTTGAGAGAGAGAGAGAGTGCTCGAACATTTCCCCACTTGCCCATCTGTTATTTCCCATGTGAGTTTTCTGGTTCCTCTTTCCTCTCCTACTTTATTTTTATTTATTTATTTTTAAATTTATTTATTGATTTGAGAGAGAAAGAGAGAGAGGGAAGCATCAACTCATTGTTCCACTTAGTTGCTCTATCTAGTTGTGCACTGATAGAGCCTTGCATACGTGCCCTGACCAGGGATCAAACCCGTGACCTTGGTGTGCTGGGACAATGCCCTATCCACTGACCCACCCGGCCAGGGCTGTCCTACTTTAAATAATTTCAAATTTAAATCCAGAATCTCCCTCAGTCCCAACTTTGAGCGGCTTAAAATTGTTACGTAGCAAAAGCCCCAGCAGTCTCCTCTGAGGGGGCATTAAGGGCGGGGCTGCTGGAGCCAGCTAGCCTGATGCAGGGAGCTCAGCCTGGGAGCAGAGAAGCCAGGGCCAGGAAGATTAATATTAAACTAATTGGGAAATAATAATTTAAAAGAAAACCTCTATGAAATAAAACTATTCTAAAGACAATGCAGAAAACACAAGTGGTTCCCTCCCTGCACCAATTGGTGGTAATCAAATTATTATAATTCTTAGGTCAACGAGGAACCTGGCAGGAAACAAGAGTTAACTTTTTGTGGGGCTATCATTTGCTTAAAAATGGGGTGTATCTCAAAGGAGTTAAAATTCCTTTTAAAGGCCAGTGACCTTTGGGCTTCAAGCCAGTGACCATAGGGTCATGTCTATGATCCCATGCTCAAGCTGGCAACCTTGAAGTTTCGAACCGGGGACATCAGCGTTCTGAGCCAATGCTCTATCCACTGTGCCACCACCAGTCAGGCAGTACTTAACCAATTTAATAAAGGGTATGCAACCAAAACACAATCAGTATTTTAATGGAGAAATCTCAAAAGCTTTCTCTCTGAAATTGTTAAGATACCATCTGACTCCAGTTTTGTCAGCATCACATTTTCTTTTTTCATTTTCTAATGATCAAGAAATAAAATTATCTAAGAAACAAGGCAAGAACAAAGTATATACATAACTATTAGAATTAATACAACTGTCCTGTTTGCAAATGGCATGATTTTTTGTATGTAGAAAATCTAAAGAATCCACATTTAAATTAGCATAAAGTTATGCATAGTGGCAGTATCGTAGCCAATAAAGTTTATTCAAGGCACGATTATTGCTAATTGAAAAAATAAAAAAATTAGCATAGAGTCCTGACCGGTTGGCTCAGTGGTAGAGCGTTGGCCTGGCGTGCAGAAGTCCCGGGTTCGATTCCCGGCCAGGGCACATAGGAGAAGCGCCCATTTGCTTCTCCACCCCTCCCCCTCTCCTTCCTCTCTGTCTCTCTCTTCTCCTCCCGCAGCGAGGCTCCATTGGAGCAAAGATGGCCCGGGCGCTGGGGATGGCTCCTTGGCCTCTGCCCCAGGCACTAGAGTGGCTCTGGTCACAACAGAGCAACGCCCCCAAGGGGCAGAGCATCGCCCCCTGGTGGGCGTGCCAGGTGGATCCCGGTCGGGTGCATGCAGGAGTCTGTCTGTCTCTCCCGTTTCCAGCTTCAGAAAAATACAAAAAAAAAAAAAAAAAAAAAAAAATTAGCATAGATAAGTGAATTTAGCAGTTCATTATAAAAATGCATACTATTTCCGGCCTTGTCCAGTTGGCACAGTGGCAGAGCGTCAGACCAGCGTGTGGAAGTCCTGGGTTTGATTCCACACATAGGAGAAGTGCCCATCTGCTTCTCCACCCTTCCCCCTCTCCTTCCTCTCTCTCTCTTCCCTTCCTGCAGCCAAGGCTCCATTGGAGCAAAGTTGGCCCAGGCGCTGAGGATGGCTCCATTGCCTCCACCTCAGGCACTAGAATAGCTCCGATTGAAGCAGAGCAATGGCCCAGATGGGCAGACCATCGCCCTGGTGGGCATGCTGGGTGGATCCCAGTCGGGCACATGCGGGAATCTGTCTCTCTGCCTCCGCTTCTCACTTCAGAAAAATACAAAAAAAATCCCCCCAAAAACAAACAAGAAAAGCATACTATTTCCTCATTTTTTAAAGACATTTTATTTATTTTTAAATTTTCCCATTGATTTAAGGGGAATGGCAAGGGGCAGAGAGACAAGCATCAACTCGCAGTTCTACTTAGTTGTTCCATTTTAGTTGTGCAGTCATTGGTTGTTTCTTATACGTGCTCTGAGGGGTGGGGGGTTGAACCTGCAACCTTGGTGCACAGGGATGATGCTCTATACACTGAGTCACCCAGTCCGGGTTCCTCCTTCCTTCCCCTCCCCTCCCCTCCCCCCCTCCTCTCCTTCCTTTCCTTCCCTCCCTCCCTCCCTCCCTCCCCTCCCTCCCTTTCCTCTTTCCGAGACAGACAGGAACATTGAGCTTCTCCTGTATGTTCCCTGACCAGGGAACTGAAATGGCAACCTCCATGCTCTAAGACGACACTCCAACCAACCCCAACCAAGCTATCCAGCCAGGGCAGGTTCCTTTTTTTTTTTTTTTAATCCTAGTATTTCTATTTCTTCTTTCAGTTTTTTTTGTATAAAAATTTCATTTATTGATTTTATATATAGAGAGAGGTGGAGGAATGAGAAGTATTGACTCATAGTTGCTTCGCTTCAGTTGTTCATTGCTTGCTTATTGCATGTGCCTTGACTAGGCAAGCCCAGCGTTTTGAACCGGTGACCTCAGCGTCTTAGGTCGACACTCTAGCCAGTGCTCCACCACAGGCCAGGCATTAATCCTAGTATTTCTATTCCCAGCAACAAACTCACCAAATGTAAGAAAATATACCATTTGAAAAGATAAAATACTTAGAAATTAATCTTATAAAATACATGCATGAATTTTACACAAAAAATAAAAATAAAACTGAGAGGCCATGAACAAGCCTTACATGGTGCATCTGTCAACACTCAGAGGACAAGCGTGGTCTTAGTGAAGAGTGGGCTCAACCACTCTTGGAGCTGCTTTGTGAGTAGCAGCTCTGCTGCAGAAGACCTGCATGGACTCATAACACTCAGCAGCTGAGCTGTGTGTTTATTGAGACTTGTCAGAGGCACTATACAAAACCATTTATTAGCAGATACCTCAAGGATGGGGCCTGCTCTGTCCTCTGTAGCACATGGCAGGGCAGCTTGTAGAACCCTTGCAGCCTCTGGTCACGTAATAATTGAGTAGGAACAGTATTTTCCAGTGTAAAATTAGCTTTCTCCAAAGCATCCTACAAAAAATTATGCCTTTCTTAGTGATGTAGTATCTTGATCTTTACAATGGAGTAAATATCCCAGTTCTGCCTAAGGCCAGATGCGGGCATAGATAAATACAGATAATCAATACATTAGAATGTTAGTCTTTGTGGGCCATGTAGGCTGACAAAATAATCCATGTGTCTGTAGAGCATAGACAAAGATCAGTCATAGACAACACAAAATTGAGTGTGGCTGTGTGACATTTTAAAAAAATTTTTATTTCAGGGAGAGACAGGAACGATGAACTGTTCTTGTATGTGCCCTGGTCGAGGATTGAATCTGCAACCTCGGCACTTCAGGATGATGCTCAAACTAACCAAACCATCTGGCCTGGGCATATCCACATTATTTAGAAAAACTAACAGTGGGCCAGATACCTAGTGTGCTGATCCCTGCCCAAAACTGTTAGATCCTAAAAACTTCCCTGATGTGGCACTGCCCTGAATTCTTCCTCCCTATAGTACGTGTCTTCCAAGGGCATCTAGAGCACCTGCTGTTTCCTCCTCACCAAGTCCCATGAGCATGTCAATATACTACAGTTGATCACGATGAGGTGACCAGTATCTCTTTAGACACTACTGTAAGAGAACAGGACTTTTCACAGCCCTGGAGAAAGGGAATGTGTTCTGATGGCCATGTTATGAGATGGTAAAATGTCTTTTAATTTCCTGCTTGATGTGGATTGAAAATATATGCAATAGGTCAAGGGCTTCCCAAATGCCAGAGGCTTGTGGATCTATGCTGCCAAACACCACATTAAGCACTGAGCTGTGATTGTGGCAACTACTTGGTTAAGTTCTTAGTTGTCTGCTATTATCTACCAGAATCCATTTGCTGTTTGCTGAGACCAAAGGGCCTCTGGTTGCCTTTTTCCTTTGAGCGTGGCTCTAACCTCAGATGTTGCACACACATTACAGTGCCTCTCCTTGCTCAGTCTTGGCTGGGGAACGCCTTTTGAGAGGTTTCTTCTGGCCTTTCCTGCTATATGGCTTTCCACTAGCCAGGGACCCAGTGTGAGGGCTCTGGTTGCCCTGGGTACCCTTTCCCACTCATTAAACTGGGGAGATAAACCTGACGGGTCTGCAAACCTGTTCGATCCAGTGAGATGCGCATGCCCAGAAATCCATTTGTCATCTGGCCTCCCTATGCTCTCACCGTGAGCGGCCACGATGGTATTTTGGATAACTGGTATCAACATCAATTCAGAGCTCATATCCAACAGCACTCGAGAGACTTGGGTCGTTTCCTTCCTCCATACAGAGGTTACAATGCTGCCAGGCCCATATGGCAATTATGCTAACCTCCCATCTCGTGATCACCCTACCCTGTCTCTGCTCTCCTGGAATCCTTTTATCTCTGGTTTCTTCTACTGCTAATCCTGGCTGAGTTTCTCAAAACTCGGGGGCACCTCCCTAGCGCCTTCCTTGTTAATTTATGTGTCCTTGGGCCTTTCCAAGGACTACTTTTAGCTGTTTTTTCCTGACTCCTTTATACCAAGTATCTTTACTGGCATATCTACCTGGGTTCTTGGACCCCTTTTCAACACCTGGCACCTCTCCTTCCCATAGGCATTGTCTCCAAGCTTCAAGGGTCAGATCCAGCACATCAGTTCACTGAATTTAAATCCTGAGTCACAAAAGATAACTGTTTTATGCCAAACCCTCTGGTGAAGCATCAAGATCACCATGTGGGCTAGGGGTCCTGCCCAGTCCAGACAGCGTTTCTAGTGAAATACCCGCTTCTTTCTGTAGTGGTCACTGTCCCTCCTGTACCATGCTCAGTCCTGATACCATCTTTCTAGAACCAAGTCAGCAAGGAGCCTAAGTATTTTAGGTTTTGCAGAAAAGGCTAAGGCAAATTTAAATTTTTCACACAACTTTTTGACAAAACTGAAAATTATTTTTTAAGTTGATTTTAAAGGATGGGGTGAGAAAGGAGAGGAAGGTGAGAAGCAGCAACTTGTAGTTGCTTCACTTTAGTTGTTCAGATTGCTTCTTGTACATGCCTTGATGGAGGGGTGTGCTTAAGCAGAGCCAGTGTCTTCCTGCTCAAGTTGGCAATCTCAGGGTTCCACACTGGGAACCTGTGTCCCAGGTTAATGCTGTATCCACTGCACCACCATTCAGGCAAAACTGAAAATTATTAAGTGCAGTATTTTGTAGCACAGGTATACTAATATTTGGGACGGGGGATGTTTATACTTTAAAATTAAATGACTTTAGAGAGACAGAGAAAGTGGTCTTTTGCTGTTCCACTTAGTTGCACATTCACTGGTCATTGCCCACTTGTGTGCCCTGACCAACGATTAAACCTGCAACCTTGGTGTTGCAGGATGATGCTGAGCAAACTGGCCTGGATCTTTAAAAACAATTTTTCTATTCACTTTTGAGAAGGGGGGAAGAGCAGGATGCATTAACTCCCACATGCACCTTGACCAGGCAAGCCCAGGGTTTTGAACTAGTGTGTCCATAAAGTCATGGTGCACTTTTGACTGGTCATAGGAAGGCAACAAATGATGATAGAAATGTGAAATCTGCACCAAATAAAAGGAAAACCCTCCCAGGTTCTGTAGGATGTGGCAGCATATGCACGTGCGCAGATGATGCAACACGATGTATACAGCGGAGAAGCCCACAGCCATGCAGTTGAGATGTGGACGGTACAGAGGAAAGTTCAGTGTGTTTGTTCTGTGGCTTGCTAAATTTGAATCCGTGACCAAAGTGCAACATGAATATCAACGCGTTTATAACGAAGCGCCACCATATAGAAATAAAATTACCTGGTGGGATAAGCAGTTGAAGGAAACCGGCAATTTGGTAGAGAAACTCCGTTCTGGTAGGCCATCAATCAGTGATGAGTCTGTAGAGGCTATACGGGATAGCTACCTAAGGAGCCCTAAAAAAATCTGTGCATGAGCCCACATCAAACTGCACTTGAATAGGTATGAAACTGGGAGTTTTCCCTTTTTTGGTGCAGACTTCACATTTCTATCGTCTTTTGTTGCTTTCCTGTGACCAGTCAAAAGTGCACCATGACTTCACGGACACACTGGTGACCTAAGCATTCCAGTCAATGCTTTATCCACTGTGCCACCACAGGTCAGGCCTGGGTCTTTTTAAAAATTTTGATTTGAGGAGAGGCATCAATCTGCTGTTCCACTTACTTACGCATCTGATTATATGTGCACTGACAGGGAGTGGGGCTGTTGGGTCAAACCTATAACCTACATGTTAGGATAATACTCTAATCCAGTGGGTCATGGTGACGGCCGATGGCTTGGCTTTAGGCAACCCGTTTTGGTCGTTCAACCCCCACCGGGGTCGCGACCCACAGGTTGAGAACCCCTGCTCTAATCCATTAAACCCAGCCAGGTTAAATTTCTTTTAATTGGGGCTTCCTGCCAACAAACAGCTCACGGACAGTAGAAAACAGGTAGCAAGCTGATTTCACTTACCACTTTGCCAATCTATTCTGGAAACAAACTTGGAGCACTTTTGGGGGCAGAAATCAGCTTATAAACCTAGTTTATCATCAAAGGTTTCATAAGCTCCCAGGTGATCTGCCAGTTTCTCTGGGTCTTCACAATCAAGACCTTTGCTTTCATAGTGGGTTGGCACCTGAAACTTGAAGCACGGCTTAAGCATGGTGTGGACAGACCCTGTGCACACAGCCTAGAAAGATGTAGTTTTTATTTCCCTAGAAGTAAAAGAGCAGGTAAGGTGGGTCTGTGAAACCCAACTAGGTCAGGAAAAGAATTGAGCCAGTCTACCCACAGACTCACTTTTAACAAATTCCTGCGGGGTTAACCAATAGAACATTTTCTCTGTTAGGGCAGTTCTTTGAAATGAAGATAGATAATAACCCTTAAACAGGTTAAGCTAATAAACGGGCTACATTACATGGTAGACAATGAGAAAAATTTGGGAATATTACCAATAGCAGTTATTAAAGTTTGTGTTTTAAAAACAAACTCATTTCAGAATCTCTATGGTTTTACTTAGTGCAAGCCATAAAGTTAAGTGATGGTAATATGCCATGTGCAGAATTGCACGGAATTGCATGTTAATTTATACTGCTAAGCAGATGACAATTTTCTAACAATTTTGGGGACAGGTCTAAAAGCTTGGGGTTATGTGTGTATCCTACAATAATCTGCAATTGCTAACCCAGGAGTATACCCTATAAAAATGACCATTAAGTACGAAGAGTGTTCAATTAACATTTTATGTTAACAAAACAAAACTGAAACATAATGATTTGTAACATGTGACATTCACAACTAAGGATTCTCTATGAAAAAAATGTGACTACTCCAGCAAAGTGTGGACCAGCAGGACTAAAGACCAGCACAAGTCCTAGAAGGAGGCTGGGGCTGTGCGCTTGTTTTTCTGCTTTCTGGGGTATGTTTCCAATCATCATTTCTACCACCCATATATATTTGATACTTAAAAATTATTTTGAAATCCTCACTGAAATATAGTATTCAAAATTCTCAACTATCCAGTTTTGCTTTTTGTTGAGTAGATAGTTTATGCCAGTCATTGTGAAAAAGTCTTTATTTTAAGAAAAAAGTTTTGTTAACAAAAAATTTTAACAAATTTCACTTAGCAAAACACCCAAAAAGGAAATCACAGTAAAGCAAGTTTTAAGTCAAGGCCTCACCAATTCCTACAGTATTAGTAATGTGTCTCAATTTTCAAAACTAACTTTTAAAAAGCTTAAACTTAATCTAAAAGATTTTATTAAATGAAAATAAACTAGAATGAACATGAAAAATATTCTTTTTTGAATTAGGGATCTAGCACCGTGAGTTTCCCAAAAATCACATCTCCCCAATGTGTTCATGATATGCCAAAGCTCCACATCTGATGTACTTAAAATGACTTGAACTCACATATCACTCAGAAATACACTACCAAAATTTTGGAAAAAAAAACTGAAAATAGTTTTAGTTTACTCAATCTCACATGCCAGAAGGAAGTTTGCATGAGAAACACTGAAGAGGTAACTTTTTAATCCAGATTTCACAAACTCATGGTGCAAAATGGGTCCCACTGCTTCTTCTAGAGTAATAGTAACTGCTTTTCACTGCTTATGAAAATTTAAAACTCAAATGATCTACAAAACTAGTCATACCCAGTCATGCTGTTCTGGCCACTGTAGCTAGCCCCGTAACAGCCACTGACAGACGGGCTCTCAAGGCCACTGTAAGTGGACTGGGCGGAAACCCCCATTCCTTGCATCATCTGGCTGCTATACGCCCCATTGCTAGCCCCTGTTGTGGAATTCAAGAAAAGTTCTATGTATCTATGTTGCATGTTGGCCCTGTCTTTGGACATAGCAGCCACGGCTTCTTCATGGGTGGCAAACTCAACATCAGCTTCGCCCGTCACTCTTCCATCAGGGCCAATCTCAATATGGACTCTTACAGGGTTGAGAGGAGAGAAGAAGTTATAAATGTCGTTCTCTGTGGCTTTGTATGGCAGCCCCCTCATGTGGACACAGTGTCCAGTGGTACTCTGGACAGCAAATTCGCCATCTCCGTATCTGTGGTCATACATCCCAGACAGACAGTAACTGAGGTCTCTTCCAAACATGTCAGCGGTAAAGCCATAGCCATCGCTGAGGCCGCTGTACTCCTCATAGCCCCCATAGCCTGCACTGTAAGCAGCACCAGACCTCATCCTATCCAAACCTGCCTGCTTGACAATGCCAATATATCTCCTGGCTGTGCCTGGGCGGTCATATGGCCCTGGCCGCTGTACGGACATGAACTTCAGAGGGGGGTCTGAGTATGACCTAACTTCTTCCTGACTGCTCTTAAAAACTTCAATATACCTGTGCCCTATTCTCTCCTTGTGCTTCCCTAGAGCCTTTTCAGCTAACTCCTGTGATGCAAACTGCACAAATGCTTCCCCTGTAATCTTGCCCTCGGGGTCCACAGGCAATGTGATCCCATTTGGCACAATTTCCAACCCTGAGAAGAACTGAACAATTTCCTCCTTGGTGCATCCAAATGGGAGTCCTCGAAGCCGCACAAAGCCGTCATTGGCACTGTCAGCACTGTTTGGACCACTGTGCTTCAACACCCAATCCATTTCGGTTCTGTGGGACTTGAACACCTCAATGTACCGGTGTCCCATGCTTTCCCTGTCTTTTTTAAGAGCCATTTTTACATCATCTTCTGATTCAAGTTCAACAAAAGCCTCACCACTCTGCCTGCCTTCTCTAGTGTAGATGAAATGAATGCCTGTGGCCCCATCATGAATTATGCAGCCAGCGAGGAAATTCTGCACATCCTCAATAGAGCAGGACCAGGGCAGGCCGCGGAGCTTGACCACAAAACCTTCACCTCCCTCAGGGCCCAGCATCATGGACACTTGACAGGGCAGACTTCAAAGAAGCTCAGCTGATACTTTTTGTGGCTGAAAAGAAAGCAAAAACTATGTAATCTACCCTTTCGTACATATTATAACAAGAACATGCAATACAGTAAATACATTTTTCTCCGTTTTACTGATGAGAAAGGATATAAGCTAAAATACACCAAATACATTTGAACTAGAATTCAATCCCAGGTCTTTCAAAAAAAGTATGTATTATTGACTGAGAAAAAAAAAATTAGGGTGGTCTTTTAAAAAGTTAAATAGAATGTAGAGTAAAATTTGAATAGCAAAATAGTGATCTAAATTCTTCAGCCAATGTCAAAATCTACAAATTCTAATGGTCAATTATAAGTTCTGGAAGAGAAGACAAAAGAATCAATTGAGGCAACATTCAGAAATAGTAAGACAACTCAACTAGAGGAGAACAGGTAAGATTTATAATTGCATCACTCAAGTTAAAGGCAGGAAGACAGTGTAACTTGGTGCACTGAACAAAGAGAAATCTAAATATCAGTAAGGTTAGAGCAAGGGCATTTTCTTGCTATATATTTATTACAGATATTTGTCATGATGAATCTGTCTATAAGAGCTCCTGTGTCAGGCTCTTTAACAGAACAAAAATAAAAAAACAAGTAAGGAATGAACAACTACTTTAACAATACAGAATAACATTTTCTTTGACCTGGGTAACAATGGGAATTAGTGTTCTCTTTATAAAAATGCTGCAAGGATATAAGACAGCAATGCCTTCTGGAGTCTAAAGATCATTTTTTCCCCTAGCTTGTCACATCCAGATGAACATTCATCAACAGAGTACCAGTTACATGCACTACAAATACAGAAATCAAGTAAGCTTCTCAGGTTCACATATTTATAAAATATCAACAAACACAATAAACATTTACTGCTATATTTTGTTGAGATACCAGAAGAAAGGAAATGAACTCTTCCATGTACAGCAGGAAGACATGCCCTTCTCAGAGGGTTATAAAGTATATGTGGCACCTAGAGTTCAAGCTGACAGAGTAAAGGTCAAATCCAACTGGAAGGCAGACTTCTAAAGAACAGCAATCGGTCCTGGCTGGTTGGCCCGGTTGGCTCAGTGGTAGAGCGTCGGCCTGGCGTGCAGGAGTCCCAGGTTCGATTCCGGGCCAGGGCACATAGGAGAAGCGCTCATCTGCTTCTCCACCCCTCCCCCTCTCCTTCCTCTGTCTCTCTCTTCCCCTCCCACAGCCAAGGCTCCATTGGAGCAAAGATGGCCTGGGTGCTGGGGATGGCTCTATAGCCTGTGCCTCAGGCGCTAGAATGGCTCTGGTCGCAACAGAGCAATAACCCAGATGGGCAGAGCATTGCCCCCTGGTGGGCATGCTGGGTGGATCCCGGTTGGGCCTATGCGGGAGTCTGTCGGTCTGACTGCCTCCTTGTTTCCAACTTCAGAAAAACACAAAAAAAAAACACAAAAAAAAACAAAAAAACCAATCGAACCATCAGATACCAATATATGCATAACAGATAAAAATGCTGAGAAAGCCAAAAATAGTTTTAGCTACCAAATGGGTATATGTAAGAGTATAAAAATTAAATGTTTCATGAAAGTGTCATTTTACATCAAATGTAATTGATGAGGCCATCAGAACCAGTGATAAGTGCTCTGCCATTTCAAAAAATGTGGACCTCTTAGTAGAAAAAGACGAAATAGAACCTTACCTCAAATTAATCACAAAAGCATCCCTGATGGAATGAGGTATTTATACTACTATATCAGAGCAAAATACGGACAAATATTTTTAAATAACTTTTCTCTTTAAAAACCCACTTAAAAAGAATTCAGCTGAGGGGTAGAGACCAACTCCTGAATGCACCCTGACCAGAATAAACCACTAGCAATTCCATGCCCCCCCCCCCCCACGATGTTCTGCCTCTCTAGGGCCTTTCTCCGTTGCTTGGCAACTGGCCAGGGCCCAAACCTCACAATTAAAAAAAATAAAAAGCACGAATAGGTAATTTAAGCCAAGAAAAAGCAAACTGATAATAAACATGAAATACTCAACTGCACTACTATTAGGGAAAATAAATTATGGACAATTCACTCATCATAATTTTCAAAATTTACATATTCAATGTGATAAATAAGTCTTCCTGATAGAAATCAAAAAAAGGAACCATCATTTCTTTCAGGTGATCCCACTCTCCACACTAACCACACCCCTAAGCCCTAGTCAGTAACTCCTGACTTCAACAATTAAAGCTTCTTACAGTTCTATATCCAGTCCTGGTAGGTTGCCTGGCAAACTATGAGCTCAAAAACTCCTTCATGATCTGAATGATCAAACTTCATTCTTTTTGCATCACCCTTGTATTTCTAATCCCCACACCAATAGCCCTTTTCAAGATACTTGGTACTTAAACATCTCTAACAGCCTTTATGGCAACCCAATCTGCAACTGAAGTGTTCTGCTAAGGCGACTTTGTGTCCCTCTCCCATTCCAAGTCCTCGGTGGATTTCCACTGACACTGGAACACAAACCACAGGACCAAGTTGTTCTAAGGCCTTGCAAATTCGGCCTGCAACATACTAATTCCTATATTCCCACCATTTAAAATTTGTTTATTCCTCTAAACAAACTTTGCCAGGCTCTCTGTCCCTTGGATTTGACACATGTAATTCTCTCCCCAAATATATTCCACCCAACCTTCTGTCCAGTTAAATCCTACTAATCCTTAAGGCCTCAGCTCAAATATGCCACCATTCCAAAGTCTTCCCCTGCTACAAACTAAATCTAATGATTCTATCTTCCCGTAGCATGCATGCTGTGGCTGTCCCACCCCCAGACACAGCAGTTTAAAGATTAGCAAGGGATTGACTGATGACCACGTGGTGGAGGGCCACCCTTTCCCTCTAGAATATGGCAGCCCAGTGAGGCTTAGAAAGACAAGCTGAAAGCAAAAAAAACACACAGGCATTTCATAAAAATTAACTATACAATTAAATACCATGAAAAATTTTAAAGTTTTCTTACTTTTGCTCAGAACCCTCTCCAATTTAGATTCTCCGCGGAGACTTATAGTACTTCAGACACTTAAACTCAGAAAAGACCAGTTCTGCTAAACTTTAGATTTGAAAAGTGACAAAGAAAAATTTACTTCGCATTCTTAAGAAAACTTTATGCTTTAATAGAATTAAAATATAAACTGAGAAATTACTTTTCTTACAATAGCTCACCTTATAGAACAAGGAAGGATGCCAACAGTCCGAGACACTCCGGCAGGTACAAGCTGTCCTAAAAAAAAAAAAAAAAAAAAAAAAGGGCGCGATCAGGATATCTTGCCTGTGTCCCAGCACTCACCTGCAGAGCAATCCGAGGTGGGTTCAATTCCTAATTCAAGTACAACCCTGCCCGCCCCCAGCCATTTACACTTCTTTCATAGGGTAATACAGAAGGTTAATTGCAGGGAAACTCCCTGCTCAGAGAGACAACTCCATTCTTAAATTCTAATCCCAGTAAGAAAAACTTAAAATATTGAGGTAGGGCAAGACTAGAGCCGTACTGGGAAGTACCGGGGCTGGACTCCAAAGAAAGTCTGCTAGAACCGTTCACCAGGGTTCGTAATTCACAAACACCCCTGGGTAACGGCGCAAAGACATTCCAGACTTTTTCTCCCGTTTTACTCGGTAGCTTCATTTCCTGTAACCTAACATTAATCTTTTAATTAATCGGGGAAAAACAATGGAGGAAATGTTGAAATACGCTTTTCAACAGGAAGCACATCACCAGCAGCGCCCACAACCACGTGATCTAAGGCGGGCTGTCCCCGAGCGCTTCGAATATGGCTGAAGTGCAAAGAGCACGCTACGTCGTTAGTTTTGGAAACAAAGCGCAGGAGAATCAGGTTAATCTCGCGGCGCACGTCGCCTTGTCGTCTCGCCCATGTCAGGGCTGGGACGCTGGGGGAGACCACGCGCAAACACAACGCACCAGGCCTGGGACACTGCTGATCCGCGCACGCACGCCGCGCCCCTCCTCGGATGGTTCAACGGGATTAAGTGGGGGCCCGGCAGATCCAGCCCAGATAAGCTGGGGTGCCCGCGGGCGGACTGCTTAGAATTATCTGTGCCGTAAACAGGCCGGCTTGGTCCGCACCGCCCATCTTCTCGAAGGTTCTGAGGGAACCCGCCCCCCCCCCCCCCGCCGCGTCCCGGGGAGCACCGCAGAGCGCTGCGCCCCGTTTCCGAGTGCGCTCACGGCGCTGCTGGCAGCCCGCAAATCTGGGAGGCCCCGGACGCCGCAGTTCCTCTCAAGTTCCACTCCGGCGCCTCGGCACGCGCGGCCTTTCCGCCGCGAGGCTTACCGCTGGGGCAGCGAGGCCGACTTCTCTTCTCCACGAGCGCAGTTCTAGACAGAGAACCCCGACAGCACCGACGCTTAAGCACGCAGAGGGCTCCGGGGAGACTCCAGGTGCATCTCCTGCCGCCGACCTGAAACCGAAACCGCCTGTAGTGCTGTGAGCCGAGCGCCCGCGGGCAGCCGCCAGGGGCGCGTCCGAGCGGTTTCGGCGGGAAGCGCGGCTGGCGGGGTCCACGCCGAGCTCCGCGGGCCAACCGGCACTGGACACGGGAGCAGAAGCTCACGCCGCCTCCAACCAGCTCCCCAACAGCTTCCGTCGGCCCCGCAGGGAGTGCAAACGGAGCCCCTGGCACCCCCTGCACAACTTGGGCGGGATCGGCCGCCGCTTCCGGGGCGGGGCGAGGATGGGTGGGAGGAGGCGGGGCGGAGTGGATGGCGGCGCGCGGGTTGGGGGTGAGGGGTGGGGGTGGAGGAGGGGGCGGGGAGCGGCACGGCCCTGGGGCCTCCGGGCCAGCGGCGGCTGGAGCCCGGCCCGGCCTAGATCGCCCACGAGTGACGGGAGCACGCGGTGGGGGAAGGGCTGGGCGGAGCTGCCGGCTCGGGAACTTCCTGGAGCGGATGGGGGCAGGGAGAGAAAGTTCCCGGGGCAGTGAGGGGAGAAGAGCGGCGGGGGACGGAGGCGGGAGCTCCCCCAGCCGCGCGGTGGGAGTGCGGGAAGGGGTCGTGCGCCTGTGGCAGCTCACCACGGTGCCGGAGTGCGGAGTCCGGAAGGCCGGTGCGGGCTGCGTCCCGGAGCAGAGGCCGCGTGACTGGGAGGGCGGTGAGCCGGACGTGGGTCACGGGTTGTAAAGGAGGAAGTGCCACCGATGGGCCCGCCAAGATGTCACCAATGGAAACGCGTCCTGCAGGTGCAGCCCCGCGGCTCGCGCGGTTGGCGGAGGCAGGAAGTGGGAGGAGGAGGGAAGAGCAACGAAGGCTGTTCTGAGTTCGCAAGAAAGGTGCCACTGGGAGGAAAGTCCAGAGTACCAGCAGAGGGAGGGAGGGCAAGGTTACGCGGAAGGAGAAACCGTAAAATAAAATAAAAAGTCAGTCGCTGAAAGCAGGAAGACTTTAGAATGAGAACTAGGGGACATACAGTACCTTGTTTTGTAGATTTGACCAGGCTCATGTAAATAATTGGCATAGTTTTTAAAAGATTAACTTCAAGACACGCCAATTCTTAAACTTTATACCTAACAATTACATTTTATGAACCTTCAAATTCTAATTCAAATGAACGCACTGGAAAACAATTATAAGTCAACAGCAGTAATGTGAGCACTTACTGAGTTCTTTTGTACCAGAAATTATATAATTTTAGTTGTATTAGCTGCTGTGACTTTTAAGTCACATACTGTCGACTATAACTGAAAAGTAAAATTTAAAAACCTTTTAAAAAGTCTTAAGAATGTACTTACTAGAAACAATTACCAAATTATAACATTTATAGGAAAAGAGGAAGGTACTAGGTGAAAATATGGTGATGCAATCCGCAAAGCCAGACTGCATGAAACTCTAAAATGACGAACCAACTTTTCAACAAATTAACATTGGGATGGAGCCTGGGGCTGGGAAGCAGAGGACCCAGGTTCGAAACCCTGAGGTTGCCAGCTTGAGCGTGGGCTCATCTGGTTTGAGCAGGAGGTCACTCTTGTCTGCTGTAGCACCACCCCTACCCCTACCCCCAGGGCACATAGGAGAAAGCAATCAATGAACAGCTAAGGTGCCACAGCGAGGAGTTGATGCTTCTCATCTCTCTCCCTTCCTGGCTGTCACACACACAAAAAAAATTAGCTCAAAGAGAAAACCAACGGGGGGGGGGGAGGGGGGAGAGGGGAGGAGAATGGGTGGAAATCTCTTGAAGAAAATAAATTTAAGAGATTTATCAAGGATTCACAACGCATGGGACATATTTACTTATGAGTGAAGTATGATCAGTGGTAGCACAGTGGATAGAGAATATGGACCTGGAATGCTGAGGTGGCCAGTTCAAAACCCGGGCTTACCCTGTCAAGGGCATATAAGAGAAGCAACGTGGTACCTCGTCTGTCTAACGCGGGGTTAAGTTCCAGAGGCCACCCTCCCCTTGCTAGGCTGAAAATCTGCAAAATAGCGACATTATATTTACTTTATTATTTATATATTTTTAAGGCTTTATAAACCCTTCTCACACTTATAAACTTTTCCTACATTTAATTTTGCTTATTTTACTACAAAATCCCATGATATAGTGAAAAATCCGTGATACAAAATTAGATATATGTAATTTTAAAATCTGCGCTACAGTGAGACCACGAAAAGTGAACACTAGGAGTTGATGCTTCCCATCCCCCGCCGCCCTAAAAAGAATGAAGTAGATGGGGAATGTAGGGGAGCTGGTAATTGTTGGAACTGAGTGACAGGATTCAAATCCAGCCTTTCCATGTAAAGTGAAAAACACACTAAAAACTCATACATTCAAGAGAAGTAAAACAATATTCTGGGGGAAAAAGTTAAATCAGAAATTGGCCTGCTTTTGGAAAGACTATCTCGACAGAAATGGATACGTTAACTGCTTCTTAAGTATTTATTTCACTTCTTAAAATTCTTTTCAGAGTATATACTTGGTAATTTATATGACTGGCGTTCATTTTCTCACTTATTTTATCTGAATGTATTTGTTTCAGTTAAGTCATTTTACACTTGTCTTCTTGGCCTAACTGGTTGGTGACACTGGCAAGGTGAGTGTTAATAATTGATCAGTCATGATAGTGGTTCCTGCCAGTGAAGGAATAATAAGTACACTTTCCGTGCTGACAGAAGGCACTTGAAAACACCTGCAACAAGGGCTAAGCTCAACAGAGGAGGAAAGCAGAGGAGATCCTCCATAGCCTTAAAGGTCTGGTAGGATATTTTGGACTTGATTCAAAGGCCAATGGGAAATCACGTAATTGTTTCAAAATATATTTTGCATTTTGCTTTGAGCGGAACAGTCTAGATGTCTGGAAAGTGAATAGTGATAACAGATGCATGGGAAGCTAATGACAAGGAAGAATTGGTGGAGCCCTGCAACAGAAACACTGTGGAAGCTGAAGCAGGAGAAAGGTCACAAGATACAGGTCCACAGAACACTGAATTGTAAAAGTAAAGGAATTAATTTTAGAAAGGAACTTTGGAGTATTTGTGGATGAAATGGTGTGATGGCTGGGATGTGCTTCAAAATTATCTGAATGAAGTTGGGGGATGTAGAGAGAAACTGTCCGTAACTGATAATTATTGAAGCTGGGTGACAGAATTTAAAATCTAGTCATCCCATGGAAAATGAGAAACAGACAATAAAGAAACAAATGTCTGATGACAAAATCTGAAATGACTAAAAACTAGAAAATAGGATTAACTTACGTTGGGATTCTGAAGAAGTAACATTTATAGACCATACAGAGGTAGGAACATGAACCGCCCCCCGCCCCCCAACAGCTAAGGTTTCAAAGTAAAAGTTGGAAGACTATATTAGCCTTTTATGCCTTTGTATATTATTACCTTTATTCCCCTGAATGTTCAAATTCTTTGTAATTTTAAAATGCAATCTTTTGCCAGAATGTTTTGGTATTGGTTGCTTTGTATAAATATTTTTTGTTTTTTTTGTTTTTGTTTTTTTGTATTTTCTCTGAAGTTGGAAACGGGGAGGCAGTCAGACAGACTCCCACAGGAGCCCAACCGGGATCCACCCAGCACGCCCACCAGGGGGTGATGCTCTGCCCATCTGGGGCATCGCTCTGTTGCAACCAGAGCCATTCTAGCGCCTGAGGCAGAGGCCACAGAGCCATCCTCAGCACCAGGGCCAACTTTGCTCCAATGGAGCCTTGGCTGCGGGAAGGGAAGAGATAGACAGAGAGGAAGGAGAGGGGGAGGGGTGGAGAAGCAGATGGGCGCCTTTCCTGTGTGCCCTGGCCGGGAATTGAACCCAGGACTCCCGCACGCCAGGTCGACGCTCTACCACTATAAATATTTTTATTTTGTGGTAAATCCTTCTAATCTTAATATTCGGCTCTTATGAAACCCACAAGAGAATTTCATATATCATTTCTGCTGCTCATGTCTGTTTCCCACCTGGGCAGATAGTTATGAGGAAGGAGCAGTTCCCTTTCACGGGATAGGATACGAGCAGAACCCAGACCCCAATCTGTCATGTTTTCCTGCTCTACTGGAAATTACACTGGAAACCTCAAAAGCCTCTTCCAACCCAGCAATTTTTATAAAGTCTCAACTTAGTGATTTTTAAATATTTCTTGATGTCAGGGACTAACTTGAGACTATGAGGATGTAGGGCAGAGACAGAGTCAGAGAAAGGGACAGCTAGGGGACAGACAGATAGGAAGGGAGAGAGATGAGATGCATCAATTTTTTGTTACAGCACCTTAGATGTTCAATGATTGCTTTCTTATGTGTGCCTTGACTGGGGGGCTCCAGCAGAGCGAGTGATCCCTTGCTCAAGCCAGCAGCCCTGTGCTCAAGCTGGTGAGCCTGCACTCAAGCCGGTGACCTCAGGGTTTCGAACCTGGGTCCTCCATGTCCCAGTATGACGCTCTATCCACTGACAACCGCATGGTCAGACCTGGACCAACTTCTTAAAAAAAAAAAAAATGCACTAACACACTATTGTGCCTAATTTTCAAGGGGCTTCTACACCTAAAGTATGAGAGCTCTTATCTAATTTGCACAATATGGCCAAGTTCAAGACATAAAGCTACCTAAGAGAAAAGGTGTGGGTAGATCATGAAATATATATTATTAACATTTTAAGTATTTATTGCTTTTACTACATTTTTATCCATCAAAGTGGATATGTCATGATCAGAAAGCAACAAGAAAGCTATTTTCTATTATCTTTTAACTATTAGGCAGGCCCTTTAGTTTACTTAGTGTAGCTAAGTTTGGGGTAACACACTTTTTCCTCAGTGCTCATTTCTCAAAAGCTGTGTTAACTAAAAACAAAAATATAGTATAATGTGATATCAGGTAATGCTTGTACTGAAATTAACATAAAGGATACAGAAAAAGAGAAACATCTATCTGTCACTCCACCCACTTATGCATTCATTGGTTGATTCTTCTGTGTGCCCTGTCTGGGGATGGAACCTACAACCTTGGCATATTGGAATGATGCTCTGGCCAACTGAGCCACCTGGCCAGGGCCTATATATATTTTTAAATTTCAATAATTTTAAATTAACTTCATATAACCAAAAAATATTATTTAAACATATAATCAAGGCCCTGGCTGGTTAGCTCAATTGGTTGCAGCATTGTCTGGAAATGCCAAGGTTGTGGGTTGTTGGCACACAGGGGAAGCAACCAAAGCATGCATAACTAAGTGGAAAAACAAACAAATGCTTCTCCTCCTCCCCGCCTTTATCTCTCTAGAAAGCTATCAATAAATAATTTAAATACACAATCCATACAAAAAATTAATGATATTTAATATATTTCTCAATAAGTCTTAAAACTGTTTTTTTACACTACAGCCATATCAATTTGGACCGGCCACATTTCAAATGCTTACTAGCCACATGTGGCTAGAAGCTACCATATTGAACAGTCATTGATCTAAATTAGCGATTTTCAAACTTTTTCATCTTATAGCACACCATCTACAAAAATTCAGCACATCATAAAATTTATCTTTTGCCAATCTGACCAAAAAAAGGTGTAATTTTGATTCATGCACACTGGATGGCTAGTGTTATATTGGCTGTTGTCAATCTAAGGGGAAAGAAGTCAAGGCCACCGACTAGTCAGGAATTGCATGGTTTTTCCTCTTTATTTATTTAAAGATTTTATTTACTCATTATAGAGAGGGGGGGGAGAGAGAGAGAGAGAGAGAGAGAGAGAGAGAGAGAGAAGGGGGGGAGGAGCAGGAAGCATCAACTCTCGTATGTGCCTTGACTAGGCAAGCCTAGGGTTTTGAACCAGCAACCTCAGCGTTTCCAGGTTGAGGCTTTATCCACTGCACCACCACAGGTCAGGCTCTTCTTTATTTTTTTTTAGAGGGAGGAAGGGAGTGAGAGAGAGAAACAGCAATTTGTTCCTGTATGTGTGCTGACTGGGGATTTAACTTGCAATCTTTCCCTATCAGGAAGATGCTCTAGCGAACGGAGCTATCCAACCAGGGCAAGTATTGCGTGTTTTAAAAATTCTTGTAGCACTTAAAAATTCTCTATATTTTATCTTGCAGGTGACTAAAGTTACAACAGAAAAAAAATATATTAGGTGTCTTCCTAAAAAGAAAAACTATTAGATCTAATCTCTTCTTAATTGAGGGGAAAATTTCAACATCTATAATTAATTAGTAGTGCTCTCTCTATAGTACGAAATAGGATTCTAGCCTAGCTAGGAAGTGGCAATAGGAGGGATTTTGCTAAAGAAAATACATTGCTAATAAGGTAACTTCCCAATTATTACTGCCTCACTTCCAAATTTTTCTGTAGCTTTCTTTCCTAAAGGAAGCAGCCCTGGGGTCGGCAAGCACTGATTCTGGAGCCGGGCAGAAGGCCCCAGGGGAGACCTGTGGGTTAGCCATATGGCTTCCAGGGAGGCCTTTGCAGTACATGCCCACAGGCTTCTCAAGGTATCCTTCAGGGGACTTTAGAGCTTTCTCCTGGGGCTCCGTGAAGAGCTGACACCTTGTCAGTTCCCATGTAACTGTCACAGGAATCTAGATCTCTGCAGCACCTTGTCCTGGGAGAGTGGAGAACAGAGCCAAGAGGAGGAAAGGAACATGAAAATGTACTTGAAGGGCTTTCAGCACCTGGAGAGAAGCTACACACAGGAAGACAGCTTAGACAGCAGTTTTCAGACAAGAAACAATGTTGGGCAAAACCATAAATAGTTTAACAGAAAAAATAATGAGCACTTTCAAGTCTTCAGTTACAGAATTTAAAAATTTTCTAGTACTAAAAATTGAGTTTCAAATTTAAAAGTTTAGTAATGAACAGAAAGAAAGAATAGTGGCCTGGAAAACCAAATGAAGAAATATCTGAAAACAAATAAAAATATAGAAACAATAAGGGGGAAAATATGAAATTTGGAGGATATAAGATATAACATGGGCCTGACCAGGTGGTGTCACAGTGGACAGAGTGTGGATCTGGCATACCGAGGACCCAGGTTTGAAACCCTGAGGTTGCCAGCTTGAGTGTGGGATCATCACCACCTTGAGTGTGGAATCACAGACATGACTCCACGGTCATGGACTTGAGCCCAAAGGTTGTTTGTTAAAGAGAAGGAAATTTTCTGGCTAAACATAAATTGTGTACTTCCCAATAGACATTTTTTGTTTTGTTTTATTCAGTTAGAGGAGAGGAGACAAGAGAGACAGACTCCCGCATGCGTCCAGACCGGGATCTATGGGGCAAGCCCACTAGGGAGCAATGCTCTGCCTGCCCATCTGGGGTGTTGCTCCAGTGCTCAGCAACTGAGCTCTTCTTAGTGCCTGAAGAGAAGGCCTTGGAGCCCAGGGCCAACTCACTCCAGTCGAGACAGAGAAAGAGAAACACAGATATATAGAGAAGCGAGAGGGAGAGAGGTGGAGAAGCAGAAAGACATTTCTCCTGTGTGTCCTGACCTGGATGGAATTGAACCTAGACACCCACATGCCGGGCTGATGCTCTACCAGTGAGCCAACTGGCCAGGGCCCAACAGACATTTTAAAGACACAACTCATGGCACATATTGGTAAAACTACATTTACAGTATAGGGAAAAAACTGCTTTGGAAAAAGAACAAGTTACTTAACCTGTAGTGGCACAGTGGATAAAGCATCAAGCTGGAATGATGAGGTGCCGGTTCAAAACCCTGGTGCTTGCCTGGTCAAGGCACATACAGGAAGCAACTACTATGAGTGGATGCTTCCCGCTTCTCCCCCCTTTCTCTCTAAAATTCAATAGATTAAAAAAATAAAATAAATTAAAATAAAAGGAAAGAAAAGATAGGAAATGAAGAAACAGAAATAAGCCCCGGCCAGATAGCTCCAGTGGCTGGAGCACTGGCCTGAAGTGCAGTTTGCTGGTTTGAGATGTGGTTAGGGCACATACAAGAATGGATTGATGTTTCTCTCTCTCTCTCTCTCTCTCTCTCTCTCCCCCCCCCCCCCTTCCTCTCTGGCTAAAATCAATAAATAAAAATAAGGAAGAAAAGAAGGGAAGGAAGGAAGAAAAAGAAAGAACAAGTTAGGAACAAAGAATAAAAATATAGTAGCCATATGTGGCTACTGAGCACTTAAAATGTGGCAAGTACAGATGAGGTGTGTAGCAGATATTATACTGAATGGGACACTTGAAACCATATCAACACTGTAAATTAAAAATAAAAATTAGCCTGACCTGTGGTGGTGCAGTGGACAAAGCTTTGACCTGGAATGCTGAGGTCGCCAGTTTAAAACCCTGGGCTTGCCTGGTCAAGACACATACAAGAAGCAAGGAGTTGATGCTTCCCACTCCTCCCCCTAAAATCAATAAAATATTTTAAAACACAAATAATTTTTTTTTTTTAATGTGGTGTTGGGCCCTGGCCGATTGACTCAGTGGTAGAGTGTCAACCTGGCGTGCCGGAGTCCCAGGTTCGATTCCCGGCCAGGGCACACAGGAGAAGCGCCCATCTGCTTCTCCACCCTTCCCCTCTCCTTCCTCTCTGTCTCTTTCTTCCCCTCCTGCAGCCAAGGCTCCATTGGAGCAAAGTTGGCCCGGGCACTGAGGATGGCTCTGTGGCCTGTGCCTCAGGCGCTAGAATGGCTCTGGTTGCAACAGAGCAATGCCCCAGATGGGCAGAGCATCGTCCCCTGGTGGGCGTGTCGGGTGGATCCCAGTCGGGCGCATGCAGGAGTCTGTCTGACTGCCTCCCCGTTTCCGACTTCAGAAAAATATATATATATAAAAAAATGTGTGTTGGGCAGATAAAATATATTATGCTCACTTTGTTAAAGATGGCGCTGCCCACGTGAAAGCCTGTTGCCCAGGTGATTGCTTGGGATGGGCATGATTATGTTAATGTGTTGGGGAGGGCTTTCGTTCCAAAAGGTTTTAAAAGAAAAGAGAGATCATGTTGCTGGGGGAAGCGTGATTACATTCTAGGAAGAGCCCATGCTGTAGGAGAGCAGAGAAAGGCAACGTGGAGGAGAGGAGAAGCAGCCAAGATGGCAGAGTGCTGAAGGAGAAGCCAGTTTGTGCAGAGTTTGTGCAGAGGGAAGGAGATGGGAAACAGAGGTGAATAAGGCTGGTGAGGTAGATACCTTTGGTTCTAGGAAACTCAGATAAGTCAGTGGCTTTGGGAGCCCTGAATGGAAAGGGAAGTGTTTTCCCACTGTGTGTATTTCTTGCCCACCGGGTGCAAGCTAGGATTAAAACTGATGGATCACCAGTTTTTGGCTCTGTTGTTTCATTATCGTCTGTCCGAATCTAATGTGAACCTGCATGGGCCAGGCGGCTGTGATGGTCAACTGGCTTTGCATGTGGCAAACACAAATTGAGATGTGCTGTTAGTATAAAATGCACACTGAATTATGAAAATTAAAATGAGAATGTAAAATATTTTTAAATTATTGACTACATGTTGAAATATTTTGGGTGTACTGAGTTAATGTGTATTTAAACATACTAAATTAAAATAAGAGTATGATAGGAATTTGTAATATTCATACCAGGTGAGTATTTTTTGGGCATAAAAAGGTATATTGTCAGGAGAATTCTAAAAATTTAAATTTCTCATTCTAGTCTCATTCCCCTCCCCTTTAATTATCATTTTTAAGTTTCTGTTTAAGAGAACGTTTCCAGCCAAAGGCCACATGGATTTTTTCAGATTATAAAGCTGTTTGCATCTACATTTTTATATTTTGATCGACAATCAACCTGGAATTGACTTTCCATTTCCAAGAGTTTTAGAATTAGTCCATCAGGTTGCACAGGCTAATTTCACTTATGAACTCAGAAGTAAAAATCCTAAATAAATTTTAGCCAACCAAATCCAGCAATAAACAAAGCAATAATACATTGACTTTGGGTTTATTCCAGGAATGCAATTGTAGTTAATCATCACTGATTGACTTTTTTTTTTTGTATTTTTCTGAAGTTGGAAACAGGGAGGCAGTCAGACAGACTCCCGCATGCGCTGGACCGAGATCCACCCGGCATGCCCACCAGGGAGCAATGCTTTGCCCATCTGGGGCATCGCTCTGTTGCAACCAAAGCCATTCTAGCGCCTAAGGCAGAGGCCATAGAGCCATCCTCAGCGCCCGGGCCAACTTTGCTCCAATGGAGCCGTGGCTGCGGGATGGGAAGAGAGAGACAGAGAGGAAGGAGAGGGGGAGGGCTGGAGAAGCAGATGGGCGCTTCTCCTGTGTGCCCTGGCCGGGAATTGAACCCAGGACTCCTGCACACCAGGCCGACGCTCTACCACTGAACCAACCAGCCAAGGCCCGATTGACATATTAATGAAGGCAAAACATGAGTTAACGAAGAACTGTTCATGACTTATGAGGAATGCTACAGCCTAAACAATACTTAAAAAAATAGAAAATAGATAAATTCCTCTATAAAAGTAGGAAGACACTCCTGCCCATAACTCAAAAAAACAGAAAATGGGAAAAATACCCCAAAACCCTGATCACATTAAAGAGCAATCTTATTATGCAAAGCTAAAAACACTGTAAGCTAAGCAAAAATACCAATGATAAAATGGGAAAGATATTTGCAATGTATTCCTCCCAGTGTTATTAATAAAGAACTTTTAAAAAGACACAAAATGTCCAACAATCCAAACAAACAAAAAGGGCTTAATCACTAAAAGATGTTCGACCTCACCCACCTAAGATAAACTAAAATTTAAATAAAATGACATTTAAAATACCTATCATATTGTCAAAAAAACACAAATTTGTTAACATATTTCTTTGGCAATGTTGTAGATGATAAGCAGATATTCTCAATTCAGTGGATCCACTTATACCTTAACCTAAGGAAGCAAAGAACCAATTTGAAGGGCTCTCACTGGCCAAAAATGGGATAATTTGAGCAAAGAGA